>NC_134269.1:165002174-165602174 GCF_031893055.1 Leptodactylus fuscus | reverse complement strand
GTTAGGTTTCATTAAAAAAAACTAACTATTTGGGATTATCCCTTCTTTACTGTTCACACAGGGGGTTGCACACTAAACTCAGGGTATTCTGATTCTCCAAACTGGACATGGATTTGGCTTCCACCAAACTGGTTTCAGACCCACGCTTGAAAGAAGTGCGAACCCCATTATTTATATTCAGTATTCCCAGAGACTTAGAGACTAAAGTAATACCCCTCTTCCTGGCACCCTTAGTGGCTGCCTCGATACAGGGCTCCAAGCTGGGAGCAACCTTTATCTTTCCTTTCTTTTCCTTTCTCACTCTTTTTCTCTGTATCTTCAAAAATCCTGTAACCAAGAAACTAGCACTATGAATTGGCAACTATAAATCGAATGGAAGACCCTGGAAGTGGAAGTTTTTTGTTCCTTTTGTTTCTATTGTAAAGCATTGACTCAAGACCTGGTTCAGCTGGTTTCCTGTATGTACACATGTGCCTATTACCATCCCCCCAGAGCTAGGACAGCATGTCTCACCATGCGGCATGGAAGAGAAACCTACATGGATGTGAGGACTTCTTCGTTGAAGGAGATGATTTTTGGCATCTATTGCTGATGTGTGAAGATGCCTACAGCTGACTGGTATTTCTTTCTATTACTGTGTACACGTGGGACTCTGCTACAGCCTGGAAACCTACCATCACCCACCTACCCCATGAGTTATGGAAGCATGGCAAGAGAGCAGCACCATGTATACCTGGATGGCTTCAGACTTCTTTGGGGAAGTAGAATACAGAGGTAAGGAGGAGGAGGGCTTGTGATGAAGGACATTTGGGGCATTTTTTTTGTGGTTAATGGACAATAGCGCTGATACAAGATACCAAACTATCAGCTGTGAGCAGGAGATCTCACCACCTACCAAATAACTGCCACATGTTATCATGATAGCTGCCTATGTCCCCCACCTCTGCAAAAATGTTTTTCTGCCTGTAATATCTACATTCTGTGACCCCTCCTCATGTCCTCCAACCACGGTCAGGCTGTATTATTAACATCACTCCGCACAGAGAACTAAATGATCCTGCAGTGTGTCTGTTTCTTTCGTTTTAGTTGCTATGATTCCTAGGATTTCTCTGCCATGAGCTTCTGTGTGTTTCTCTCTTGTTATATACTACTGTACCATCTATGAAACTGTATCACTGAAATTTCCCCATTGTGGGACTATTAAAGGAATATCTTATCTTATGGGGTTTGCTGGGGTCAAGTAGTTACATCATCACTGATCAATATTTTGACTTGTCCTAGGGTCTGCTCACATTACAGTATAGCTCAATATGTATACACCAAGCTTAGCCATAGGTCTTCATGCACTCAATGGGAGTCCATGGGCAGCATATGCCAATGAAGAGCTATACAATAGGTTTCTGTCACAGGAAAAAGGTGACAGCTTTTCCAACATACAAAAAGGCTACAAAAAGCAGAGTGAACCATCCTTTACATTTCATAACATATATTCATGGGGAACCCCTTTATTGTCTACTCTAGACTTTTGTCTGGAATCCATAGAGAAACTCTATTTTGCAAATTCATTACTGCCTTTCATAATAAGATACCTCCATACCGTCAGAGGCGTAACGTGGTGCTTCAGGGCCTCAATGAAAAAAGAATAATGGGGCCTCTACCTTGTGTCATTTATAGTAGTGATATGTTTTATGTTGCAGAGAAACTGTTGGGGTCCCACACATAATTCAAGGCCCAGTAACAACTGTGGCTGCACCCCCTATAGCTACACCCCTGATAACTGGATTAGTCTTCAGATTCATTGTGCACTCCTGTACTCCAAAATGCTAAATTAAAGGGTTATTCCACTGCTAACAGTTCTCCCCTGTCCACAGGACCCAGCATTTGGTCACCCAGTAGTCACAAGAACAGGGGGCAAGTCTGTGACCACCACATCATTCACTTCCTTGAGAGTGCTAAAGATTGCCATTCCAGAAGTCCCATAGAAACAAAAGGCGCAATGGTCATGGATGTGTACCACTGCTCCAAACGGCAAATTCAGGATCCCACTGTGCGAAAAGTGGAATAACCCCTTTAAATAAAAAATGGAGTGTTACTCACCCCTTCTTCACCCCCCCGCCAATGCAGAAATACGTGAACGGTAACAAGTTAACTAGGAATAATCATGTAAGTGAATACACTGGCGGCCCAGTTCAATGTATAGCCAGCGTCACATTGTGTGTCCTCATCCTATGGCTACTATATGACAGCAATTATTTCTAATGTCATAAGTGGTGGCGAGCAGCTGCCGTATAACTAAGCGTCTCTGTAGTATGAAAGAAGACAGAAGCTATTAGGACTTCATCATTTATGTAACCCGACTTTAGCAAGAACTGCTTTGTATGAATGTCTGTCTAACAAATGACATATTGAGATTTCATGACTCAAATCAGACAGAAACTGAGACACTGAGCCTGTTTAGAAGGATTTTCCAGTTTTGATGAGGTTTTCATTAGGAAGACCTATAAGGTCCAATGACGATGAATTGTTTTGGCTCTTTAATTCCTCCATATGTAATGTGAATTGGAAAGCTTACTACAAATGTATACATTTTTTGGGCATGCCTTCCGATTTGTGTAATAAATGGAGCAATAAGGCTCCATCAATGCCAAAAATCTGCTCAGTTGGGTGAAAGAATTTAGCAGTAGGATAGAAAAGAAAATGATGTCGTCTGAAGACAAGTGTTGAGTCTGCAGCAAGTGAGACACGTAAATGGAAAGTGGCTGAAACAATTCCTTCACTGCTCGGCTATTTGCAAACAATTATTAGAACGTAAAAATGTAGATAAGACCTAAAATATGTCTCAAACTATGTGCCAAAAAGGTGCCAAGTCTGAATAGATCTAGTGTGAAGCAACTGAACAGAAAAATGTATATACAGGATGATAGTCTCTATATCCGAGACTGTATTTGGTAATGTATTATGGTATTATTTGGGTTGGCATGATAGTGTTATTTTAACACTATTTATTTGTACAGTTTGGGCTCTGTATAATACTGTTGTAAGGCATCTGCATGGCAGCATTGTATTGGCACAGTATGACAACCTTATCTAGTCACTATATAAAGCAGGGGGTCTCAAACATATGGTCCGCGGCCTTCTCCCCAGTTCTGCTGATCCATCTGGATTAGCAGAATTTTGGAGAAAAGAACCCCCAACTTGGTTCTGTAACTTCCCAAACTTGTAGGCCGTACACCTGCGGTCTACAAGATTCGGCAGCTTCAGTGCATATACTTGCCTCTCTTCTCTATGGCATCTCCAGGGGGGAGACAGCATGACCAGGAGCAAGGAGGTAAGTACTAGGCTACTGCTCAGGGGACATTAAAATGTGTGGCCCCACTCGGGGGGGGGCATTAACTTGTGCAGAGCCACTATTGGGGGAGACATTATAGTATATGGGGTCACAGCTGGGGGGAGAATAAAACTATGTGTAGTCACTGGTGGGGGGAAATTATACTATAGTGATGGCCATTGCTGGGGGACAAACTGTATGGTGCTACTACTAGGGGAACATTAAAGTATATGGGGCCACTTCTGGGGGACATTACACTGTATGGGCCCACTGCTGGCGAACATCGGTGTATGGTGCTTCAGCTGGGGGATATCACACTGTATTATGGAACCACTGCTGGTGGTGACATTAAACTGTATGGAGCCACTGCTGGGAAACATTATACTGTTTAGTGCTACTGTTGGGGGACATTAAATTGTATGTAACCACTGCTGGGGGAGGGGGCATTATGCTGTAGGGGGCCACTGCTGGGGGGGGGGGCATTATGCTCTATGGGGCCACTGCTGGGGGGGACACATTATGCTGTAAGGGTCCACTGCTGGGTTGGACATTATGCTGTATGTGCCAATGTTGGGGGGAGGGGGCATTACACTGTATGGGGCCACTGGTGGGTTTATCAATAAATTTGTATTGTATAGAATCTGTAAGGAATGCAACTTTTAAATTTTTTCTTATGTGCAACCCATTTTCCTGGCCAAATATGGCACCCCTTATTTACAGGTATAATTGAACACTATATGACAGAATAATTTGAGCATTAAATGCTGGTATTGTTTTACAGACAGCTATACATATAGTAGCTCTATATCTGCAGAGCCCTATTCTTTCATCAATCTGCGCTTACAGAAAACGTAACCATTTTTCTATCCTTTAATAGCCACAGTGTTCTCCCTTCTTCAGAGCGTCATGTAACTGCCCTAACAACAAGCGGTGTTATTTCTACGCGTTTCGCGGTAGGTGTAATCACCAAGCTGCTGAAAACACACATTACAATGAACCTCACCTAAGGTCTGTCCAGCCCATGTCTATTGTCTCTTCCCAATGTTCAGATTATGTATTGCTAAACATGGATGTGCACAGTATGACCCTAGATCGCTGCCAGGAGGAACAATTACATTAATAATGTTATAAAGTAGTATTATTATTATTACTAGTATTATTATTTACTATGTAGAGTGGACCAGAATATAAACAATATTAATAACATACTTACTGCTATTTCCTAATATTATATTAAGAACCTTTTTAGGAATCTTTGCTCTGTAGCTTTCTATGTACTGATCCTCCTGACACTTTCCATGCCGTACCTTGTTGATAACCAGGGCTTCTTTCTGCCCTGCTCAGGACTTCTCTCCTGAGTCTGTATATATATATATGGTTGACAATTCTGTCTTTTGTATATAACAATCCCCCACCTTCCTGCACCTTTTCAGCTCTGGTGACTAGCTGGAGGGTTTTTTCCGGAGAGACAGATTGCCTGTTAATACTTGTGAATGTAAATAATGTCTCTGTTTAGAAAGGATGTAGCATGTTAGGCTTGTGGGGAGAGGGGTCACAGGCAGATCCGTAAATGGCAACGGAGCTGTAATACTGCACATGAAAGCTTATAGCAAAATGAAGACATAAACAAGGAGACGTGATTGCCATGATTAAGGAAGTGTACCAATATAGGAACAAATGATGGATAGCCAATATCAGAAAAGTGACAGGCGTGCGCGCCAGATGCATGAACGGCCGGTAATTACAAGGAGCAAGTGCCATGAATGGAAGGTAATTGCAGAGAGCAACTGTTAAATGCCGTATGCACAGTCGTGCCGAATAAGTACATGTATAATATATTCCATACATATAAAACAGACGGCCTCAAGTATCATAGCTGTCTGATGGAAAAAGGCCCTTTAGAATGAGTAGAAATATATAACACAAGGAAACGTACCGCACCATGAAAAATACCACACCAAAAAACATACCGCACCATGAAATGTAAAACATGAGGAAATGTACCGCACCATGAAATATACCACACCAGGAAACGTACCATACCATTACATATAACACCGGAAAACATAACGTGCAATGAAATGTACCACACCAGGAAACGTACCGCACCATCAAATGTACTACACCAAGAAACATACTACACTGAGAAATGTATAACATGTGGAAATGTACTGCACCATGAAATTTAACACCCGAAAACATACCAAACAGGAAACATAACGCACAATGAAATTTACCATACACCATGTACCATGAAATGTACTGCACCATGCGCACTTATTGAAGTGTTCAATGTGAAATGAGCCTCTATTATTCACTTATAGGCTAAGGCCTTACAGTGCAGATATTGAGAGTTTTTGGCTGCTGCACAAACTCGGTGTAAAATGTTGCATTTTACAGTACCAGAAAAGGGGATGAGATTTCATTTCATCTCATCCACCCATTGTAGGACACAAAAAAAAGCATCGGAAAAGCTGCAATTTCAAAAACACATGAATTTAGGAAAAGTGCAGCATGTTAATTTTATGCTATGGAATTGCAAGCGCAGAGGAAAATGCAGCAAAAACTGTATGAAAAAAAAAATTTAATGCGTTTTTGCTGCATTTGGCTACATGGGGCCTTAGCAAAAGTGAAACTCCTGTCTGAGAATCAAGATACTGAGACTGCATTGCAAATATTAAATCAGACTTTTTTTCCCATGAAATCCTTTTTTATTTGCTATCTCCCAGGCGGGCAACAGATTCCCACTGCAGATGTAGATGTGGCCTGGGATTGGGTGACTGTATAACAAAATAAGGGCAGGGATATGATTAGTGCAGCCTTGAGGAGACAACTTCGGAGAGGGGGATGGAATCCCCAAAAGTAGTGCAAACACCGGTGTGAACCCAGCGTAGGTTGTATATTTGAGTTTGAGACATCATATTAGACTGAAGAACCAATGGGGCAAAGAGTAACCAGACAGCTCTGAGCAGTTTGGTAAAGATGTTATAGATGATCATGTCTTGTCTATCTTGTCATGTCAGACATACCACTGAAATCTAATGTATATGGAGGTGTACCAAAGGATAGGGCATGCTGCGGGACTTCTATGGAAAGGACCTCCATCTATCACACCTTGATGGGCCTCCTTTACATAGACATAGAATGGATTACCGACGCAGATGTGAACGAGGCCTTACTTGTGTAAGCACATGCAGAAACTTCATGTGTGTTTTGCAATTTTGATCAATGTTAGTCATTTTCATTGGTGTAGAATGAACAGCACATGCATTCATACATGTAATAGAACCCTAAAAGTCAGCGCAAATGCAAACACTATCTCATATTTTACATATTATACTATATCATATATTTTTTTTACTTAATATATATTTGTCTCTTGATCATTATATGCTGTATTCTGCAAGGGAATGAATTCTGCAAATGAATACAGATGAGATGACGGTCAACCAGTGACCGTGACAAGTCTGGTTGACAATCAGTTTATATAGTGGTGTTACTACTCTCTACGACAGCAGATGTTGGTGGGGAAGGGGGGAAAGAGCAATTATGTTGGATTTCAATATACCTATTTGTTTTGCTCTCAATGAAGATTATGGTGGTGGTTTATTACCCAGATGTGTAACTTGTAGCTCCTAAGCCCTATTTCAGATTTTGTAATGGGGCCCATATCTACCTTGTGCAGAGATGTAGCTACAGGGGTGTAAATATAGAAGACACTAGTATTGTAGATAGCACATGGAAAGTGGGGCCCCCATTACGGATTTTGCACTGGGCCCAGAAGCTTCAAGTTACGCCCCTGACATTATGCCATTCAAAATAGTAGCCCATTTTTTATTAGGAAGAATGACCTTTGGGGCCTTATCTTGGTTCAGGGCATCTGCATCCCTGCCATCTCCCTATTGAGACTGCATTCACTCTTGGCAGAGAGCAAATGTGTATGGGGGGATTGAAGGGACTGCTATCTAAGATCTTGTGCCATCTTACTTGTATCTTTTATCTATGTCACATTATAATGCTGCAGATTACATATATGACCTCAAAACTGCTATGTGGTGTCCAGTACTGGTTTTCGGAAAAAAAAAAAAAAAAAATTCTGGCAAAATCTTAGATGTTGACAACTCAACTGGATGCCAGACTTAAAGGGGTTTTCCAGGCCAATGATTATTTTTTTTTTTTTTAAAGAAAAGTCTGTTAGTGCTAGTAATGGGTTAATAAGTACACCCATATACCTATAGCAGTGTTTGGAGTGAATTCTGGGTTTCTCCTGCATCTGTTTACATGATCTAACTTCCTGTTGTGCAGCTTCCTGTGTAGCCTTTACACTAGTTCTCTCTCACTCCGTTACACTCCTGCTCCCTGTCTCCCTAGTCTAGCGATCCCACCCATTACTAGTCCCTCCTACCCTTCTCCATCTCCCTAGCCTCGTGATCCCGCCTATTACTAGTCCCTCCCACCTTCCCACATATCCCTAGCTAACCTCTTCCGCCCACTACTGGCAGACAGGAAGAGGGGAGGAGTGGTATCCCAGACATAGGAAGGCTTGGTAAGTATTGATGGGAATGGAGGGGGAGAGTAATGGTGATGTTCCGTTTTCAGTAGCGGTGAAACAGAACTTCACCAGATTATCAGAAAACGTCCCTGGGGCGGTCACATGACCACTTCAGGGATATGGGTAATTTATAGATTTTTTAAAAATTGAAGTAAATTAGATTTTAGGCGGGGTGGAGGGGTTTAATTTAGGGATTAATTCTTAGTTTATCCTGGACAACCCCTTTAAAAAGGTTATCCAACCTAAAATTTTATTTATTATTTAGTCCATGGGAGGTGAAGAAAATGAAAAAAAAAAAAACATAATTGCTTATCTTCGATGCTCCGTTGCCTCCCTGTATGGTCTGGTCCCGCAGCCCTATTGGCTTCTGATGGAAGTATCCACCCCACATGACAGCTGAGGCCTCAAGAAGGGAACCAGAGATGTTACTACCTGTGACATCCTCGGTTCCTTTTCTGAGGCCTCTGATTGACCTCAGCAGTTACGTGACCTTAGCGGAAGTGATTTGGATCATCACAGCCAACCAGAAATTCATAAACAAGAAGCCTGTGAGAACACTGGAGGATCGGGGACAGGTGAGTATGTTGGGGATTTCTTCTTCACCTCCCCCCAGCGTAATTAAAAAAAAAATATTATTTAGCCCAAACAACCTCGTTAATGCTGACTTGCACTTGCAGCTTTAACATCGGTTTGGGTTTTTGTTGCTTACAAGTTTCTGTATCTTAAATGTTGAAATAATTTGAAAGAAAGACTAAGGAAGAGAAACCTATTTCCAAGTCTGTTCAGCCAGATTTTACCACACTGAAATGTATTGCCTTTTGTACATTGCAGGTTTCCATACATTCCTTGGAAACAGTCAGACGCATTGTCAGCACTGCCATCACTCCTTTGCACCTAGTGTCCCATGTTCTTTTGGGGCATGGAAAGTAAGCTCTGGCTACATGCCACAACATAGGCTTTAGTAGCTAAGATCTTTATCAGTAAACCTCTGTTCACACCGTGTTTGCATTGTATATTCAGCATACGGACATGAAAAGCTCCCAGTGCTCAACATATCCTTAGGGCCCCACTAATGCAATAGATGCCAAAAATATGTCCATTTGGCACCAACCTGGCCATTATGCCTTTGCATACTGTACTTAATAGTGTAATTGACTGCGCTATTCAGTACAGGGGCATCAATAGGGAAACAGAAATGCTACAACATACATGGAAAAGGGGTAACTGGGATGTTTTATATAGACATTCCGTAAAAATGATCCATGAAAATGACTTATGAGTGTGTTTTTATCCCACTTTGTGATGCTTTGGATGGTACAGAACAGGTTGTAAAAGGGAATAAAAATAATTTATCAAAGGTGAAACCTATCTAAACAAAGGCAGAGAAGCATTTACATTATTAGATGTGGCTCCTCTGCCATGTAAACACTGCGGACTGGCACCAGTGTATTTATTGTAACCTCGCCATCATACAATGTATCTAATGTATTCATAGAATGCCTAGCTGGCAGGGTAGATTGCAAGCTTATGGGCACCTTGTCTTCATACAGATCAGCTCCAGAGCTGGCAGGTTTTGTGTCACTTTCTTTGCACCACTTGTCTATTACTGGTGGAATAGCTGGAAAATGGCTGTTGAAAATAAAAGTTCATTGCAAGTGTTTATGTGACAGGACAGGAGCGGCGAAGCTGGGCTACATCTAAACATTGCCTTATTAAGTCAGCTCTGTAAGGTGGGGTCACGCCCGCTGGGTCATGAAACATGATTTTACCATCCCAAGAACAAACAAAGGCTGACATTAGGATTTTCATCTCATAAAGCCTAGCGCTCTATTTATAAGACTGAACCTAGAAGAGGTTTCTAAGCGTCTCGAAAATCTTAGTGGGCAAGAAAGTTTATGAATAAAGCAGAAAAAAAATCTATATAACAGCTAAACTTTGTAAATAAAGATTTTGTACAATGTGTCATTTGGATTCAAAGATTCCTGATTGAAAATGTATTTTATTTGAGCACTAACTAGAATGCAGGGCATTGTGCCAATTTAAGATAAGTGAACTGGTTTCTACCGAATTGACCCAAACATTGGAAAAAATTTGGATTCAACTGAATCCAAACTTTTTGCACTTCGATTTGGAGGGGCCAGCTAAAGTGGCTGATAACATGTGAAATTATGGAGAAAGGATTGCATGACCTGGGGAATATGGGGACTTCTCCCAAATTGCCTTGCAAGTCCTCATTGGCAGGAGACAGCCAGTCATGAGGGACTATAGGTGTGAGGTTATACACATTATAAAAAATTACAAGCAGGAAGTTCAGGTGTTCACGTTGTGGGGAGAGATTAGACAGATAAGAGCATCTCTAAATAAATAAAGTAGGCCAGACCCTTAAATAAATGAGACCCTTGCTAAGACCCCTAATACTTCTAATACTTATCTCTAATTAATTCAGATCTCAGACTAGAAAACTAAATTAATCAGACTATAGACTAAACCACAAAATTAATCCAGAACCCATACTAGACACTGAAATTATTCAGAGACCAATAAACATGAACAATTTATTGGACCTGAACATAAATTTAGACCCCAGACCAGACCTCAAAATTATTCAGAGACCAAAATAATTCAGAGCACAGACCAGATTTGGGCATAAATTCAGACCCCAGACTAGGTGACTAAATGAATCACATACCTCCTGATACTTACTGCCGCTTTCTCCCGTGTCCTCTCCTGGTATTGAAATAATTCTCCAGGTCTCACTCTATTAAGGGTACAGTTATACATTACAGACATGGCAGGGCCATGATGTGTTTCAAAACTGGGCGGCCATCCCAACTAAACAGTACAACAGTTTTTCAACCAGATTACATATTGTAATGTAGAAGGAGAAACCAGGAGATTTGCACTCACAGGGCAGTAGTACGACACACTCCAGTATTCTTTGTTCAAAATCCTTTGGCCATCACGACGCGTTTCGGGATTATTCCAGCCCTTTATCAAGTGCAGTTAAAACCCTTTGGTTAAAAACCACCATTACTATGCCTATACTACATATCATGTCAGTGGGCTGCAAATAGGATAAAAAACACCCACTCACCCCACTGATGGGCATCCTTGCCATTGCAGTGGTGTCCAGTCCTCAC
Source organism: Leptodactylus fuscus (assembly GCF_031893055.1). Lineage (NCBI taxonomy): Eukaryota > Metazoa > Chordata > Amphibia > Anura > Leptodactylidae > Leptodactylus > Leptodactylus fuscus. Next base: position 165,591,154 of record NC_134269.1, on the reverse strand, counting down.
TGTTCTTCACCTCCTGCTCGTGTTGTGACGTAGCAGGAAATAACTGAGGATATTCATCCATTTCCTGTTGTGTCTGGATGGCAGTAGGAAATGGAGCACAGCTGGGATCCAGTGGTGGGGATTGGTGAGGTTAAGCTCTTTTGTGTGTTTTGTCTTATTTGCAGCCCACTGACACCAATTTTTTGTACAGCTGGAAAACCCCTTTAAGCAATGCTTGCCTTGAATACATATTCATCTGCTGTTGCACATTTAAAGGGGTGGAAAATCTTTAGTAGGGCTCTTAAGTTTTACAAAAAGAGTGAAAGGCCAGTGACACCAAATCCCTCCATTTTATGTGTATGCTACACCTTTGGTATGGCCAAGCGAGTCTCCATGCTTTCTCCTATTGTACATGTAATTTCTTAGCCTGGCGTGTGCTGAGCTCATACAGGAGTCTGCTCCTCCGCTGTTTACATTCCTGCTTTATGCACATATCTCATTGTGTGTACGGCTAAGGGGAAAAATCCAAAACATGTCTTCGAAGATTGTAAGCTTCCGTGCACACTGTATATGTAATGTGAGAGATAACAATTTTCTTTAGATCAAAATTGTTGTGTCCTACTGAGGGGCATTTGTAGAGATGGAGCTTAAGCTTGTAAATTCTCCAAGGGAAAAAAACTGCATCTGCCTCCATATGAAATAGAGGCTGGTTTCATGTGGAGATGGGGCTGAACCATCCTCAAATTCACCACCAAATTCCATCGTGCCAACATCTCTTACTGAGGATGCTATCTGTGCCACAGTTATGGTAGTGCTGAAAGTCAGTATGAAGCCATGTTCTTCACATGTTGACTGGTACACAAAGCAAAGTCCAGACACGGGATTCAGATTTTTAACAATAGATTTTGTGTGGTGGGTGGTGGTAGGGTCACTAATATTTTTGAGGAGGAATGGCGCACAAGTGCGTCACTCAAACTTTTTGAAGAGAAGCAGCACAGGCCTTCATTAACACAAAGCCATGCCCTATTTTGGAGCCCCCATGGGTTATCCACCTTACTAATATTTCTAATATTGATGCATGTCCTTAAAATAGGCCATCAGTATTACACCTGCGGTAGTCCAACAGCCAGGACCCCTGCAAAGTGGCTTCCAGTAATGCTAACATGCCAAGAGCGTGCTGCTCATCTGCTATAGGATATGTACCACTGCAGTAACTAAAGCCACCACTACGAGCACAACACACACAACTCTCGGCATGTCCATAGTGCCGTCCTGTGATCAGAGCAACGAACATTAATCGACAGATACAGACAGAGCTCCCTATTTTTTACTTTTCTGACGGAAGAAGTTGTATATACTGAACTCTTTCTTGTGTTACCAAGGTAAACAAACATGATGGAAGAAAGTGTCCACCATGTTATTTACATTAGAGTCAATGGGAATAGACACAGAAGGGGCTCCCTCTGTGTCCATTACTCTGCTATAGTTAATGTCTGTTGCCTGTCCATAGGAATTTCCTGCATTCTTGGTCATATCCATTGGCAACTGATTAATACAAAAGATGGTCACCACTAAGCTGGCTAGAGAAAATGATTACATTTGCAAAAATGTTTATCTCTTCATAGTTTACAAATATAAATATGGATATGTTCATGGTGAGATCTTTTAAAGAGGACCTTTCATGAGTTAGGGCACAGGCAGTTCTATATACTGCTGGAAAGCCGACAATGCGCTGAATTCAGCACACTGTCGGCTTTCACAATCTGTGCCTTAGGTGGAGAGCTATCAGTGCCGGTACCATAGCTCTTCAGTCAGAAGGGTGTTCCTGACAGTCTGTCAGTAACGTCCTTCTGCACAGCAGCGCCCTTCTGACTGTGAAGAGCTACGGTACCAGCACCGATAGCGCTTCACTTGGGGCACAGATTGTGAAAGCTAACAGTGCGCTGAATTCAGCACACTGTAGGCTTTCCAGCGGTATATAGAACTGCCTGTGCCCCAACTCATGAAAGGTCCTCTTTAAGTTTCAGCAGCTTGAATTATTCCTCAGATATCAGGAACAGCAAGTAAACAATATGAATGCAAAAACTGCATATACTTGACCTCATAGACCACGTTGCGGACATCGCACAGCACGACTGTACCTTTATGCTTAAGTGGTGCTACAAGGAAAGTGAACCCTTCCTCCAGGTTTCTCCACAAATCACTTTGTGGTTATTTTATTTTTAAGGTACCCTTCTAATACATTGGAATATAGGAGCTGTCAAAAGTAGACATCCCTTTTGAGGAGAGCTTTGGCTAACAATATAAACCCCTGATTCCAAGTAAAAGAAACAAAACAATCCAGCAGTCACCTTGAAACACATCTGCTGTCAGCGTGAGGACCAGAACGATGAACACACCAAGCAATCTTAGCAGTAACTATTACTATTCCACTAAGACACTTCCTTGGAGCTGCATACAAAAATATGTGAGGTATTTTAAGTTGTCTTTCTCACTAAAGTTATATTTTCAAACTCAAATTTCCATCAGAGGATCAGAACAACAGACATTTCCACTGCCAGATTGGCAGATACACATTGAACACTTTCTGTTTGGACCCATCATCATAGACAGCAATGTTAAAATAAAATTGGAAAGCATGTCAGACTTTTTTGCCCCTACAAAGCCAACGTAATTGTATGTTCATACAGAATTTTTTGGCAGCGGATTTTGACACTGAATCCACCTCAAAATCCGCTTGCCAAAACGGCTCCCATTGACTTCAATGGGAGCCGCTTGCTACTTTTTTCCACTAGCTAGCAGCGGAATAAAGAAGCGAGATGCCCGATCTTGCCGTGGATTCCGTAACTGACTCAGCCGCGGCGTCCGAAGCGTGAGACTCCCTCCCAATTAGGTCCATTCATTCGGGCGTAATCTGGAGCCGAATGCCGCGACAGGAAGGATGCCAGTGCACTGCATCGGCATTCCGTCGTGGAATCCATTTTCCGGTGTGTGAACATACCCTAAGGGGCTTCTGTTTTGATTTTAACATTACGGTCTAGGATGGTTAATAGACACTACAACGTGAGTGTAAAACCAGACCTAGACTTTCCATAGATTGTACAAGACACCATTCTCAGAAGTAGTATGCCAATCTAAAACCGCATGTGATGGATTCTTAACTGTACAGATGCCCAAGGGCATAGAGGCCATACATACACTCACCGGCCACTTTATTAGGTACACCTGTCCAACTGCTCGTTAACACTTAATTTCTAATCAGCCAATCACATGGCGGCAACTCAGTACATTTAGGCATGTAGACATGGTCAAGACAATCTCCTGCAGTTCAAACCGAGCATCAGTATGGGGAAGAAAGGTGATTTGAGTGCCTTTGAACGTGGCATGGTTGTTGGTGCCAGAAGGGCTGGTCTGAGTATTTCAGAAACTGCTGATCTACTGGGATTTTCACGCACAACCATCTCTAGGGTTTACAGAGAATGGTCCGAAAAAGAAAAAACATCCAGTGAGCGGCAGTTCTGTGGGCGGAAATGCGTTGTTGATGCCAGAGGTCAGAGGAGAATGGCCAGACTGGTTCGAGCTGATAGAAAGGCAACAGTGACTCAAATAGCCACCCGTTACAACCAAGGTAGCCAGAAGAGCATCTCTGAACGCACAGTAAGTCGAACTTTGAGGCAGATGGGCTACAGCAGCAGAAGACCACACCGGGTGCCACTCCTTTCAGCTAAGAACAGGAAACTGAGGCTACAATTTGCACAAGCTCATCGAAATTGGACAATTGAAGATTGGAAAAACGTTGCCTGGTCTGATGAGTCTCAATTTCTGCTGCGACATTCGGATGGTAGGGTCAGAATTTGGCGTCAACAACATGAAAGCATGGATCCATCCTGCCTTGTATCAACGGTTCAGGCTGGTAGTGGTGGTGTCATGGTGTGGGGAATATTTTCTTGGCACTCTTTGGGCCCCTTGGTACCAATTGAGCATCGTTGCAACGCCAAAGCCTACCTGAGTATTGTTGCTGACCATGTCCATCCCTTTATGACCACAATGTACCCAACATCTGATGGCTACTTTCAGCAGGATAATGCGCCATGTCATAAAGCTGGAATCATCTCAGACTGGTTTCTTGAACATGACAATGAGTTCACTGTACTCCAATGGCCTCCACAGTCACCAGATCTCAATCCAATAGAGCATCTTTGGGATGTGGTGGAACGGGAGATTCGCATCATGGATGTGCAGCCGACAAATCTGCGGCAACTGTGTGATGCCATCATGTCAATATGGACCAAAATCTCTGAGGAATGCTTCCAGCACCTTGTTGAATCTATGCCACGAAGAATTGAGGCAGTTCTGAAGGCAAAAGGGGGTCCAACCCGTTACTAGCATGGTGTACCTAATAAAGTGGCCGGTGAGTGTACAAATGCAGAATAGGGGGAGTATTTGCGCCCTAATAGGTGCCAAGAACCTAAGCAGGCATTCCGTCTTAAAGGGCATTACAACATTCAGGTGGTGTATGGTCTTCTGAACCATTTTTGTGAAATGACACCAAAATTTGCTCACAAATGGGGTTCTATGCTATTGACCAAAAATATTACAATGATTCTTTCACTATTCTTTTAAGTTGAATGCCCAGATTACCTATTATTCCTGGGATAATCCATCACTATACTCGTACAACCTTTGCCCCTGGAACAAGAGACTTTATTTTTTATGACGTATTCCTTTTTTATAATGTTTTTGTCTTCTCTTGTGTAATTCCACATCTACAACATTGTATAGACATATTATATGTATGTATAAATGAAATAACTGTGTCGTCCCATCATGAGGCACTTTATGCTTTGACAACTGTGATGTTTGTGGGAACTTGTCTATTTTGGATCTGACAGAGGAGGGCAAAGTGAGTGGTTCAGACGCAGCCCCCCATCTTCATTTCTCATACTAACTGGGAACTGAGAAAATTCCCACACTGTTCAGAAGAAACAAGCAGGAAGTCCCATTAACCTCTTGTATGCCACAAGGGATGCTTGGAAAGGAACTGGTTAATAGAAGCAGGACCCTTTTAGTTTGGTTCATTAGTGTTCCCAGACAACTTGCTGGCACAGAGTTGGTCTCACTCTCTCTCCTCTGTTTCTCTCTGTTTTTGTCCCTCCCCCCCCCCCCCCACCGCTCTGTTTCACCCCCCTTCTCTTTCAACCCTAATGATTCCCACATGGTTCTTGGTATCTCAGCCAAGCCTCCTAGCATTGTCTGAAAACTCCAAATTTAGAAGAAATATGAAAATTGTCAAACAGTCAGTCCTTAGTGGGTAAAACTGAAAACCTCCTAAACTGTCACAGGTCAAGGCAAGAAAAGGAGGGGGTGTCACGTGAGTACACCCCCAACCAATGGCATCCTACAACGACCTGACAGATGTGCCTTATAACAGCCTGGCCTCTCTTCCCTCCAGCTCATATAAGGTAAAAGAAAAAAGGTCTTTTCCCCCAGATGGTTAGAATCTAGTGCAGGAAACCCCTCATCTCTTACATAGACTCATGCTTGTGCAACCCAGGGGGATCAAAGTCTCAAGAATGTCTGGAGAAGGTAAGTCATGATTTTCGTAACTCGTAGCCATAGACCCGTTTAGCGTACTAGAGGGACGATCCATGAGTATTATTTCGCCGTGTATGTAAATTACACCTCTTGTCAAACAATGTGTATTACAGATAAGACTATATTATTCATTAAGTTTGTTCTTCATCATGTAACAAATTGTTTTATAACTGTGCAGGACTTTGTAGACATGTATGTGCATTCTTCAATGGTCCTATAAATTAACCAGCAATGCTTAATATGTAGGGTCTAGCAAACTGAATGCCTATATAAGTGTCATTTTGTTATATACTTCGACTCCAACATTGGCCCCCGAATAGAAACCTTGGGGACCATAATTTCAGGATTCTGGTGTATGGTCACTCGTGCATCCTGAAAGCAGTGTATATGGATGTGCGGAGTCCATGACATTTGCTGCACACATCAGATCCACAGACTTTTCTTTATATGTTCATGTGTAAATAATCCTTATCCCTGCAGTGGTGGCCCCTGATATGTCAGTCATATGCTATATTTAAATGGAGTAAACTACAAAGGAGCATCCCTAACATGTCCTCATTGCCTTCTATAATCTAGTCTCCTAGTTATCTGCCCTTATCATCCCTAACCTGTCCTCATAGTCATCTATAATCTAGTCTCCTAGTTATCTGATATTATCATCTATAACCTGTCCTCATAGTCATCTATAGTCTTGTCTCCTAGTTATCTGATATTATCATCTATAACTTGTCCTCATAGTCATCTATAGTCTAGTCTCCTAGTTATCTATCATTATCATCTATAACCCGTCCTCATAGTCATCTATAGTCTTGTCTCCTAGTTATCTGATATTATCATCTATAACCCGTCCTCATGGTGATCTATAGTCTTGTCTCCTAGTTATCTGCCATTATTATCTATAACCTGTTCTCATGGATATCTCTCATAGTCATTTTTCACCTAGTGTCAGTCATCTCATATAACCAACTATAACCTGGTCTCCTAGTCACTTCAAAGTCATTTCTAACCCACTCTCATAGTCATCTGTCATAGTCTTCTATAACCTAATCTAATGTTCATCTCTAATACACATATAAAACCTAATCCCATAGATATTTAAATAGTCATTTCTAATCTAGTCTCATGTTCATCTCTTATTATAATCCATAACCTATTCTCATTGATATCTCTAATAGTCATCTATAACCTAGTCATGTATTCACTTCTTATAGTTGTCTATAACTTAGTCCAGAGGTCGGCAACCTTCGGCAGTCCAGCTGTTGTGAAACTGCAATTCCCAGCATATACTTAGAAGTGAATGGAGAATACTGGGAGCTGGAGTGCCAAAGGTTACCGACCCAGGACATGGTCTCATAGTCATCTGATTATTGTCTAAAACCTAAACTCATCGTCATTTCTTATAGCTATCTCTAACCTAGTATCATAGACTTTTCTTATAGTTATCTATAACCTAGTTTCATAGTCATTTCTTATAGTCATCTACAGCCTAGTCATGTTCAACTCTAATTCTTATCTATAACCAATTCTCATGAACATATCTTATAGTCATCTATAACATAAGCTCAGAGTAATTTCTACTAGTTATCTAGAACTTAGTCTTATGTCATCTATAACCTAGTTTCACATACATCTCTTATTATGGTGTATTACTAGTCTCATAGTCATCTCTCATCATCATCTATACCTATTCATACAGTCATCTCTCATCATCATCTATAGCTTAGTCTTATGGTCATCTCTCATTGTTATCTATAATCTATTTTCATAGTCATCTCTCATTACCATGTATTATCTAGTCTCATAGTCATCTCTCATTACCATGTATTATCTAGTCTCATAGTCATCTCTCATTTTCATCTATAACCAGGTCTCATGGTCATTCTTCATTGTCATCAATAGTATCTAAAATCTTGTCTAGTTGCTTTACTTGTTGCTCTGCAACCATGGAACTTTCTCATTGCTCCAGAATAATATTCTCCTAGGTCTCTGACTGTATAGAACATACAATCTTCCTTTTCTGTCTGTTGAAGCACAAGTCTCTTCTTCTTTCCAAGCATTGTCTAGACTTCAGCATCACCACAGCCCCTCGGCCGCAGCTGTCTGTAAGCCATGAAGTGCTTGTGTTTATATCTCCAAAGTATGTTAAGACGTCCCATATGTCTTAATAGCTGAAAGTAACTTTATACAAACCAAAGGGCCGACTAGTCCTCAAAATGGAGTATTCTCAATGTATCTGGTAGAAGGGCTTGTACATTAACATTAAAAGACATGAAAACTATATTCTCCAAAAGTCCTGCAAAATAATAGTTTGTGCTATATTGGTATTAAACTATTTCCAAACTTTGTAAAGTATTCCTCACGACGTGATTAATAAAGCTGATATACTAACATTGGCTCGTGAGTAGCTGCAGAATATATAGTACCAGTCCATTATGTGTACATTCTGCAGAGTATATAGGTGCTGCCCCGCACACTGCATGTCTCTATTGCCATAAGATATATTACATTGCTACACACTGCATAGTAAGACCTCCTAGCTGCCAAGCATGATCAGATTTCCTCTCCGGTAATTTATGGGGAATTACACAATGACATTTATGACCGCGCACATGATAAGCCTGAATGCATTTCCTTAAAGTGAGTGGGACTTTCTTTAGGCATGTATGACCTGCCAAACCTTGCAGCAACTTCCTGACAGGAGTGGGACATAGTCTTGGCAGCAAAAGACCTAGGCAGCTGCTCCAGATGTGACCACTTTAACCGCTGGAAAAACCCTGAGGCTCTCACCATCATGCTTAGACTGGCAAAGCCTAGAGATTTCCCCAACACTTTATAATGCTAATCCTCTGAGCAGCAGAGCGTGTGGGTGTCCTGGGTGCCCGTCTGTTACTGGTGTACTGTTTAATAGAACGAGTATTGATTCTTAAACTAGGAGTAAGATGATAAAGTCTATCTATCTTCTATCTATATTCTATTTCATTAAAGTGGCTGTGCTAAGTTAACAACTTATTGCCAATCCAAAGGATAGGTAAGTGTCTGATCGGTGGAGGTCTGACCATTGTGACCCTCACTGATCATGACAATGGGGGTCTCTTGTTTCCTGTTGGAATGGAGAAGGTTGTGCAGGTGTTGTTACTGAGCCACTAGAAACATAGAAGATTGATGGCATAAAAAGTCCATCTGGTCCATATAGTCTGCCCTAATATTATCTCCATTTTATCTTAGGATAGACATGTGCATGCTTAAGGGAGTTTCCCCATTATAAGCAGGTCAATGAGGGTCCAACTGTTCAAACCCTAAAGATCAAGAGAATGGGGATTGTCATCCCCTGTTCTGAATAGATTGGTGGCTAGGTAGTTTGCTTATTGCTCCATTCATTTCAAATGGAACACCAGAGATAGCCAAGCACTGGACTTGGCCTCACATCAGAGATGAATGAAGCAGTAGCCCTGTCATTCACATGATCTGATCAAGGCGAGTCGCATTGATTAGACCCCCACAAAACCAATATTAATCACCTATACTGTGACTAGATGATAAGTCGTGTAATTGGGATGACCCATTTAATGTGTGGCAGATAGATATTTGGTCTTCTATTTAGTTTAGGCATCGTATCTGCAATCCCATACAAACTGTAGAAAAGCAGAGACTGAAATGACTTATAATAGGCTATAGTAACCAGACTAGACCTGTTACGATGAAGGATACAGCATTTTCTATTCTGTTTAAGGATCAGTGCACAGTTTTTTGGCGCTGATTTTGACGCTGAATCTGCCTCAAAATCAGCCTCCAAAAAAAGCCTCCCAATAGAACTCTATAAATACATAATAATAAATAGATAATAAATATGAAATAGAACTCTATTGGGAGGTTTTTTTTGGAGTCTGATTTTGAGGCGGATTCAGCCTCAAAATCAGCGCCAAAAATCTCTGTGTGCACTGACTCTTAGAATACTCCTTATGTCCTAATTCCTGTGGCAGCTATCTTAACTATAATCTTGTCTTTATTATGTATTGGTCATTGTTAATTCATTTCATACACTACTAGTCTAAAGGAGTTGTCCAGTATTAATAAAACATGGCTCCTTTCTCCCAGGAACACCACCACACCTGTCCATGTTGTCTTTGGTATTGCAGCGCAGCTCTATTAAAGAAACCTGTGAACAGATGTGGCACTGATTTCAGAACACAGCAGCCATATTTCTTTAATCTTGTATATCCCCTTTAAACCTGGAACACCAGTTCTGTATTGGTTTTCTTAGAACTCTGCTTTGTGCCGTTTCTTTGTTACTCCTCTTGGAAACGTATATATGAATGGACCGCGAGTGGTGACACAATCCGATTAGCACTGAGTGTCAAGCTATTGACATGAGGAACGGTAACAGCCAAATGTCTAGATTATTCAGTCATATTCAGGAGGAGTAATACAGGAGCGTACAATGCAGCATTCTTAGAAAATATGCTGAAGATTTGTTATTGCATTGGCAATACAGGAATTTGCCTTTATGCCATCAAATTTGAAGGTCAATTGAGTGACAACATAAAGAAGGTCAGCTTTTCTTTATTGGAGGTCATAGGATTCTATGGTAAGGAAGTCATAGACTCTGATACATAGTAAAGGCAAGTAACGGTTTGTGGCAACCAACAAGATTTGTACTTTAATTTTTCAAAGTGGTGGTAAGAAACAAAGCTGGAATCTGATTGGTTGCCAAGGGCCACTACTCCAATTTCTTTTTTGCACCAGTTTTTCATAAATCTGCACGGTTGACCATACACCTTGACACTTGTCGGAGGAACAATTATTTAGCCAACAGCTATCTCTCATGACACCCACTTATACACTTGGTTCAGCTTAGAGTGCACAGGTTTACATTGGAGAGAAGGGAGAAGGTTCGGGGCATGAGGAGGTTCATCACTTAGGACCCATACACTCATAATTGGGGGGGGTCACCCTGAAATCACAGGTACAGCCTTCATTTCTATTGTGTATGAGGACCTCCTACTGGATTGTAAATATGTACTGGTCAACCCAAGCATGGTGACCGAATTTAATGCTTGGATCTGTATGCGGTCATCTATGGCTTTATTCCATTTAATACAGTCTTCCTGTTATGACTTGAGGGTGAGAGTTACTCCCATGAGGCCTCTACCATTTTATATATTCAGTTGTGTCATTGGCTTATTCACATCACAGCTAGCGCATTTGTTCAGCGTATACACTGGTGAATGCCCTAAGCACCTACGCAGAACATTTTGGCATAGGTTGCATTGGGCATGTGCAGACACACCGGTACCTTGTTTCTTCTACTGTAATGAACAGCTTAGCTGAGTATTATTTTCAATATAGGCTAATCCCACAAAAGATCCTTTATAACTGAGTATACATTTTATTAGATTAGGTGTATACGCTGAACATTGCCACTAGATTTGATGGGAACAGAATCTTAGTTGAAGTCCTCTCTGCAACAAGAATTCATGGCTATGACTAAGTATTAGTTCACATGCAGCAGGTTTCTACACCTGTCTCATTCATCTAAATCAATAATATAGCATTTTATGTGATATGGAGGTATACAGATAAGTGGAACCTGTCCTTATATACAGCTGGCTAGACACAATAGATTAAAAGGGTTTTCCCGGTCGGGGGTCATTTTTTATATTAATGATGACCTATCCATAAAAAAGTGCCCACCCTATAAGGTCTGCTGAAGCTGGTAGCCATCAAATGTGTATGTGGGTAAAGGAACTGACATGTTCATTTTCAAGCTTTGTTCTAACAAGAGGTGTCTGGCAGGATCTTCCTTCCCTCTCCCCCCTGTATACATGTGTATGGATGAGTACAGAGGAATACCTGACAGCTATTCAGGTTTTAATACCGGGGATAGGCTTCACCTACATAAGTAGTATTTGTAATGGTTTAGTTGTCAGTGTATTCTGTATCTACATGATAGATATACTTATTTTAAGCAAAAATAATATAATACAGTCGAGAGCCTTGTTAGATCGCCATATTATTCTTTTTGTCTACATCAATTTTCTATCTATGTCAGTGCTAGATATAGCTAGGCCTGATTTTCTATTAGCCAGATAGCTAAATGGCTGTCGTTAAGTAGCGGTATGTATCACAACCTATAGTAAAGATGTATAGTATAGTAACAATATAAATAGAGAGAATAAAACCTAGGAAAGTAAACCCCCTGCGCTACGCCGCTGCCGACTTCAGGCCTGCACCTCTCAAATAGCACTTATGGCAGAACAGGCCTTTCCGTGTGTCAGTAAGGCAAAGCCTATGGAGTTTTCAAAGCTGACATAGTAAATACTTTGGCACAATATAACATACATACCATGTTCCCACAAATTCATGTTTGGGGTCTGTGGTTTGGATTACTCCATCACTTCCTGCCGCTCTCATCGGTGACCCTCCATTCCACAACATGCGAAGCGTCCTCTCTCACATGCTCCCTGACCTCTCATGTCTTTTCAGTTGTTTTTATCCCATCAAGAATGTTACTTGTAAACAAGACAGTGAAGTGTCCGTGTCACACGCTCCCCATTTCCTTCACAAGCTAATTAACCCCATACAAGGAGCCCCATGCTGGAACGTGGTCATGTGGGTTCCTTTCCAGCATCAGTAAGTGTTTGCATAGATCTGTCCCTAGGCGCTACCGCTCAGGAAAAGTATGGCCAAATTCATTTTCACGATTAATCTAACTACTTCATATATGAATACTGTATATATGTGTGCATATATATGATATGTACAGATGTAGCAAAGTTTAACCTGACGGATCCAAGCTTGTGCAGCATTAAGTACTGACATTTCCTATGGGGCCCCTCACTAACATTTCTCTTGCTGAGAATTCAGCTTATAAGCTTATAAACCTTACAGTGGTATATGCAAATTTGCTTTAACTAGTCACAGGGGCGAGGAGCAGCTTCATCTAGTCATGTATTCAATGCACTAAATTATACTCTGTGCATGTAATTGACATGCCCGTCAACCTGAAACCCTACCTAACTGCTGGCTTCACAGGGTGTGATTTAGCTTGACACGTTCCTATAAACACATTACCAACACTGTGGCCCAGAGCGTTAGCCTGACCCTTTCAATGGGTATCAGTAGCATTTGCAATGTTCTGTGATAATATATTGTGGCACAGAAAGTTATCACACTGCAAAAAGCCAAGTTAAACACTGTTCCATCTATACACAGATGTGGCAGGGGTAACCCAAACGTCTGCAATTGGTTAAACCGCTACAGTGTGATATCTTATCACAGAAACCAATGAATAGTCATTGCAAAAACATTTTTCAGACATGACAGATACAGTAGGACAGCAGCAGAGAGTCCTGCCATACAGAAACATACATAAGGCATTAAGCAAGCTGCATTTAGTATTAGCAGGTACCTTATTAGGTAGTAGATACGGTAAAGCAGACCCGATATGGCTGACCATAAAAGGTTGCCTTTAATGGGCATATTCCGCCTTTCCTAAATGCAGTTTTCACATCATCCATTTCTTTATTCCGTCACCAATCCATATAAACTATACCTTGCTGTATACAGGGCTGTTTCTTGTCACGGTTACATTTGAAGTTGATTTACCAAATTGTGTAGTCTCACCTTGTACTGCACCACAGAATAGGGGGGTGCTAGATAATCACATAACATTCCTAGTACAGATGCAGCAAACTTTATATGGACATTTAGCACATAAATAATATTACCATTCATATCAATAGCACAGGATATGTTATATGGCCATTTACAATTTATTACATCTGTACATTAAGGAAGATGCGACAATCTAATAAAAGTCTTGGCATATACTGGATCTTATGGATGCCCATTGACACTGGTAAAATGATTTCCATTCTCACTTTTCTGGTATCTATAGTCCTAAATATTTACCAAGTGACCTCAAACTGCCTCAGTAAGTCTCTTCATATCACTATTGAGCCTTCCATAGAGGTACATGTTTCCTGATGTATATCTTTAATGATTAAACTGTATAGGCAGTGGTGTACATTACCCATATCTGTCCATGTTAAAAAAAAAAAAAAAAAAAAAGTGTATACAGCACAGTATCCAATTTGTATGGGATGCCTCTGAATAGAATAGTGTTGTTTGCTACACTATGGTTTCCGACATGAGTCAGGTGAATAGAGCTGTATGGAGATGTTTGCCATATACACTAGGAGATGCCTTGCCATACACAACAAATGTAGGGCTCTAACTTAATAAGATTATGAGACCATTGCTTATACATCACTTACAATATATCCTTTATCCTATAGACCTTGAATTTACATTCTCACATTACAAGTATTAATTTCAATCACTGTTAGGCTACACGTATGCGCCGAGTCCATGGTTAAACAACAAGGGTAGCCATGGCTGATATCTGTGTGCCGCCTGTGCCTCCACAGACCCATTAATATCATTCAGTGATCCCAGGTCACAAAACAGATAGCTATAGGATTGTAAGTTTTTTCCTGACCCTTAGTTCACATCTACGTTTGGTAATCCGTTCAGGAAGTCCACATGGGGACCCCGAATGGACTACCAAACGCACTGGCAAGCAGTGTGCAATGAAAGCACATGGACCCCATAGACTATAATGGGGTCAGTGTGCTTTCCGCGTGCTGCCTGCACGAATCATGCGGACATGAAAGTAGATCGCAATCTGCCTTTCTGTCCACATGTTCCATGCAGACACTGCGGAGAGCACACGGACCCCATTATAGTCTATGGGGTCTGTGTGCTTTCACTGCACACCACTTGCCAATGCGTTCAGTATTTGTGAATGAAGCCCGAGTTCAAGGCCCCATACCTAGACCCGAGATAACACAAGGGCGTGTGTATTACAATATAATGGGTCAGTATGCTAGCTGAGAAAAACACATCTTGCACACGTTTGTGTGTATGGAGCCTTAGAAACTGGAAACCCTTTACACTATATAGATGCATTCACTGTCCATCAACCTGCCTTAGAATGGACAGAGCAGTGTAGTTGGTATTGATGTTCTTTATACTGACTACCAAAATATCTGGAGTCACAAGATATAGATATATCTGTGTACTTGACCCTGCTTTTATGCACAGACATGAAAATCAATGTGACCACAGTTCCTTCTCTATTACTGGCATACAGCTCAACAGTCTGAGGACCCTACAAGCAGCTCACCATATATAATAACATCTAGATAATATGCTATAAAGATGACATATACTCATGCCAATAGTTCATACCTACTTCACATTTTTGTTCTATCCCCAAAAAACCCACACAAGAAAAGTAAAAATGAAATAACGTGCCCCCAGCAGACTGGCCCCGTGCCCAAGGGGGATTGGAAGTGTTTGAAGTAGCAAGAAACTGCCTCTGACCATAAAAGGAAGAGAGATTTTTCTTCAGTCCAGATCATGGAAAAAGAAAAGGCTATTTATAGCGAGAGGTCTGGCGGCATCAGAGGAGCTGCATAGTGTGATAATGATCTAGAGCCAGTGCATGACACTTTAATACACTCATATACATCAAGAAAGGACACAAACGTCACCAAAGGATCAGAGGACCTCTAGGATGGAAGCTATCCCTGGAAAATATTGCTTTCTGATCCAATTGGTGAAATTACTTGTCACTTGTGGTTAGAAAGAGCACAGTATAGAGTCTAAAGCAGTATATTACATGGACCATGGCGACATGAATGGTATACGGTATAACAAGTGCGTGAAAACCAAATGTGACCACTTATGAAGATATGATACAGACAAACATATATTGATAATTGATATTATAGAAGTCAGTAGCCTATATTTTTTAGACCAGTCTGTATCATCATCTGTATTAAAGAATAGTGCCAGCCCATGTTATCTGTTCTGCACTAATACACTTGGTTATTATTTCCTGTTTTATAGACATATATCACAATGTGTCCATCAGTTTTATATCTGAAATATTACACATTCTCCTCTCTTGTATAAATTAAAGTATATAAAAAACCCTAGAACTGTAGCAGTGTAACTAAATATTAAAACAGCATGATGTTCAACGGAGCTACCCCTAGAGGGCAGCAAACAGAGGCACTGTCTTCCTATTTACATCTTGGGAAACAGATTTGCATATTTTTCCCTTAATTCCCCCAGTGGAGCAAAAATGACTTTTTGTAAGTCTCCATACGCCTGTGAAGGTAATCTCACCTTAGGGAGTGATAATATCCCCAGAACTAAATATGAATTCAGTTCCAAGTGATAGAATTTACAAATCTAATCTGTTTCAAGGAATTTTCCCACTAACAAAACAATATTTCCATTTGCAGACAATTGAAAGTTAAACATTATTGGAACTATCAATCTCAATTTTGAGGAATTTTAAAGATTTTCTCTAACCATCTTAGTGGTGAGAGTCTTTTGTCTTGCCGGCAGATTTGACCATGATACAAGAACTTTCTACGGCCTGGCGCTTGTCAGAAACCCAGCCATGATTTCGTTATTGTAGACAGGTTATCAGGCAAGAATACTGCCTGCATGAGAAGATAACCCCAAGACAATAAGGAAATCATGATTGGGTTTCAGACCATAGAGAGTTCTTGTAAATATGGTTGTGTCTATTGAAAAGCTATCAAACCAGTAGACCGTCACCGGCGAGATGATTCGAGAAAATCTTTAAGACTCTGCAAAATGTTTACTTACTTGTAAATATAGTTATGTTCATGGGAAAACCCCCCTTAAGTTAGGGAGATCTGAGACTTCTTGCAGGGAATTATGGGAAACACTGGAGGGATGTGGCAGCAGCAGAGTATAATGTCTCAGTAAAAATGTGGTAGCTGAATATCTAATGATGATCCGTTTCGCTAGAGGGAGAACAGACAGGAACCAGCTGTTGCCCATCTGCTCAGAAATTTTTCCCAAAAACTTTAGAGTTTGAAGACACATGAGATTCGGTCTTTTCACCCCCCACCTTTATCCATAATAACAGCAATGACCATGGGGTCACATCTCCAGGAAAACACTCATCATCTCTAGAGACAAGATTTGGACAACCTCCAAATTTCAGAGGGAACCTATTTCAATGTCAACAAGGCAATAAAGCTAGATTCGGTCACTCCTACAAATACCACTCATATCATGAAACGGTTTGGCCCAGTTTGAGTTTTAGGACAAAGATGATGTATATAGCGTTGTATGAGATGTCTGAAAAATAGCTAACTCAGACCAACTAGGGTGCTTCCAATTCTTGAAGCAGATGTGAAGAGAGAGGTGGAGAGAAGCCAGTTATTCAGCAAAGAATGTTCTCTTGATTCCTTCCAGATCCAGATGAGGCCGAATCCCTAGACCACTACTCAGCCAGGGAACCTCTATTCGGGATTATGCATTTATGTGTGATTACGTTTTTATGTACTATGGAAATCCAGTATTTTTTTTTACCATAATACTCACTCTGAGACACTACGACAACATGTCCTAAACAGTCCTTCAGCTGACAGTAGTTGGTCCAGGAGGACCTGGACACTGATCCAGTGTTAGACTCTGTTCACAATAGTGTGACAAACACTTCTAGTATTGTCTTTTGTGATCTAGGCTGTTTCTTATGGCAAATATCAACAGTTAAGACCCCCATACCCATAAGAAAAAATTTGGCTGGACCTGCAGATTTTGGCAGAACCAGCTGACTCTTATGTATTTAGGGATCTAGTGACTCTCTCCCAGCAGATGACATCAAGAATAGCTTGTTCATCTGGCAGCTATTAAAGAGAATCTGTCAGTAGTAAAATGGTTATAAACCTAAACCTTGTAGGGGTGATTTGGAGAGTTTCCTAATATGACTCTCTTATTTAGCTTTGGATCCATGCTGATAACAGAGTGATATTTGGAAACTTAACCATTAAGTACTATCAAGGTGTCTATCATAATGATATGTGTATGATAGACACCATGATAGCACTTAAAGGGGTATTCCCAAATCATTGGCCCATTCACCAACTTGCAGGCTGTAGACTCTGTTCACTTCCTGGTTTTCTTCGTAAATTGATGGGCGGGGTTTCAGTTGCTGTCTCACATGTAAAGCCAGCTGCGGGTTGCTTCTATGCCGCTAGCCTTGCATGCCTGCATGCTCTCTTATCAGCAAAATTCAATTAGCAGAGCTGATAACTGGAAGAGCTGGGAGATAAACAGCTCAGAAATACAAGCATGGAGCACTCAGCTCCCCCTCCCCTCCTGAGAGCAGGGAGCTACGTCACTTGTCCTGGGCAGAGAGATAAGATCATCTCCAGGTCTGTGGTTATGGAAACACAGTGTAAATAATGAAGTGAATAAATTAAGATAATAGCCAAACAAAGTGGTTTTGTTGAAACAAAGTATTTAGGAAAAGTCTTGTAACCACATAAGCTAGCAGTATAGTTAGGATCCTTGAGATGGGACAACCCCTTTAAGGGTTAAGAAACACCCCTACAAGATACTGAGGTCAGGTTTATAGCCAGTTTACTGCCAAGTCATCATTATTACATGTTTATTGTATAACATCATTTTGATAAGTGAACCATTTGTCGCCGGTTTTAGTCATGCGTATTAAGTGTCTCTATCATGCAGTGTATGGTATTAAGCAGATTATCTTATCACCATGTAATATAGGGCAGACATTTCTATATCCAGCCATTTAGAATACAAGTCAGTCTTAGTGACGTCATTTGGAATTGACTCATGTAGGCTTAAACAGAGATGCCCTTTGACTCAAGCATTTTATGGGTTGTTTAAGGACTGGTTGAGAAGGGCTGCTAGGGATCAATGGCATCATTCACCATAAACCTTATTGCACATCCTAGCATTGCTGAACAATCCACATCCTTTTCAGGCCATCTTATTACAAGAGGCTAATTGTGCTAAGATTATGCAACTTATCCTCATTTTTTTACAGGCGTGATTCCAGATCATGTCCCCAGCAATGATGGAGATGGAACAAAGCAACAGCCATGCTAGCTCAATTAGAAAGATGAGACGTGGGTTTGGCCCAGACAGAATGTAGAATTCCGAAGCTGTGGTAAGACAGGGGCCAGGTGAGGGGTTTGGAGATGGGGGTGGGGGGGTTCTTGCAATTGGCTTTTATGGTTTTGAAGGATTTCCAAAGATTTTGTCCAAACCTCATATTAACAGCTGGCTAGAGAGAGAGGAAATACCTTACACAGTTGTATATAAAAGTATCTGTCAGAGCGAGCAGCCGATATAACTCAAGGCTAGCAAGAACTGCCAAGTTTTCTTTGTGCAGATATAGCGCTTTCTAGCCTTTTCTTAATATTGAATCTTTAATGCTAGTTATTACTTTATCATTTCATCATTTTAAGCGATTTTCCCAAATTAAAATAAAAGTGTCTTTTTTAGGTTTTATTTCTTCAGAAACAGTGCCACTCATGTCCATGGGCCGTGTCTAGTAACCAGTCAGTGGTCTGACCCCTGGCAGCTCCTGAAAATACTGCAATGTAACTGGTTCATTGCATTGTATAAATACTATTGAGGATATAGCGAGTTTAGTACTCCCTATAGCAAAATGTCAACCAAACACCGTGTACATGAGCTAACAATGACAACCCCCTCCTACAGGTGTGTTGTAGTTCTTTATAAGTCATGGTGATCCTTTCTTTTTTAACAGGGTTATGTGGGGAGAAGAAAATTCTGCAGCATATACAATACAGCACAAGAGTCTAAAATAAATGCCATTCACCTGCACTGATGCCAGGTTTCATGGGACGGCCGGGGGACTGGAGCTCTTCTATTTCAGCCTGTGCTGTCGACGCTCTCACTCTTTGTCACATGACTGACTCCACTCTACTCCCATTGCTTGTACTCATAGTAGAGCACAGTTTGTCATGTGACAAAAAGACAGTGGCAGCAGAGTAGGCTGAAATAGACTTCTAGTCCCCCTGGCAGTGATGTGAAAAGCTTAGTATTGGTGCATGGGGGACCAACATCTATAATAGTAAACTAATCCTTCTGCTGCATACTACCGGTATATACTGCACAAAATTTTCCCACCCCATGTCACCCCTTTTAAGGGAACCCAATTATTGGCAACCCAGTCATTCAGATGTTTAAAGGGGCTTCAGTGTACGGAAAAGTGCTACCACCTCTTCATTGTATACACTGCATCATAAACCGCCAAGACTTACATTGAGTAGTGACCATGTTGCAAATTGCAAGTTTGCCGCATTTACTTGAACCGAACAAAGTTGCAATATATATATATATATATATATATATATATATATATATATATATATATATACACACACACATGCAATATATATATATATATATATATATATATATATATATATATATATATATATATATATACACACACATACCGAGAAAGAGAGAGACCGACTAGTGGGGTACCTGAGACAGACCACACTAATAGGATATACCATCATTATCATAAGAAACTGAAAATCCCTTTAAGTTTCCCATAAAACCTAAGTGATCAGAATCAACTATTCTTCACAATATAGCTGAAACAGAGCTGTCTGCTGCTCAGCACGAGTGCAACCAACCAAACGCTGTATGCTTAGCCTTTTTATATGGTGGCTGGTATATCTTTTAGATTATGACATATATCTACTGTTCGTGAAGTCCAAGGTAAAGGATCTGTACGCTTTGAAGGACATTTCCCACCCCAAGTAGGTACACAAAGGGATAGCCATTTCTATTAGAACAAATGTCCTTCTACTTGAATCAAAGCCCAAGAAAATTGTACAGTAATAGCTTGTAGATGGTCACTATCTAGTAAAGTCATGCCATGTCTCCAGAAGGGAGATCATAGGGGTTCCCCCATTTACTATAGTGTTATAAAGCAGCTTCCAGCAGAGGGTACTCCCTGATTTTGTTAGTGGGTCTGCCAGTAGTTATCATATGACCACAATTTGGGCCATGGTGGGTAATGAACAAGGGGTCTGGTTACTTTCAGCCCATTCACTGCAAGAAGAGGACCTGTCATGAAGTAGAAAATGCTAAATACTATACATCATTTGGTTCTTGCTGTTCCCCTGATCACTTTGGTATTTTTCTTAAAATCTTTCCACAAATATAAAAGATTTTACCCCTATCTATAAAGTAGCTGTGATTCTACAAGTGGGCGAAAACCTATTTATTCACAGAAAAACACAAAGTTCCCGCCCACTTGGAGAATTAGAGCTACCTTTCATATAATCTTCTAGGGGCCGGATCTTTTGACTGGGTGGATGGATTTTTAAAAAGAAAACACCCCAAATTGACCACGGGAACAGCAAGAACCAAATGATGTGTGTTATTTAGCATTTTGACTAGGTGCTTCATTGTGAATACTGCCACAGTGATAAACTATTGTATAGTCATACGTTTCATGACAATATTCATTATGTTGTAGTCCTTACAATTCCACTTCTCTCTATAATGGATGTTTGCTTCTCCAGATTGTCCAATGTCTTCCAGCCCGAGGTGCAGTGCTGCATCTCTGGTCAGTTGTGAGTCTGAGATGAAGCACTGTAGCTCGGGAAGGCGGAAATCTGCTGCGATGAAGAAGAGGATTGAAAAATGACATGTAAAAGTTTGTAAGAGTTCAGGAAATCTGTTCCCGAGAAGCATGCATCTGGTGTGTATTACAAGCTAACTGTATCACTCTTGTTTATAGGAGGACTCCGTACGCCATTAATCTTTTTCCAGTTGTTTACAGGTCATCTCTGTCGTGAACAGACACACATATTCCTGCCACATCTGTAGTCTGTGTCATTCATTGTGATTCTTTTCAGGGGAATTAGATCTACTTGCCGCAATGCTGTGAAGCTGAGATGTGACATTTGTCAGGAAGATGCATTAACCACTTCTGTGACCTAGTCCTCACGGTCCAGTTTTCCCAGGAATCCCTTGGGTGCTGTGGTGGGGATTCCTGGAAATACTGTTCTTGGGGTCTAGGGTTTGCAGCCAGAAGCATCAACACCATCAGTATTACATCTAAGCATGTGCTTTTATCCACGGGATTTTTATTGTAGTACATGTATGTTTAATATGCATGTTCTTCTCCAATTTTATGCTCTGTTTAGACAAAACTACTTCTACATCTTTATACAGGAGCAACATATGAGATAAATAAAGAACAGAAGACATTGTATTTTGTCTACATATATATACAAAACCAAATGAAAACAATAGAAATGGTTAAGTTACCTGTTAAGTGCCATCCCAATGTACTCAGATTGTCTTACCATGTGATTGAGATTTGCATGTGTATTTCTGCTTGATGTTATAGAAAGGAAGTATATGTTTAATACATGTTTGACGATTGCATTTACATTATATCCTTCTTTCCATGTTGTACTCCTATTTGTCAATCTTCAACTCAATGAAAATAAATTTCTTGCATTCCTAAATAAAATATTCTTATTAGAAAGTTGTGTTGTTCCTTGTCTCGTGAATTAAAGCTTGTAACAGCATTATTAGTTATTATTTCTTTACTACTCTAGAAGGGAGTAAGTTAGTAAAACAAATGATAAGGTGAAACAGAAGCATTTTATTGCCAAAAGCCACAATATAGTTCACAAAAAGATAGCCCCTGCCCAAGGCGATTGGTCTTATACATGCCAAGACCAATGACCTATATATAGAGCAACACAGCTAGCAGTAATGTTTACCAGTATTGAAAATACCCTCCATGTTTCCTAAAATGCTATTCACCGGGATTGATACATGAATGTATACAGATAATGTAGATCGATATTAATTGCAGGCATTCTAGGCAAAGTTCCAGACATAGGTTACCTACATAAAACATACAGATGGCTAGACCGGGCTGTCTGCTCTCTCATCTTCCTTTATTCATGTAGGCCCATGTTCTTCAGTCGTCTTCCATGATCATGCTATCACAAAAATGAACTGACCACCCCGCTGTAGAAGCCTAACAATAAATCATCAGATGGGGGCAACACGGTGGCTCAGTGGTTAGCACTGCAGCCTTGCAGCACTGGAGTCCTGGGTTCGAATCCCGCCAGGAACAACATCTGAAAGGAATTTGTATGTTCTCCCCGTGTTTGTGTGGTTTTCTTCCCATTCTACAAAGACATACTGATAGGGAAAAAATATGTACATTGTGATCCCAATGTGGGGCTCACAATCTACATTAACAAAATAAATAAAAAATCATCAGATCTACATTGTGATTGTGATCAGGGAATAGTAGCCAACTCCTAGGAACTACAGACAGAAGGCTTGGGGTTGGCTAACAGGAAAACTGTTTTGTCTACAGTATAGTTAAAAACAAATCCATTGGTTTGACTTTGAGCTGAGATTAGTCGGCTGGCACACAAGATGGCATCAGATTTTCAATTTATAGACCTCAAAGGGGCGCTATCATTGGGAAAAGTCATTTTTAACTAATTACATCCTTGCATAGCCTTTAGAAAGTCTATTCCACACATACATTTTGTATGTAAATTGCCTCAGTGGTTTTTGAATGAGCCCGTTTTTATACATATGCTAATTAGCTTCCAGCCAGCACAGGAAGTTCCCAGCAGCACTCATCTCTGCTATTCTCTCCTATCTGTGTGTGCAAGCAGGAAGTCAGCAGCAGCAGCAGTCTGTGCTGTACACATACATAGGATGGAATAGCAGAGAGGGTGCTCGTCGAGACTTCCGGGGTGCACCAAGAGGCTAATTAGCATATGAATAAAAGTGGTCTCATTCAAAAACTACTGAGGCAATTTACATAAAAAAGGTAGGTGTGGAATAGCCTTTCTAAAGACTATACAAGGATGTGATTAGTTAAAAAATGACTTTTCCCAATGATAGAGCCCCGATAGAGACATAAGTCCATCCTATGGGCCAGAAATGACTGAACTGTTAATGCGTGGCAGGTGTTTAGATCTTTAATACTTTTCATGGGAATTGAAGAATTGGTAGAAAACCTAATTTTATTTTCACTGAATTTCACAATCCATTCTGAAATAATACACTTCTGTCTGCCAGCAGATTCCACTAGGGGAAGTTTAGTATATAAGGAATATTTGTCAAGTTCAGTGGGAGATGTACAGATGAGTATGCAGTGAGCTCGCTCTAGTGTTGGTTATGATGAAAGATCCTATATGTAGTGATCATCCTCAAATATATTATAAACTAGTATTTGAAAATCCAAAATAGGGCAATTAAAAGGGGTTTCTGGTAAAAATTAAAAAAAAAAAAAATTAGACGAAATTAAACTAACACAGTCACTCACTCTTTATACGCCCTAAGACCATACTGTTTTTGCTTCTGTGGTCTTTGTGGCTTTTCCTATATTGGTGATGTGCCCTAAGACCACGTGACTACCTGATGATACCTGCATGTGTGGCAGAAGACTGCTGTGGTCAGTGATTGGCAACAGGGGCCACATGGGTACGCAGCACATCCCTACTGTAGAGAAATCGAAGAAGGGAGAGACTACTGGAGTGGTGGTCCTGCAGATGTGGGGATTTAACAGGTGATTAATGTTCTTTTTTTCCATATCCTGTCATTTTTCCACCACAAAAACCCTTTAAGCCATCGCTTGTTCTGTTCAAGTACTGCCCATTTTCATATAAACTTTTGGAATTACAAATGCATGCCGTTCGCATTATATGCCATATGTTCAATATATTAGAGACAATTCAGCAGTGAACAGCCATACCATTTACTACAGACAGGTATCCAAGAGGGGTATCATAAAAGGGGCCACCTAGGAATCGCTCTAGAGTGTCAGGACTTCCATATCTTCCCATAGTTCATATTTCCAGACCCCTGTGACTGTGAAATAGGATTAAGGCTAAAGCTCCATGTTGCAGAAACGGAGGTTTTTTTGTTGCAGATTGTGTTGCGTTTTTTGAGCCAAAACCAGGAGTGAATTTAGCAAATGGTAGAAGTATAAGAACTTCCTATATATTTCCCATTCCTTTTATAGCCACTCCTAGGTTTGGCTAAAAAAAAACGCAACAAAATCTGCAACAAAACAACCCGCATTTCTGCAACTTGGGGCCTCAACCTAACAGTGTTTTCTCCTGTAGACACTTACAGTATGTGCTATCCACAGCGATCACTGTAAACTACAAGTTCCTGTGAGTTCACCATATCAAAAGAAATAAACACCCAACAATATATAATTAAACTACAAATGTTATTGATATCATTAAAATGATAGTAGTAGTAATTTTAATTACAATAATCACAATATATAAGAGGGAACTTTATGTTATCCACACCAGGTGGTTGCAAAGGCACGTTTCGCTCGGAAACGGGCTTAGTCAAGGGGCAAAACGTGCGTCGGGGTGGATGTTATACCTGGTGGTTCCGGCGGTATAGGTACTGTCTACAGCTTTGGCTTTTTCATGGGTTTATGCTTTATTTATCTAAGTGTCATTGTATACCAGCATACATAGCATATGCTTAAAACGCTCATTATCTTGTGCCTATTATTATGCATGGACCTTCTATGTTCATTATTTGGCTAACCATTTTATAGCCATTCATTCATGTGCCTCTGCAACCACCTGGTGTGGGTTATAAGGGCTATTTAGGCACCGTAAATGTTATATTAAACTACCCCCCCCCCCCCAGTTTTAAAATAAAACCCTAAAACAGAATGTGATAAACTTACCCATCATGCACGGTGGGCGGGCATTCAGGGTGCGCCGTCTTCTTCATCCACGCCTCCTCTTCCTCCGATGTCCTCGGGTCCCATCCTCCTACGGCGCTCGCGAACTGACATTGCTAAAAAAAAAAAATGGCCTGGGCACATGCGCAGTAGCCGTAGTAGATGCAGCATGCTACTGCGCATGTGCCCAGGCCCTTTTTTTCAGCAATGTCAGTTCGCGAGCGCCGGAGGAGGATGGGACCCGAGGATATTGCAGGAAGAGGAGGCGTGGATGAAGAAGACGGTGCACCCTGAATGCCCGCCCACCGTGCACGATGGGTAAGTTTATCACATTCTGTTTTAGGGTTTTATTTTAAAACTGGGGGCTGTAGATTAATATAACATTTACGGTGCCTGAATAACCTTTTTAAAGGCTATTCATGCATATGTGGGGCTCTATCAGCATGATTTTGCTGATAGAGCCCCTTTAATGCTGTTAATTTGACAGATGCTAAGTCATGGGAATTTCTGGACTACTGAAATTTAGACTAAGGGTAAATTCGCTTGAGGTTTTTTGGTCCGGAACCTGAGGCAGAGGCCGCCTCAGGTTCTGGACCAAAATACGGGTAGCAGCGACTGGATGCCAGTGCAGTACACCTGCATCCAGTCGCGCACTCCGCTCCGGATTAGGACAAAATGAATGGGCCTAGTCGGGAAAGAGTGTCTTCGCGAGGCGAATCTGCCTGAATGAATGAGCATGTCGCTTCTTTTTTCCGGAAGCCAGAACAAACGGCTCCCATTGATTTTAATGGGAGCAGTCTTTTAGGTCAGGATTTTGAGGCGGATACATCATTACTGATGATGATAACAATAAGATCCCTGGATCGTACAATATAACAGCTTGATTTAGGTTTTCCCAATATCTTTTTACCATTTATAGTTCACAGTAATCAGACATGTTTAGATGACATCATACATGTCTGTGAAGGGTGCACATAAATGAATATCTGCTGCCCCCTACAGTTTATTACTTAAACTACACAAAACACTTATGTGGAGAATACACAAGTCATAAAATATACAGATTATTCTGCTTATATGATGGACAATGTATATTCTGAATAATGAAGAATAGTAACAAGGAATTTCACTAATAAAAACATAGTAAATGGTTGATATCCACAATATATGATGTAAATAGTAGATAGCTTCTCATGTACTAGGAAGTCACGGGAAAAATATCTGCCATTGGTGGACTGAGTAGGCATTAGGTAGTGAGAGGAAGCCTATAGGAGACATGTCAGCAACCCCTAAAGATGCTGCTAAAGAGGAAATGCAAATTCTGAAAGCTTTTTATTAGCCCAAGTAAAGCGCAGAGAAGCTAGAATAATTAGTAAGGGGCCCAAGACCTTTATTATTAGGGACTCATGTTCTTAGTATAGCGTTACACACCATATAGTGTACAGAAGGATACTATTCTAAAAAAAAATATTAACTAGACTGTATCTATTGATCATAAACTGAGCTGAGATATTTATTCAAGGAATAGTAACTGCATCACATGTAGTTCATAATGTATAGACACATCACCTTATATATGTATAATAATGTATATAGACCCATCATATGTATAATAATATACCCATCACCCTTTATATGTATAATAATGTATAGACCCATCATCGATCTTAGAGGTTTACTGGAGAGGTCTACTAATCTCACCTCCTGGGATTCACTTTGAGACAGTCTACAGAGTAGATTCAGAATTCCTAAATTATGTTATAATATACACAGACAATATAATAGCATAGAAGCCATATTATAATAGTTGTGTTAGTAACATAGTCTATTTAATAGTCATAGGCACCATAAAGGATTACAACACCGTATAGTGTACAGAAAGATACTGTTCTAAAAATATTAACTAGACTGTATTGATCAGAAAGCGAGCTGAGACATTTAGGGAGAAAATATTAACAGGAACAATTGCCTGGTGGTATACTATTAAACACTTTTTTTTTTTTTTTTGACAGCATGCAAAAGGAATGCCCCAACAGAAAATGACCTATTGTTTTGATGGCAGTTTTATGTTGGACACATTTTTAAAGAAATTTGGGTGACTTAAAATTTTCTATATTTAAAAAAATTCTGAAGTCTGCTGCCATTTCCTGTTCTGTAAAGATCAGGCAAGGTTACAGTGACGCTAGGTTCACACTAGCGTTCGGGTCTCCATTCTGAGCTTTCAATCTTCTGCATGCAGAAAACAGAAAGCTGTCAGAGCGGGTCCGGCCGTGAGCGTCGGTGAGCGTTTTATGCTCTCCGCCGCGAAACCGGTTTTTTAAAACCAGACACAGAGTACTGCATGTCCGACTCTGTGTCCGATTTTAAAAAAACAGTTTTGCGGCGGAGAGCATAAAACGCTCCCCGCCGCTCATGCCCGGACATCTTTCAAACCCACTCAAATGAATGGGTATGAAAGAGTCCTGCAGTTTTCCGTCTCCTGCCTCTGTTTTGTGCAGGAAACGGAAACCTGCATAACTGAGACCGGGGGCAATCTATCAGAGATATCACAGGATTAAACCATTGACAATAGGTGATGGAGTCAATTTACCTCCCTGCAAAATGACCTGTGCACAGATCACAGACTATGCCCTCTCAGCCATATAAGTCAATGGGACAGATTTATGAAGCCTGACATTTATAATGCCAGCCTTCATGTCCCCTACAGAGCGGGAGGATGTGCCACATTGATGAGGAGGTACAGTTAGGGCCAGAAATATTTGAACAGTGACACAAGTTTTTTTATTTTAGCTGTTTACTAAAACATGTTCAGAAATACAATTATATATATAATATGGGCTGAAAGTGCACACTCCCAGCTGCAATATGAGAGTTTCCACATCCAAATCGGAGAAAGGGTTTAGGAATCATAGCTCTGTAATGCATAGCTTCCTCTTTTTCAAGGGACCAAAAGTAATTGGACAATGGACTCTAAGGGCTGCAATTAACTCTGAAGGCGTCTCCCTCGTAAATCTGTAATCAATGAAGTAGTTAAAAGGTCTGGGGTTGATTCCAGGTGTGTGGTTTTGCATTTGGAAGCTGTTGCTGTGACCAGACAACATGCGGTCAAAGGAACTCTCAATTGAGGTGAAGCAGAACATCCTGAGGCTGAAAAAAAAAGAAAAAATCCATCAGAGAGATAGCAGACATGCTTGGAGTAGCAAAATCAACAGTCGGGTACATTCTAAGAAAAAAGGAATTGACTGGTGAGCTTGGGAACTCAAAAAGGCCTGGGCGTCCACGGATGACAACAGTGGTGGATGATCGCCGCATACTTTCTTTGGTCAAGAAGAACCCGTTCACAACATCAACTGAAGTCCAGAACACTCTCAGTGAAGTAGGTGTATCTGTCTCTAAGTCAACAGTAAAGAGAAGACTCCATGAAAGTAAATACAAAGGGTTCACATCTAGATGCAAACCATTCATCAATTCCAAAAATAGATAGGCCAGAGTTAAATTTGCTGAAAAACACCTCAAGAAGCCAGCTCAGTTCTGGAAAAGTATTCTATGGACAGATGAGACAAAGATCAACCTGTACCAGAATGATGGGAAGAAAAAAGTTTGGAGAAGAAAGGGAACGGCACATGATCCAAGGCACACCACATCCTCTGTAAAACATGGTGGAGGCAACGTGATGGCATGGGCATGCATGGCTTTCAATGGCACTGGGTC
The DNA here is from genome assembly GCF_031893055.1 of Leptodactylus fuscus. Classification (NCBI taxonomy): domain Eukaryota; kingdom Metazoa; phylum Chordata; class Amphibia; order Anura; family Leptodactylidae; genus Leptodactylus; species Leptodactylus fuscus. The sequence continues at coordinate 165,562,251 of NC_134269.1, read as the reverse complement.
ACTTGTGTTTATTGATGGCATAACAGCAGACAAGAGTAGCCGGATGAATTCTGAAGTGTACCGGGATATACTTTCAGCCCAGATTCAGCCAAATGCTGCCAAGTTGATCGGACGGCGCTTCATAGTACAGATGGACAATGACCCCAAGCATACAACCAAAGCTACCCAGGAGTTCATGAGTGCAAAAAAGTGGAACATTCTGCAATGGCCAAGTCAATCACCAGATCTTAACCCAATTGAGCATGCATTTCACTTGCTCAAATCCAGACTTAAGGCGGAAAGACCCACAAACAAGCAAGACCTGAAGGCTGCAGCTGTAAAGGCCTGGCAAAGCATTAAGAAGGAGGAAACCCAGCGTTTGGTGATGTCCATGGGTTCCAGACTTAAGGCAGTGATTGCCTCCAAAGGATTCGCAACAAAATATTGAAAAAAAAAAATATTTTGTTTGGGTTATGTTTATTTGTCCAATTACTTTTGAGCTCCTAAAATGTGGAGTGTTTGTAAAGAAATGTGTACAATTCCTACATTTTCTATCAGATATTTTTGTTCAACCCTTCAAATTAAACGTTACAATTTGCACTTGAATTCTGTTGTAGAGGTTTCATTTCAAAACCAATGTGGTGGCATGCAGAGCCCAACTCGCGAAAATTGTGTCACTGTCCAAATATTTCTGGCCCTAACTGTACATACTTCCTCATACCGCCATCAGACTGTGCACCACAATACACCATTTACACCAGTAAACTGGTAAAAATGATTAGAACCCTGTTGGGGCTGGCGGTGCTGCCCATGCCACGTTCCCAACAATGCCTCTTTCCAGGAAAGTAGTGAGAAAAAAAAAATATATATATTTTCAACAAAAATGTAGAAAACTGGCATTTAAGACCTAATCATTCTCACCAATGCATCATCTTAAGACTTCAGGTTCTTATGATCCATGTGGTTGCTGTAAAGCAGATAACAGAATAATGTTAATAGCTGATCAGACAAGATGGCTGGCCCCATAAATATAGAAAAATAGAATTAAATAAATCTACCATCATGAAATAAAATTAAAAAAAAAAAATTAAAAAATCGAATTTTAATAAGTGAAACAAAATCTAGGTCAATACATTCCCTGTAAAGCATCTTGAATATTCAGGTATTCCTAATATACATGTCAGAATCTCCAGGGTTTGTAGGGAAAATCCACAAATAAACTGTAATAAAAAAAAAAAAAAAAAAGAATAGTCACTAATAGGACATTTCATGTATTTGATACCATTTTCTTGCAGCCTGACTACTGTATACATCTAGACAGAGCGTCTATAAGATATTAGAGGACTAAATCTAGGACAGTAGGACACAAAGCTGACCAATGTGTATCTGTGGTAGGAACACGCCCTACCTGACAATAAGTGACGCAGCATTTTATTGGCCTCTGAAGCTTTTTAGTATTCTTCATTCCATTCCCATGATAAGCGTGACAGGTTGACACACGGAATCTATGAGTCATAGGCTGCGTCTAAGATATGTATTTACCCATGACAAGCATTCTATGTATGCCCTACCCTTTACACTGTAATTCACAAGAAAGCATTTAACTCCTTGTAATTATATGGCGAGGTCTATTAGGAGCAGACATCATACTCTGCTATTGTCTCTTAAGTCTGGAGCTGATATACAAGGGGCTAATATCAGCTATTCAGCCCATATAGAAATGCTGGGCAGGATTCTAGAGTCAGAATCTAGGGTGTCCTCATTCTGGAGGCTGTCCAATCTAATGTATGTAAATTTACTGTTAAACAAAAAGCAATACATTACTTTAAATAGACAACTCTATAAATTTACTATGAAAACTATGTAATACTTTATTTCCCCTGCGGAGGTGCTGCAAGGAAATTGAACACTTGCTAGGTTCCCTTACAGCAGCTGGACAATCTGTATGCCAGCTAATATTGGGAGCCCCTCCAGGATTTGAGCTGGTCTTCAATGAACAATATTATTTTATGAGGGCCTCAGACTATAATAAGGGTACACTCACCAAAATGTCAGGATGTATACAAAGCATAGCTCTTCCATACCACCTGTAGGTGCCTATCATATAAGTCAATGCCTGACCAGTATTACATCATAAATAACCTACTTAAAAAAATTATTATTAAAGGTAGGGGTGCATCTCTAATGAGGCGAAATGAGGCGGCCGCCTCAGGCTGCACTATCCATGCCTGTTTGAAGGGCGGCATTTTTACTATTTATTTAATCAAACCAGCCCAAGACAGACTGTAAAAAAACAAAACAGAAAAAAAAACAAAGTTGAACAGACCTGTCCTCGGCTGGTTTAGGAAACATCTGCTTCTCGGTGCAGGTGGCGATGCTATGACACCATCACGCCTCCTGAGCTGAGATGCTGACATCCTATGCGGGGGTCAAGAAGAGGAGGCGACGGCGGCTCCATCAAGGGATCGCAGGTAAGTGAGTATAACTTGTTTTGTTTTTTTTGTTTTTTTTATTAGGCCATTATCTGCTGGAGTATCCAGGGCCCTATTTACTTACCTATCCCCGCTTCTGCTCATGGCCACCTCCATTTCCCCTTCAGCTGTAGGATGCAGAGCGGGGTAAGTAGAAGCTGCTGTGAGCAGGAGTGGGGATCGGTAAGTGAGGTCGCGATACCAAATAGTACTACTATTATTTTCAGACCCTGGAGTATAATAATCAGAGACCCAGGGGAGGTGATAAACATAAAAACCAATGTTACTCACCTTTCCTGCAATCCGGTGTTACTCCCAACAGGCTTCAGGCCTCTATAGTGACATACAAGATGACATGTGGGCCAGGGTGACGTCATTATGCATCGCAACCCCAGCATGGTCCATGTGACGTCTGAACCGACACTGAAGAGATCTGAAAGCAGAAGGGAGTGAACCAGAGGCCAGGAGAGGTAAGTAACATTGGTTTTTATGTTTGTATCCTCCCCTGAGCCTCCCATCATTATGGGAGGAGGCAGTTGTAGCCTTTGGCTGCTTGGTACCTTTTGGTCCAGTAGCCTTGGGATTGTCAGAAGCCTATTCTCTGCCTACTAGTGGAGGCCTTGAGTTGCTGATATGTTTGGTCCATGTGCACTAGTAGGCAGTAGAGCTCCAGACTTGCTGTTATGCTTGGTACAAGAGGCTGGGCAGTGACTCTTGCCAGTCTTTATAGTGCTGTTTCTCTTAAGTTTATTGTATAAAATATTTATACAACCTGTAGAAAAACTTTTATATATATATATATATATATATATATATATATATATATATATATATTTATATATTTAATTCTTCAAAATTTCAGCTGCTGCACCCCTGTCCTAGCGACCCCACAACCATGCCAGTACAGTAACAAATTATAGAACCACCCACCCCACTAGTCCATGGCTGCACAGAGCAGTAAACCAGAAATTTTGCATTTGATTTATTCTTTTCACCGTTCAGTAAGCTTAGAGAGAGTTCCAGCAAAGGATTATGGGAAATTATGCAAATTCTCAAGTTTCTATTGCTCACATAAGTAAATTATTCAAAATGGCTGCCAGGCATGTCAGAAGGCAATACAGCTCAGCAACAGAAGCATGGTCTTCTGTGATACACAGGCTGCCCCTTGCTGGCCATCATCCAGTTCTCAGCTGGTAAGGATAGCACAGATCACTGATCACAGGGAATACTTGAAGGGACACCTTTGTCAGATTAGTCTGAGCATCTATCGATCTTTAAGGGGGTTGCTTAGGTTTAGAGAAACATGGCTGCATACTTCTAAAAACAGTGCCACGCCTGTCCATGGGTTGTGTCTGGTATTGCAGCTCAGTTCCATTTATTACAACAGATCTGCAATACCAGACATGACAGGGAGGTCTCTGTTCCTGGAAGAAAGCAGCCATGTGTTTACAATCCCTCTAATTTTTTATTTTTCCAGCTTGTTTAAAACTAGAATCAGAGATACCGACCTTATGAACCTCTAGAAGCAGTGACCCCTAAATAAGGAGACATATAGACAAATAAGGAGACAAATAAGGATATTTTGGAGACAATTTGATCATATCTTATTTTAATACTCTGTATGGTTTTTCACTTGCAGTACCGCTCTCCACCACTGATAACAGCACATTCTTATCATGAACAGAATACAATAGTGCCCCATGTTATAATCTAGCCATAACATAAAAGGACACTGTTGTATAGATTTACTCCTGTTATAGTTATTGTTATCCAACTTTCCAAGATTCCTGAATGGCATGGGTTAATCCTAAACAGCTCACCACAGGTGTTGTCACCCAACTCTTCTAGAATCTTGAATAGTAATCTGTCCTGTTATTTGCTCACTAAATTAGGCACAACTTTCATGTTTAATTCTAGAAAAGCTAGTTGACAACGAATATGGTGTCCATCACAGCTCACCCAGCTTTCCTAGTACCCTGAACAACATATATAGCTGGTTTTAGATCAATACATCCACTCACACTGGATAGGTGGACCTTGCTACCATACAGTGTCGAGTGAAAACCTTTGCGGGAGCTGTTACTGTAACCCAATTGGTTGTCATTCAGCTTTTCGAGTGTCCTGAATGGTAAGTCTCTATAAATGTATACATTCCTTATCACTGTATAACATTCAGGACTCAAGAAACTCTCAGCTGCCACTGGGGTCTGCACAGAAAAAAAGTCTTGCCATACAGTGATAAAGGATTTATGTCGTTCAGGACTCCAGAAAAGATGGGTGACAACCAGAAAAGGGGATCGTATACTATGTTATACTATGTGGGGGGCCAAATAAGGGGATTTTTTTTTTGAACTGCCAATGGGGGAAGGAATAGGAAACCAAACAATTTACTAACACAGATGTAATTAAAATTCTGCTCACAAACCTGAACCTGTACCAATGTTGTTGCCATTGTTTGTACAATAAAATGGTAAATCCTATTAGTCCTGAGTAATCTATAACTGGATAGGACTAACATGTTGACATCACGTGACTTCCCCTCCTACATGTCACATGGCATTTAGTAATGCCATACATGTGCTGGGTCAATACAGAGTGCACATTCATGGGTTAATGGCGTAGATTTATAAAGGCAATGATGATTATTATTATGGTTATTGCCACAAATACTCCACTGTGCATTTATTTACTTGGCTGTACGTCTTTTTGGTGATGTCATTTTGGGTTGGCCCAAGTTTTAATATTATCTATTCACGGGACTCCCATAGCTGATCGCAGGGGAGTCTGAAGGTGATACAGGGGTCCTGCTTACCCATCCAAGTAGAGCTGCAGGCTGAGCATGTACACTGTTGTGCCATTCATTGCCTATGGGACCATTGGAGATAGCCAAGTATTGCACTTCGGTATCTGACCATGCTATAGGCAATGAATAGAAAAGCAGTGTATGTGCTAGGCCTGCAGCTCTGTACGGTGCAGCATATTATCATCTAGTCTGTGAATAGGGGATAACATTAAAACTTGGACTCCTTTAAGAGGAGACAGGCATGCAAGAGAAACTTTTGCACAGACATGGACTTCGAGTTAAGATGTTAGCAGCTAATATTTTACCCACTGATTCCCAATGCTGTCCAGTCTGGCTTCCATTTCTTTCTCCAGAGAATGCTTCAGCATCCACACCCTGAAGACAGAAGCAGAGACCAGATACAACAGGAGCAGGGATCGGCTGCTACCTGTTGAAATGATGCAGTAGGTAATGGCCGAATTTGTGTGGCATCAGGGTAAGGTGAGTAAAAGAGACAAATAATAATACCTCTTTTGGCGGTCCAGCGGTCCGCACATGTCCTCATCCAGGCTCGGGATGCACCACATGACTACTGAGGCCTAACCACAGGCCTTAGTAGTAACCCTGGAGCATGTGACATCAAACATAGGCCTGAAGAGTAAATTGGAGACTGCAGGGCACCGCATAGATTCCCATTAGAAGTGAGGCAAACGTGAGTGTTTGTTATTTTTACTCACCTCCCGGCCTCCTCTTATTATACTCTTGGGTATGATTATACTTCAGAGCATAAAAGTGCTTTATGGGAGATGAGCCTCAAAAGTTTGAGGCTCATCCCTGCATATAGTTCCTTTTTTTTAGTTTTACATGTGCAGAACAAGCATTCCCCATCACTGTCCCATGTAAACATGGTAGTGGTCTCACATTTATTTAGTCCTATTCAGTTCCTCTAAGTATGTGTTACACATGGTATCTCTACATTATACCTTTTTCTTTTGACAGTGGCTTCTACATTGCTATAATAAAGATATCTCAGCATAGTTTTAATACACATTTTAGGAAATATTTACTATTCATTAAATATATGGAAACATGAAAACTAGAAGAAGCCTTTAAAGTAAGCAACTATGGGATAAGTATTGAATGTAATATGAATGCAGTGTGATCTCATGGGGCCCCCAAGGCAACATCGAGAAGGCAATGCCTGGGGAATGGGTAGAGATGTCACCTCAGCCACCGGATGCATCACTATTACAATAAACTGGGGAGTTTTTAATAATCTACCGAATGTATTATATGGTTTCATAGTTTGGTTAACATGCTGTATGCTGTCTACTTGTATGTAGCAAAGTGAATGTAGTGGGTGGAGGGCCCCCCTGGCTCAGGGGCCTACTGGGTGATTCACATGGTCATCAGTAGGCTAGTCCGAGCCTGGCTATATACCACATTTTCTACAGGATACGTTAACACATAAAGCTCCACAGATGATCAACACTGAACCACTGAAAAGGAAGTTGATATAAGCACTAAAGGCCACGGCCACACCTTGTAGAAAAGCTGTGTTTTTGCTTCAGATATTCTGCATCTTTTGAGCTAAAACCAGGCGTAGATTTAGCAGGAGGAGATGTATTAGTGTCTCCTTTATTTTTCCCATTCCTTTGAAAGCCACTCTTGGCTTTGGTTAAAAAAAATGCAGCAAATTCTGCAACAAAAGACAGCTTTTCTGTAATGTGTGATCTCAGCCTAAATGATTCCAGTCCCAGTATAATGTGGAATAGCAGGGTATATAAATGATGTTTGTACAGAATGGGCAGCAGATAAGATTGCAGTGTTACAGACCTGCCAGCGTGTCTACATCCTATTAGGTGTGTCAGACTCTTAAAATTGTTCAGGGAGCATCAGGTTCACACCCAGATTTTCCTTTTCATTCCATAAACCCAAGTATCAATCACACTTATCCTTCAGGCTCCACCTAAAGTCTCCCAGGACTAAGCACTATGCAGAAACCCAGGAGGAATTTCTCTAATGGCAATGCAAAGAATGTGACCCAGTATACTCTCCTAGCAGGTGGCACTGTATACAACTGCCTGGTATATATAGCATCAACAACGCATGTGACGTTCTTACAGACCATCCTTGCACCATCTGCCAGAGAAACTTCATGGTGTCTCAAGTGGAACAATGACAGAAAAGCGTGCAGGGATCTGCCTGTCCACATCTATGTTTGGAAATGGAGGAAGAATTTCCAGCTGTTATAGAACATATTTTAATTTTTACTATCTTCTAATATCTATCTGTCTATCTATCTATCTATCTATCTATCTATCTATCTATCTATCTATCTATCCATCTATCCATCCATCTATCTATCCATCTATCTAATTAACATGTGGCAAATAGTAGTCAAGTAGTCAATTAGATTGGCAAAAATTGCTTTTACATAGCAACCTAAAGTCAAGATAGTTTACCTATGTATATATTTACTTACTGTTTTTGGTTCTTCTTCTAATAATAATAATAATAATAATAATAATAATAATAATAATAATAAATACATGTATATAGCGCCCACAAATTCCGTAGCACTTTACAAATCAGAGGACACATGAACAGACAATATGAAACATTACAATGTGACAAAGAAATCAACATATCAAACAGCAGGAGCGAGGACCCTGCTCGCAAGAGCTTATATTTGGTTCCCATACAAAGAACATGAACAATAGAAAAGTTAAGAGTTACATATTGTGAGGGGCTTTGTTAGGTGGCAAATATAGGAGAAAAACATTTGGCCTAATTCAAGACTGGCCATTTAATTCTAATATCTTCAATGCAATACCACAAAACATAACATATACAGGAATCTGTATGTAAATCAGAGGTTATGACCTTGGCGCCATATTGAACAATGTTGTATGAACACAAAGCAGAATACAATGGGTGGAAGTCACAAAGCTAGGTATTGTAAAACGGAGATATTTATAGCTGTAGAAGAATGGAAGGTCTCCATGTATGTATTTTTTATTTACATACAGATGTTTGTCTATATCTGGGCAGTCTAATACTTGTCTGGTAACAGGGGTCCCCTATGCCCCGCTAATGTCTGTCAACATCTATTAACTGCCATCTATCTACCTACCTCTCTCTAGGGGGGTAACAAGCAACAATGGAGTGTCATAGCCAAATTTGGAATGGGTTCCTTCTCTACTATGACCAGCTTTTGTAGTAAATGTGAACAGTAAAGTTACAGCACAAGGATAACACGCACAGTGATGTAATAGAATACAGATTCTGTACAATACGGTAATTATACCCATGGTTCTTTGTAACCATTCCATCCTCGGCACCTGTAAAGCTAAATGAATCAGGATAACATTTTTAATATAAGCTGACGGATGGTGGCCTCCAACTCATGGTTAAGGATTCATAGTAGTGACCAAGACACATTAGTATCAGGTGCTGCCATTCTTATAAGCATCAACTTGGCTCCTTTAATATCAGGATACACTAGGGCCACATGCTCATGTTGCCTCACCAGAGTGCAGTCGAAATCCAGGTCACCCGTGCGCCTCCAATAATTGCATGATTATGCAATTACGTGGTCATACCAGATATTGGCAATTAGCTCCCATTTACTTCAATGGCAGCTACGTTGCAGTAATCAGGTTCAGCCACTGTACAGAGAACAGAGCTGCCTGCTTTGTTCTCCATTCTCTGTGTATCAACTGCTAAGAACAGCTGATCAGCAGGGTTTCTGGGTGTTGCACCCCCTCCATATTAATGAGCTGTCCTTAGTAAAATCCTTTTAAAGCAATACTGTCTATTGAAAGACAGTCATTAATTCAAGGTTTGCACAACACAAGTAACCATTAAAGCGCTCTATTTCCTATTTCTTCTGTTTACAGCATTATATATTGAACACAGACAGTAATACTGTATATTAGTACAGAAAATGTGTGTGACATTTATGATATGTTCACACTCCGCACATTGTTAGAGCTCCATATCAACACAACCTCTCTGGGCAGGGGCGTAACTACCGTGGTAGCAGCAGTAGCAGCTGCCACAGGGCCCGGGCCATTAGGGGGCCCGGTGACAGCCGCTACCGCTGCGGGTTTTTTTTTTAAGTCCGTTACGGACCCTATTCACTTGCAGATCCTGGCTGGGCCGGGATCGGCAAGTGACACCGCGGGGCCCACAGAGGCTATCATTATACTCGGGGGTCTTTGCTGACCCCCAAGTATAATGATCGGCAGACCGGAGAGGTAAGGTAACATAAAAAACAGTGTTACTTACCTCTCCACTATCCTGCCAGGCCTCCGTCATTTGTGTCTGACGTCTCTGACGTCACATGACCCAGGCCAGCTTCCCGGGTCATGTGACGTCTGACGTCATTAAAGCTGGTCAAGAGCGGCGGCTGACAGGAACAGGTAAGCAACTGCCTCTGTTCTTTTAATGGTTTTAATCCCCCGGGTCTCCGATTATTATACTCTGGGGTCTTTTCAGACCCCAGAGTATAATAAATGTTTATAGGTGTCCACAGTGGGACACTATAGGGGTTAATACTGTGTGCAGGGGCCACTATAGGGGTTAATACTGTGTGTAGGGGACACTATAGGGGTTAATACTGTGTGTGCATTGGACACTATAGGGGTTAATACTGTGTGTGCAGGGGACACTATTGGGGATAATACTATGTGTACAGGGGACACTATTGGGGATAATACTGTGTGTGCATTGGACACTATAGGGGTTAATACTGTGCATTGGACACTATAGGGGTTAATACTGTGTGTGCAGGGGACACTATTGGGGATAATACTGTGTGTGCAGGGGACACTATTGGGGATAATACTGTGTGTGCAGGGGACACTATAGGGGTTAATACTGTGTGTGCAGGGGACACTATTGGGGATAATACTGTGTGTGCAGGGGACACTATTGGGGATAATACTGTGTGTGCATTGGACACTATAGGGGTTAATACTGTGTGCATTGGACACTATAGGGGTTAATACTGTGTGTGCAGGGGACACTATTGGGGATAATACTGTGTGTGCATTGGACACTATAGGGGTTAATACTGTGTGTGCAGGGGACACTATTGGGGATAATACTGTGTGTGCATTGGACACTATAGGGGTTAATACTGTGTGCATTGGACACTATAGGGGTTAATACTGTGTGTGCAGGGGACACTATTGGGGATAATACTGTGTGTGCAGGGGACACTATTGGGGACAATACTGTGTGTGCAGGGGACACTACAGGGGTTAATACTGTGTGTGCAGGGGACACTATTGGGGATAATACTGTGTGTGCAGGGGACACTATTGGGGATAATACTGTGTGTGCAGGGGACACTATAGGGGTTAATACTGTGTGTGCATTGGACACTATAGGGGTTAATACTGTGTGTGCAGGGGACACTATTGGAGATAATACTGTGTGTGCAGGGGACACTATAGGGGTTAATACTGTGTGTGCAGGGGACACTATTGGGGATAATACTGCGTGTGCAGGGGACACTATAGGGGTTAATACTGCGTGTGCAGGAGACACTATTGGGATAATACTGTGTGTGCAGGGGACACTATAGGGGTTAATACTGTGTGTGCAGGGGCCACTGTGGGGGATAATACTGTGTGCAGGGGCCACTAATGGACATAATACTGTGTGCAGGGCTTATTAAGGGACATAATAGAGTGCGGAGGAGGGGGTCAGTCGAGGTCTTCGGCATCGGTTTGGGGAGGGGGGCCCCATGCCAAAAGTTCGCCACGGGGCCCCGCCATTCCTAGTTACGCCACTGTCTCTAGGTGTCACTTTGTATTGTTAAATAGTTACCTAGTCTTTGTGCAAGCAGAAGGCCCTTCCAAGGACTTTCATGGTTCTGGGTACAAGCAAGTTCTTGAATTTCAGGACCATGACAGAGAATCTGAAATATTGTGAAATGGATTTACATAAAACCATAGCTCAGAAGTAGGCGCCAGGGATGGAGTGTGCCCATGCACTTTGTAGTTTCCCTTTTTGCCTCATTTCACTCCGCTCAATCCCACTCAGTCCCTTTGTGTCCCTACAGAGTATTTCTTATAGCACGGTGCAATCTGTTAAGGAATAATGAAGTAGGGTCCGAACAGTATTGAAGGGACTTCACACTCAACATGCAATGTTGTAAACTTTTTATTCACCAAGTCGGTGTATGAAGATACATGTGTAAAACAACACTGTTAAAGGGGCTCTATCAGCAAAATTATGCTGATAGAGCCCCACATAAGGCTATTCAGGCACTGCTAAAGTTATATTAAATTATCCCCCCCCCCCATTTTAAAATAAAACCTTAAAAAAAGAATATGTCAAACTTATCTATCGTGCACGGAGGGCGGGCATTCAGGGTCTGACGTCATCTTCAGCCACGCCTCCTCTTCCAGCGATGTCTTCGGGTCCCGTCTTCGTACGCCGCTCGCATATGGCCATTGATAAAAAATGGCGCGGGTGCATGCGCAGTAGCATGCTGCTACTACTATTACTGCTGCTACTGCGCATGCATCCGCGTAATTTTTTATCAATGGCCATTTGCGAGCGCCGTAGGAAGACGGGACCCGAAGACATCGCTGGAAGAGGAGGCGTAGCTGAAGATGACGTCAGACCCTGAATGCCCGCCCTCCGTGCACGATAGATAAGATTAACATATTCTTTTTTTAGGGTTTTATTTTAAAACCGGGGGATAGATTAATATAATTTTAGCGGTGCCTGAATAGCCTTTTTAAAGGCTATTCACACATATGTGGGGCTCCATCAGCATGATTTTTCTGATAGAGCTCCTTTAAAGTTTTGCAAGTGTTATATAAACAAAATGAAGAACAAAGTTATTTGTGAACATTTTCTGCCGTAAAGAAGGTAAAGTTAAGGCTGGGTCATACCTCCCACCACCCTGGATAGTGGGACAGCATCTGAAACCCAGGACAGTCCCCATGAATTTGAGATTGTCGGGGACACGTCATTAGGCTTTCTGCAGTGACATCACAATTGCAGTTGGTTAAGTAGCGAACAGCTTCTGATTCATTATTGTGTAAAAATGAGGTGAACAGCTATGACATCACAAGTGTGGTCAGAAAGGTAAGATACTTTGGCATTGCACATGTTTAACATTTAGGTTTAATGCTGGTCATAAGAGGTACTATGTCTTAGGTAGAAACGGTACAGGAACCTATTAGACCAGACATGCCCTGCTAAGAATTCTGGGTAAGGAAAATGCAAATAACTTCTTGGTGGAAAAGAAAATCTTGCTCTAGCACCTTTTGGAATGTCGCTCTCTATAGATCAACGCATGGCTTTAAAAGAAAAAAACTAAAATCATATTCTGGGAATAATATCCAATACAGATACATTTAGAGGGGCAAATACCATATGCCACCCACCAAATTAGATGGAAATTAGGAGGCCCATATCCAGTCTGCTCAGAGGAGCCCCTCTATGGTTGGTGGCCTCCCCTGGAGTCATTCTATGTCTTTGTGCATGAGAGATAAATGCTGTATTCATTCATTGAATGATGGAAGGAGTGAACTTGCATATAAAATATAAAGTGGCATTATTACGGTAGTTATTTTTGTAAGATGATGTGAATTGTGGTTGACTTCACATATAATAGACAATAGATACTCGCTTATGTTACATAATACCATTCACGTCTGTCTCACATTTCATGGGGCAGAGGCATTCTCCTAAGGATATACAAAAAATATGGCAGCATTATATTTCCATGTTACATCTGCAGAGGGCGCCCAAGATATCGTTTTCATACACAGCAGAGCTGAGTTTGTAAAAGGTGGGGAGGAGCGAACGCTGTAACCTCTGAACAATGACTCATCCGGAAGCCTCTCTGATTTTCCCAACTTGGAAATTACATATCCTTTCCCTTCCCTGATGAATCAATGGTGATACAATTAACCCTTCCCCCTCCTGCACGTCTCTCTATTCTGCATTATGCATCTTCTATGCAGGGAAATGACTGCATATGACTAGACAAACACTGGGTTCATTTCTCTCCAGCCATACAGGAAAGCTTTCAGAAAACCCTTATTTCTCTTCGCAATACAGCGCCATAATTTTCTAAGGCTACATTTAATAGGGTCCAAAATATGGATAATAAACTTTGATTTAAGGTAAGGCCCCATGAAGGAAAAAGTAGCTAAAAAACACTGCAGAAAAGAAACGCAAAGATAACGCAGTGTTTTTTTCCACAGCTTTGTTCTTTGCATTTTTTTCTCTATTAAATATTCAGGTAAAATGCTCGTGATTCCACAGCTAGAATTTACATGCTGCGTTTTTTAACCCCCTCCCTCTCTGCACTATACTATTACGTCATGCTGAGCATATAGTTAATGCTTAGTGCCATAATAGAACCGTGAATTCAAGCTGCAGCCATAGGAGCATGAATCCCGAGTCTCGGCTATATTACGCTTCATTCAAATCTGCGTTGGTATTCCGTCTGGGGGGTCCGCATGGGGACCCCCCTGGATGGAATACCGAACGCAACTGCAAACGATGTACCAGTGAAAGCACACGGATCTCCATAGACTATAAAGGGGTCCGTGTGCTTGCTACGCGCTGCCTGCACTGAACATGCGGACAGGAAAGTAGATTGTGAACTACTTTCCTGTCCGCATGATCTCTGATTATAGTCTATGGGGTCCGTGTGCTTTCACTGGCACACCGCTTGCAGTTGCATTCGGTATTCCGTCTGGGAGGACTCCCCCAGACGGAATACCAACGCAGATGTTAATGAGGCCTTACACAGCCAAGACCTGGGACTACCCACTGGTGTTAGAAATAATCCGATTCTGACAACTTAATCCCTCAGGTGCCATGATCAATAGCGATGACGGCATCTTCTATACCCTTCAGATCTCATTGCGGGTCCGAGGGATTGCCATTGCAGTCAGGAGCCCAAGCAGTGGCCTCCTGGCTGACTATCTCTATTGCACAGTTATTGCAAAATTATAGGTGTCAATACAGTAACCCCAGGAAAATGACATTTTCTTAGTAAACATGGTAAAACATAAAACCAATTTACATATGGTAAAGTTGTAATTGTAGTGACCGAGAGAAAAGTGCTACTTACAGGACCTGTCTCTCCACATATTTCATGCAGACAGGGGAACAGAATGGCCCAAACGCAGATGTGAACTGGGCCTCATATGCGTCCGGTTATTGAATTTAAAAACTTTTGTGCCATTGATTCCAGCGATACATCGCACTATCACCTAAGGACATGCTGGCGGTTAGGTCGCCCCACGCCTAGTGACACGTTCACGTTAATGTCTGTGGATAGAACTCTGTAGAGCACATGTTTGACAAGTCAGACCTGGTGCACTCCTTTTATAAGTAGGCATTTCTCATGAGCTGTAGACATCTCTCAAATTGCTGACAATTTTCACAGTCTCTGAATTTATCCCTATAACAGTTTTCATAAATCTGGCCGTAAAGAAGCCTATTAAAAAATAGGTAGAAATCTAGCTAGCAAGATAAATAGATATATAGATGGCCTGTCAAGAGTTACTCACTGTCTTGTCTTTAGGCTGCTCCATAAAAACTCTCTTTTCCCTAACTGACCTTATCTATATCTGCTACATGTTAATGAAATAGGTAAAGGATAGATAAAAAGATGGATAGATGTAATCTAGATACATAGAAATTACAAAGACAGAAACAGACAGATAAATCTGGAAAAATTTTAGGGTTTGTTCACACTGTGAACATACTGCACGGCTAGCCACGACAGAACGCTGATGCACTGGCATCCCATCGCGGCATTCTGCTCCGGATTAGACCCGAATGAATGGGCCTATTCGGGAGGGAGTCTCGTGCTGCAGATGCCGTGGCTGAGTCAGCCATGGAATCCGTGAGAAGAAGGGGAAAAAAAGAAGTGAGCAGTTCCCATTGAAGTCAATGGTAGCGGTTTGTGGCAGCGGATTTTGAAGCAGATTCTGCATTAAAATCTGCTGCCAAAACACTCCGTGTGAACTAGCCCTTACCCTATCGTAGCTTGCCTGTACCACCCTATATAGTTAGGGTTGATCCCACCTCTGTTATGAGATTATTCAAGGTCAGTGCTTGCAGGGCTGAAGGCCCGCCCCCAGTGCACCAATTTCTTCATTTGCATAAAACTTCAAAGCTGTTTTTCTCTAAATCTACAAAAGTTACATACATAACAAAGGTGGCAGTTGAATACGTTTGGGGGAGGTGGTAGACTTTCTACATTAATTACTAACAAACCTTATTCTGCCACTTATGACTTTCTATATCACCTGTGCCAGAGACTGGTGTCCTGCTGTGTACTCTCAGGCTGTGGGTGTCAGGGCTGGGTTGAGGCGACTGGTTGGATGGTTATAGCCCATAACTGAGTGAGACTCTTGTGCTATCTATACTTTATTAAAGAAGATCTCTCTTTAGAGGTGTAACATGAAGATTGAGGGCCCTAGTGCAAAATGTGAACCAGACATACCCATCAATAATGTATTCATAGTACTGTCTTACTCAGATTGGGAAAAGACACTTATGTCCTCCTCTCTACCCCTGAAGATTTCTGGCCTCGGGTGCAACTGCACACCTCCTAGTTACATCCCCCTGTCTCTCTCCAGGATGGTTTGTTGGTTTTAGAGCTTCCCCATTGAAGTTGAGAGTTTGGAGCCTCTTAGCAATTCTGGCGCTTCTTGTATAGACCGGTATAAGAAGAACCAGGATTGCTAAGAGGTTCTGGAATAATTTTTGCGTACGTAGATGTACCTGAATTGAAATCTACACAAGCTTTCTGGCATGAGTTATAGTAAATCTGATCAGAACCATGCCCGCCTCACTGTCTAAAGAAGTGGTCACAAAAATTTGCCCAGGTGAGGCGCATATTTGCCCACTTTTGAAGTGCAGCCTATATAAATCTTGACCTTTGTTTTCTGAGTTTTGAGGCAGCTTTTTGTGGATAGTTCAAGAAGAAAAAGAAGATCTGAGTTTCAAATATAATTTTTTTCAGGACGAATGCTTTGGAAACAACTCAAGGTGTCAGGGGATCTCCGTTTCTGGGTCAAGGAGCCCAAAATGCAGTATCAGTTATTAGAGATGAAACAGAATGTCTCCCAAGAACATTAGTAAGTCTTAAAAGGAGTAAGGATAAAAGTATTCTGAATTGTGACATGCCGTATTTACCTCACAGATGAGTCACTTTCTGAAGTTGGTTTTGAAATCTAAGATGCTTTTGAATTTTGTCTTCCAGAAGGAACGCATCTTGTTAGTCACAGCTGTGTAACATAGCTGTGAATGCCTGAAGACAAAATTCTGTCTTATGAAAGAAGAACATAGATGACATAGAAAAAAAGAAGCTGCTTGGCCTATACATGTCAGCACAGGCCTACTGCTCCTTCTGTAACAGTCTTTATAGTAGAGTCAGCAGAACGCAATAACTTACCGTCTGCATAATGCCAGTCACATATAAGTGACATTATGGATACAATGTGTCTCAATGGCTACTATACTTTTAGAGACTTTAAGGGGTTCTCCGGGAAAAAATTTTTTCAAAAAAGGTCAGTTAGTGCTATTAGTAGGTTAATAAGTGCAACCCAATACCTTTAGTAGCATTTTCAATGATTCCTGGGTTTCTCAGGGAGCGCCTGGCATCTTCTAAATTTGTTTACATGGGTATTTTCCTGTACTGTTTTCCTACAACTACCATGATGCACTGAGCTTTACTCAGAGCTGACTCACACTTCCTACCTCTCGCACTCCCTCCCCCTTCCTCTCTCACACCCGCTCCCTGTTTTCCTAGTTAACCCACCTACTACTAGCCCTTCCCAACTAACTAAATCAACCCACCCCATCATACTTACCTGTCTCTATTGTGCTGGAAGAAGGAAGAGGAGGTGCCGCCCCCTTGAAGGAAGTGATGTGAGATGCCAAGAAGAATCGGACAGGAAGACAGGTAAGTATAATGGGGTGTAAGGGGGCTGTTGGAGTTGGTGACATTTTTGTTTCCAGAAACATGGAAACTGAACATCACCGTAAAATCTGAAAATGTGCTTGGGGCGGTCACATGACTGCTTCGGTGATCTGGGTAAATATACATTTTTTATAAATTAAGTTAGAAGGTAGGCAGGGGGGAGGTTGTTTAGCTTAGAGTAGAAATATCATTTTATCTTGGACAACCCCTTTAATGCAGATTGACACATACTGTAGTACTACCGGGGTTGCACATCCTGGTGGCATCTAGAGATGAGCGAGTACTGTTCGGATCAGCCGATCCGAACAGCAAGCTCCATAGAAATGAATGGAAGCACCTGGTACTTCCGCTTTGACGGCGGCCGGCCACTTAACCCCCCGCATGCCGGCTACGTCCATTCATTTGTATGTGAGCGTGCTGTTCGGATCGGCTGATCCGAACAGTACTCGCTCATCTCTATCTGCCTATCAGGTTATAACAGAAGGGAAGAAGCTGTGCTGTGTGATACCGTATTTTTCGGACTATAAGACGCACTTTTTTTCCCCCAAATTTCGGAGGAAAATGAGGGTGCGTCTTATAGTCTGAATGTGGAGTGGGTTTGCGGCATGGCCGCGCTACTGTCACCGCTGGTTTTCTTCAGCGGCAGTAGCGCGGCAATCCGCAGGCCCCGGCAGGTAAGACAGTCCCCGGCATCTACTGTAATAGACCGGCGGATGCCGGGGAGTGTCTTAGCTGCGGGGGCCTGCAGATTGCCGCGATACTGCCACCGCTGGCAGTGGCGGATCCAGGGTTTGCGGGGCCCTGGGCAATTGACTTCGGCGGGGCCCTACTTACTGGGGGTCTCGCACTTCTAACCTGTACTTCCCAACTGTTGAAGACTAGAAAGAGGGAACAAAACGTGCAGCGCGCCGCAGCAAATTAGGCCCCGCCCACTTTTATGTTGACTCCACCCATTCTCATTCAATTTTCATGTGATTCCACACAGTATAATCCTCCTACAGTCACCCGTAAATTATATCTCCCCCCCCATTTTCATATACACCCTTCATCTACCCCTAGTTTCATGTCCCCCCCTCTATCTCTGTCCCCAGTTTCATGCCATTCTCCCCCTTTATCTGCCCACAGTTTCATTTCCCCCCCCCGTCTCTGCCCCAGTGTCATGCCGTTCTCCCCCCTTCATCTGCCCCAGTGTCATGCCGTTCCCCCCCCTTCATCTGCCCCAATGTCATGCCATTCCCCCCCTCATCTGCCCTAGTGTCATGCCGTTCTCCCCCTCCATCTGCCCCAGTGTCATGCCGTTCTCTCCCCCTCTATCTGCCCCAGTGTCATGCCATTCTCCCCCCTCCATCTGCCCCAGTGTCATGCCATTCTCCCCCCTCCATCTGCCCCAGTGTCATGCTGTTCTTCCCCCCTTCATCTGCCCCAGTGCCATGCCATTCTCCCCCCTCCATCTTCCCTAGTGTCATTCTGTTCTTCCCCCCTTCATCTGCCCCAGTGTCATGCTGTTCTCTCCCCCTCCATCTGCCCCAGTGTCATGCCATTCTCCTCCCTCCATCTGCCCCAGTGCCATGCTGTTCTTCCCCCCTTCATCTGCCCCAGTGTCATGCCATTCTCCCCCCTCCATCTGCCCCAGTGTCATGCTGTTCTCTCCCCCTCTATCTGCCCCAGTGTCATGCCATTCTCCTCCCTCCATCTGCCCCAGTGTCATGCTGTTCTTCCCCCCTTCATCTGCCCCAGTGCCATGCCATTCTCCCCCCTCCATCTGCCCCAGTGTCATGCCATTCTCCCCCCTTCATCTGCCCTAGTGTCATGCCGTTCTTCCCCCTCCATCTGCCCCAGTGTCATGCCGTTCTCCCCCTTCATCTGCCCCAGTGTCAGGCCGTTCTCCCTCCTCCATCTGCCCCATTGCCATGCCGTTCTCCCCCTCCATCTGCCCCAGTGTCATGCCGTTCTCACTCACACACACTCACACACACACTCACCATTCCTCGTTCCCTCGCAGCTCTCTCCCTCAGACACATATTGTAGCTGCGATGTGATGACGTCATCACATCGCGGCTACAAATGCCGGAGGCCGGAGCTCAGCGTTAAAGCCGGAGCTGAGCTGTGACAGCTCCGGCTTTAAACGCTTATGTATTTCATCTCATCGGCGTCCTACCGCTGATGAGATGAAATACATAGGCGTTTAAAGCAGGAGCTGTGAGCTCAGCTCCTGCTTTAACGCTGAGCTCTGTTGGAGTCGGGACATGCCGACCGGGACCATTTTGTTAGGTCCCGGCCGCGCCGCGGGGCCCCGGGCGGTTGCCCGGCTCGCCCGGCCCTGGATCCGCCCCTGACCGCTGGTTTTCTTCAGCGGCAGGAGTGTGACAATCTGCAGGCCCCGGCAGCTAAGACACTCCCCGACATCCGCCGGTCTATTACAGCAGATGCCGGGGAGTGTCTTAGCTGCCGGGGCCTGCAGACTGCCACGCTCCTGCCGCTGAAGAAAACCAGCGGTGGCATGCTGCAAATCCGCTCCTCCTCCGCAGGTCCTGGCAGTCAGTTAGCCCCGGGGCCGGTCCCCACCGGCCCCATACCTTTAGTGATACAGGCCGGCTCCTGCACGGCGAGGCCGCAGGAGCCGACCTGTTCCGATGACAGCCGGGAGCCTAATGAAGGCTAACAAGGCTTGTCATAGATATATATTACTATCGCGGCTGGTCTATGACCCTCCGCGATAGTAATGTATAGAATCTCCCATAGACGGCAATACACCTGTATTGCCGTCTATGGGACTTGCAATCAAATGATTGCAGGTTCAAGCCCCCTAGGCGGGGGATATTAAAATAGTAAAAAAAAAAAAAAAACCCCACTTAAAAAAAATATAATAAAAAATAAAATAAATAAAAGTTCACCTCCTTTCCCTAGAATACATATAAAAGTATAACATTACTGTGAAACATACACATTAGGTATCCCTGTGTCTGAAAATGCCCGGCCTACTAATATTTTTATGTACAGTGAACGTCAAAATCAAAAGTGCTAAACTGCCGGGTTTTTCTCTCTGTTTTGCCTCTGAATTAAATAAAAGGTGATCTAAGCAATAAACATTTCCCAAAATGGTATATCTAAAAAGTACACCTGGCCCCACAAAAAAAACGCCCTATACATCCCCGTACAGCTGCAAGGTCACCTGTCAATGTGGCCTTGCAGCTGTTCTAAAACTACAACTCCCATATATTAAATATTTTACCATTTTTTGCCTGAAAATTTTTTTCCCTATTTTTCTCCTCTAAAACCTGGGTGCGTCTTATAGTCCGAAAAATACGGTATATAGGTTTATATATAAAAGAGTAAATCCAGGATGAGAGTCCTAATACCCCCGCACACATAGTGACTGACTGTCTTCTGTATACATATACAATACAGAGAGAGCTGTCAATCACAGTATGTTGGCAGGGTAAGCAGGACTCTCCCCTCTCTCCAGGAGTCTTTTCAGAATTTATCCCCCTTTTTAATTAGAAACTTGTTCCATATCATGTAAACCTATATACTACAGAGCTCAGCTTCTAAAAAGCTGATCATACATTTTAGATAGCTGTTGGTCAAACCAGCATTTGACCGGAAGTCATCTCATCTGATCTCCCCCATACACATAGAGAAGTAGGGGAAGCAATGCATGTGTACGGAAGATGGAGAGGGAAGAAAGCAGATGCCATACACCTCTGGTTGGCTCAGAATAAATATTTTCTACAGTTCAAAAGCCAAAACTATTAGTTTTCCTTCTACATAACTATATTAATGCTTCATTTTTCACAAGATGAGTTGTACTTCATATTGGCAACATTTTGGGGTACAATTCTGTTTTATTTTTATTAAATAGCACTGACATTCTAATAAAAACTGTATTTAAAAAAAATAAAAATAAAATATTTTGCCTTTGCTTTATTTAAAGACCAATAAACTTGGGATGAACAAGAAAGCCTCCTTCTTCTGTTTAACCACTAAAGCCTGGTTCACATCTGCGTTCAGAATTCCGTTCACTTTAGTCCACATATTTTGGGAGTGTCTGCTTTTACTCCTACTTCCCTTTCTAAGCTACTGTATAAAGTTACAAAAATACATTTTACCCTAACTCCAGAATTAGGTCTATTGACACTAGGAATAGACTGCATTCCATCTTCATGTAGGATAGTGGTAGGTTATATATGGTTTGCTACTTTTCCTTCGATTGCCTTACATTGGAGATCCACAGATGTCCCCTCTCTTGCACTCCACCTAATTAAAGGGGAAAAAAAATCTTTCAAAAATGTGAATAAGATCTTCAAAATATGCCACCCTCTTACATATATAATTCTGTACATACATGAATATGGAAATAAACAAACATCCAATGGTGATTCTGTACTGTCTACTATTCTCCTCCCTTTCCCTTCCACCAATTTCTTACCTGCAACGTTTTGTAATTTCCTTCCTTCGTCTTAGTGTAATATGTCACAGAGGAAAATGAAGAGGAATTCCTCTCCATTATCTGCTACAGTTTTATGAGGGCATTGGCATTCAGTTGCGGGAAGTCTTGTGGCTTAATAGCCGTGGCATCTGTGGTAACATCGAGCTTGATGCTTATTTTTTTCAGCATCCTACAGCAATCTCTGCTCCCATTGAAAACAATGAGAGGCAGAATCTAAGCGGAATCCTCCCCCAAATCTACAGCAAATTCCTCTATGAGAAATTATCCTTAGGCCTGAAGCCCCACCTGGTGTAAACACCACAGCGTTTTACAGTCCCAGCAAAGTGACTAGCAAATCCCATCCACACATTGCACGAAAATACACGTAGCAGGTATGCTGCAATCTTCCAAATCCGTTGCAGTTTTGGAAATCGCAGCATGCCAATTATACCTTTGGAAATGCCGGTGGTTTCCAATTAGGTATAATTGAAGCAGAAAATCTGTGGACTTTCTGTGAACAGCGCTACGGGAAAAACCGTTGTGCCTTGCCACCATGTTTTTTTGCTGCGGTTTGCTACGTGGGGCCTTACACTAGGTTCACACGAGATTCCGCTTAAATCAGCAAAGAGAAAAGTCCTGCTTGCTAGTGTAGAGTTGGTGCATACATTTATATGGATAAATTGTATAACTAAAATCCAACCTAGCTGTCAACTCCTTAATACTTAATATATCAACAAAGAAGCTAACTAGTGATCTGCATTTACCAGTGCTTGATGGTGATGCTCCTGACTTCTATCATCCACCTCCGTTATACATTAGGATTTGTTTTAATCTTACTTCTCAGTCAAACTCCCAAAGCTGCTGAAATCCTTTGCTAAAAGAACTGATATTGAGGGTCTGCAGCTGGGTGACTGCCAGGAGCTTGGGAAATGACTTGCTGACATGGCACATCAATCCATTAAGTGTCCAATATGTTCTGTCGTCTGCCTACTCCTCAAGCCATCTCGCCTTTTCACCCTACACTCCCTCACATCTGCATATCTGACCATATTAACATTCAGCTCTTTGATACTATATATGTCTAGCCTTTAACTCAGCACTGATGTATGTGCTTGTGCCTACTCCTGCTTCCTTGGCATCGAATATGCTTTCAAGTTCAGCTTCCCATCCTCCCACACTGACATGCTATCTGTATGTGTCCACCCACTCATCCAAGTCAGTGAACACGTGTCCACTGAAAACAGAATGGATATCTAGGGAGAATTCCTAAATCCACTTAAAGGGATGTTACAATACACAATTGTGTTTTAAACCAAATAAATATTTTAACAGTTTTGTGCACTTTCATTCACAGCTCGGCTGCTTATTATTCCGCTAGATTCACAATCCAATAGGATGTTATAACCTAGTAAACCACCTCTTCTACAATACTGTACCTCCAAAATAGAATACAGTCATGCGTAAAACAAAGGACACCCTCTTTGAATTTTTTGGTTTTACATATTAGGACGTACATAAAATCTGGTCCCTTAGAAAGTCTTAAAGGGGTTTTCCGGCCCCAAATCAATTTTTATACTGATGACCTGTTCAAAGTACTGGTGATCAGTATGTGATCTCTGGTGGTCCAACTCCTAGACCCCTCACAGATCAGCTGTAGCAGCAGTCTCAGGGAAGAAGCTGTTAAAGGGATTCTATCATTGGGAAAACTCATTTTTAACTAAGCTTATATTTGCATAGCCTTTAGAAAGGCTATTCCACACATAAATTTTATTAGTTAACCCTCTCAGCCGTTTTTGAATTAGCCCACTTTTATTGATATTCTAATTAGCCAGGAACGAGCACCAGAAGTTCAGTGAGCACTGTCTGCTGTGTGTACACAGGGGGAGGTGAGAGCAGGGAGGCTGCTGCTACTGATAATAATGATGAACTATCAGCCTCCTTGCTCTCACCTCCTCCTTTGTGTACACACAGCAGACAGTGTTCATTGAACTTCCATAGTGCACCATGCTGGTTAATTAGCATATCAATAAACGCGGGCTAATTCAAAAACAGCTGAGAGAATTAATTAAAAAGTTTGTGTGGAATAGCCTTTCTAAAGGCTATGCAAATATATGCTTAGTTAAAATGAGTTTTCCAAATGATAGAATCCCATTAATGGACAGGCAGCATGTACAGCACTGCTCCTATTCAAGTAATAAAAGCAGCGCAGCAGTTCTGTCCACGGCATAGTGCTGCTCCTGTAGATCATCAGTAGAAAAATCTATTTGGGGCCAGAAATCCCTTTAAAATGAGTTAAATACTGTTATGAACAATTGCAGTACCGAGACAGATAGTAAGTTCCAGAAACCAGACACCCCTGCACACTTTGGTAAACCACGCTGAGCGTCTGGCGCTCTCCCAACCAAGCCAAAACTAGCCTCCAAAGGTTTTCATCACAGCTCCTGATGGTAGAGATGGACTTTGCTGCTTCCTTTGGCCAGAGTAGCAGTAGTCCAGAGAGTGTAGGACGCACAGTGCACTACAAGTCACAACAGGCCCAGAAATCTGAAAATACTCACCTGAACAGATGCTGAGGTTCATGGTGGATCTAGAGGTGGAGCAGTAGCAGAAAGCTGGTTCCATGCAGTCGCAGGGATAACGATAATCGTGGTCGTGCAATCCTAGTCGTCAATGAGAAGTAGCGCAGTACAGAAGGATGAAGCAGGAGAATAGTCAGCAGGCCAGGTCAGTGCAGTATGAAATTGGAATCAATGAGGAGTGGTCTAGAATTCAAGCGATGTCAAAAACAGGATGGGGCGGAGGGACAGAATCCACAAGCAGCAACGAAATCAGGAAGCGGGAGCAAGTAGCCAGACACTAACAGTAATGAGACCAAGATCCAGATAGCTAACACCCAGAGAACTATATAGCCAGTGGTGCAGGAGCGGCGGAAGTGCACAGAAATAGACGTGTAAGGAGAGGAGCGGAAACCTCACAGCGCTAATGTAGAGGTGCCTGCTCCAGTCCTAACATACATAACCTCATCAAAACAATTAAATGCAACCTTAAGCCATCAGTATTAGATCTGCGGGAGTCTGACAAACATTCAAGATAGCTGAGAAGTGGACATCCAAGCAAACTCGCACCATGCAATGCTCAGAGAAGCTGCAGACAAACTCAAGAATTACATCGAAACTAGAGATGAGCGAGTACTATTCGAAACAGCCGTTTTGAATAGCAAGCACCCATATGAATGAGTGGAAGCGGCCGGCATGCAGACTTTGCGTCCATTCATTCCTATGGGTGCGTGCTATTCAAAATGGGAGTTTCGAATAGTACTCGCTCATCTCTAATCGAAACCTCTACAATCATCAGTTAGCATGGTAAATGTTCTAGCTCATGAGATTATAAAAGGCTACCAGTATGATTGGTTCGGATGGGTTACCAGAACATGGCCGCACATCTTAAAAGTAGCACTCTCACGTAAAAATATATTCATTGTTTTTTTTTGTAAAGGTACATGATGTGAACTGTGGTGAAGGTAATCATCCAGGTTTAAGGTTGCGACCAGATTTAACCTCTCAGTCCAGCAGGAATCCAACTTTCCTAGGTCACAATGAATTAGCTCATCCTCACCTCAGGGAATAGGAGGAGGAGAGGTACCCTGGCAGAGAGTATAGCTAAGCACAAGCAAAAGGACCTTCACCCTACAAGAGACTGTGAATACATTGGAGATTGGTCACACTGTGGAAGCTAGAGAACAGCCTAGGCATTGGCCATAGTTCTCCAAGCTTCCTGGAAACAGAGAACTCAAAATTACCAGGTTTATTCTGTCTTTTTCCTTTTTATCTTTAACCCCTTAAGGACCAGGCCATGTTTTGGTTTCGCATTTTCGTTTTTCCCTCCTCACATTTCAAGAGCCATAACTTTTTCATTTTTCAGTTCACAGAGTCACATGATGGCTTATTATTTGCGGGACAAATTGTACTTTGTAATGGCACCATTCAATATGCTGTGCAATGTACTGGGAAGCTGGAAAAAAATTCAGAATGAGGTGCAATTGGAGAAAAAATGCATTTGCGCCATTTTCTTATGGGTTTAATTTTTACAGCATTCACTGTTTGGTACAAATGACATGTTACCTGTGTTCTACGTGTCAGTACGAACGCGGTGATACCAAATTTATATAGTATTTGAAATGTTTTGATACTTTTAAAAAAATGATAAACTTTGCAAAATAGAAAAAAATTTGTGTCATCATGTTCTAACACCTGTAACTTTTTCATATTTCCATGTATGGAGCTGGTTGTTATGTCTTTTTATGCGGGACAAGATGTCGTTTCTATTGATACCATTTGGGGAAAGATCTGATGCTTTGATCACTTTTTATAAAAATTTTTATAGGAGGCAAAGTGTTGAAAAAAACGCTTTTTGGCGGTTTTTATTTTTTTTGCCGCTACGCCGTTCGCAGTACGGGATAAATGTTTTAATACTCTAATAGTTCGGGCATTTTGGAGCGCGGGGATACCTAATATGTTTATGTTTAATGTTCTTTAATTACTTTTATAGCTAATCTAGGGAAAGGGGGGTGATTTGAACTTTTATATTTTTTTATTTTTTTAATACTTTTAAAAACTTTTTTTTTTTCTTCTGTTACATTTATGATCAGACCCCTTAGGTACCTTGAAACCTAGGGGGTCTGATCGCTCATACTATTCACTGCAATACTACAGTATTGCAGTGAATAGGAAAATCGCAGCACTTCTATTAGACGATGCCTCTGGCATCGTCTAATAGATCTTGTGCAGAGACAAGCCTGGAAGCCTTCAATAGGCTTCCGGCTGTCATAGCAACCGATCACCGCCCTCATGTGACGTTCAGGAGGGCGGCGATCGGGGAAACATGGCGGCGCCCGTGCCGCCGGCGCCGTTTACACACTGCGGTCACGTTTGACCGCAGTGTGTAAAGGGTTAACAGCAGCGATCGGCTCGGGCACCGACCGCTGCTGTTAGTGGCAGGTCCTGGCTGTATTATACAGCCGGCATCTGCCGTGTATGGAGCGAGCTCAGCGTGTGAGCTCGCTCCATACATCCCCATGCGACCCATGACGTACAGTTACGTCAAGGGTCGCTAAGGGGTTAAAAATTGTTCTACTTGTTTTTCATCTTTTATCTTTTAAAAGTGTATTTGCGACTGACTCTAGGAGAGACAAGTGCATATGTGAGAAAGGTTCCTGCTGGGCCCATAGTAGAGGTGGCAGTGTGTAGTTGGCATGTGTAGTTTCTGTTGGGTGTGACAGCTGCAACCACGTCTTGTGCTAGGATTGTTCATATGTGACAATAGTCACTGCAGTTGGTGGAGATACATTATAGTTTCTATGTCAGTTTTCCACTGTAAGAAATGGTAGTAAACTATGGGCTTGTGACTTTTTAAATGGCAGTTGTTGCAAATAGTATTTTTATGCTGCCCATGTCACTTTACAAAAAGGTATTTTAGTATAATTTGTGAGGTGGGGTATTTCAGATTTATGAAAACACTAGTCTTCATAAATCTCCCTTAGTGTATATAGGACATGCTCTACTCACTGTACAGTATACAGAACGGACTCTCTGGCAATGCTTAGTTAGGGTATTGCTAGGAATAGACGTTAACAGCTTGTTTTCTAGTAAAAGGAAATAATTTAATGTTGCCCAAACTCCCTCCATACTAAAAAAGTGAAAGGGCAGTTACACTTTAAAGATCAATGCTTGCTATTTATGAGTATGAGGCTCCTGCTAGTAAATGAGATTTATTGTGCGACACTCATAAAACAGGCATTCTATACGGTTATGTGGATTGTAGTAAACTAGAGGTAAGTATCTAGTACAGAAGCGTATAAAGGATCAGGTTAACCTTACATGGTGCAGTCGTCATCTCATCACTAGCTTCCAGCTCACCCTTCCTAGCACTCCTGTTTGTACGCCTTGGGTGTGACATAATGAAATACTTCTCACGTGTGTCACGTGGAGTAACTACATGTGCAATTTCAAATTTCAAATTTGTATATGAAGTTAATCTTAATGATTGCTTACGCTAATTAAAGTTTTGCATCCTGCTTTGAGTTGCGATACAGTGACGTAAATGGGATGAGCTTACCCATAGATGTAGTGAATGGTAAGATTGTATTATGTCTGGAACATCAAAGGGGAATATAGGTGCTGTATAAAACATTCAAGGAGAGTCTATAGGTCACATGTGTCATGCCGTCCTTAGTATTAAGCTGTAAATATCTGTCTAGCTTTTTATATAATCAATCCAAAAAGGAGCAATCAGAAAAAGCCAATAAATACCTAAAACATAACCTTTAATAAAGTCATTAAAATATCAAACCAAATATAAGGGTGTAACATTTAGCAAAAAAGCTGATAAACATCTCCACAATATGGTAGATAACCACAAATAACAGGTCACCACAATATACAGTGGACACAGCGGTCCCAGGTAAGAAAAAGAAACCAATAATGACTTACCCACTGGGTGTGGATGACATGAAGACGTGTATCAAATCCAGGGGGTCAGCATGGAGTATGCTAAAAAATGCATAAAGGGAAGGTATATCCCTGAACTATTACCTATCAACAGGGAAGGGACTAATAGGCCCTAATACCTAACACGGGGTCGCCTCCCTAATCGGCCGGCGCCCCGTCAGGAACCTCACCCTAATGCCGGAATCTGTCCCTAAATTGACCCTCCTAGAAAGAAGTGTGCATAGAAAAATTGTTAAAAAAGTGTGCATGGAAATTGAAGTTAGACAATCAGGCATACAATGTCCGCATACCAAATGAACATACATTTACATCAGCAAACCCGACATGCATGTTTTGTGGTGCCTGAAGCACCCACTCATCAGGGGTAGTCAGTGCCAATAGATAGACTCACAAGCATGTGAGGCTACAAAATCACATACACATGCTCACCATGGGGGAACAAAAAACCTCCCCTAATATGTAGAAAGTAACATACAAACCACACTGATATAAAGTGGTTAGGTGTAGGAGGACAGAATGATAAACAGAGGATGCGTTGGTTGTGAGCATTTCCCTCACACTCCGGAGTGCCGGACAGTGCGCTTCCTATGTTCCCCTCAAGGGAGACGCGCCAAATGCGCACCTTTTAAATGAACACCCACAGTGCGCATGCGCGAGTGACCGAACACCCGCGCATGCGTGAATTACACTGAGGTCACGGCTATAGCGGGCGCATGCGCGTTATCAACTAGACGCGCTCGCGTCCCTGCCAAGCAAACCAGGATATCAAAGGTAAGTATCCTATCCACGGACAGCGTCTGATGATTCTCCGCTGACCCCACAATAACACAGGATCAAACTCTGGCCCCAGTACCAGGAACAGAAGATAAACCTGATAGCAAAGTGGGATAATACCCACATGCTCAAAAACCATTTTGTTATATTATGTCCGCTTAATCTGTGTTACAATCAACCAGACAAAGAAGACAGCATAAGATATTCAAACTGGTCAAACATCCCATATAACAGGAAAATTGCCAACATGCCCAGTGGTCAAAATAAAACATTACCAGTATACCAGTATAACAGATCAGATAAATGGGGCAAAACTAAGTTGTTCATTAAGACCCCATGGATGGACTGTTTGTAACCTAAAAATCCACTTGGTCTCCGTTTGTGTTACCAATCTGTCCCAGTCACCCCTACGTGCTGGAAATTTAACCAAATCAATACCCATAAACCTCAATTGCGTGAAATCTCCTGCATGCACATCACGAATGTGTCGTGCAATTGGGGTGTCCCGTGCATGGCGGATGTCGCCCAGATGTTCGCCCACCCGTCTCCGAAATTCCCTAACTGTCTTACCAATATATTCCATGCCACATTGGCAGATGGCTCGATAGATCACACCTTTGGTACGACAATTAATGAAGTGTCGGATGGTATAGCTTACACCTGTCACCTGACTTACGAAATATTTGCCACAAGCGATGAATGGGCAAGCCACACACCCACTACATCTATAGCAGCCCTTTGTCTGGACTGATAGCCAATTAGAAGTGGCAGCCGGACCTACAAAATGACTGTTAACAAACACGATCCCTGATATTCCGCCCTCTGCGGTATGTAATTTGAGGTCGAGATCCTACCACAGGCGCAATATCGGGGTCCATTAAAAGGATCCTCCAATGTTTGTTAATGATCTCTCTCACGGGCCCAGAAGCCCCATCAAAAGTGGCTATGAGCCTAATCAGACCCTCATCCGGGCCCTTCACCTTCGGTGTCAAAAGTTGTGTCCGGTCACTCTTAAGAGTAAATTGGTAAGCTTTCCGTATAACAGAGTCGAGATACCCCCTAGCCTGCAATCTAGTTCTAAGGTCATCAGCTTGAACCTTGAACTCCTGAAGAGTGGTGCAGTTACGGCGCAGCCGTAAGAATTGACCCTTAGGAATACCTCTCTTCAAAGACGACGGGTGATGACTTTCCCACCTCAACAAAGAATTAGTAGCGGTGGATTTGCGAAAAATGGTGGTATGTATGTCACCACCCGCCGCCTTGAAGATTTTAACATCCAAAAAGGGTAAACTAAAAGGGTCAATTTCAAAAGTGAAACGGAGGCCAATGTGGTTATCATTCAAAGATCCAACAAACTGTTCAAACTCACATTTGGTCCCTTCCCACACGACGAAAATATTGTCGATATAACGAGCCCACACGTGAACCCGCCCAAGCCAATCACCCTCCCCCTCACCCGGACCCAGCGAATGCTCCCACCAGCCCAGGAACAGATTTGCGTACGATGGTGCACAAGGGCTACCCATCGCACAGCCCCTGAGCTGGTGGAAGATCCGCTGGTCAAAGATGAAATAGTTCCGGGTGAGGGAGAACTCGAGTAACCGCAGGACGAATTCCGTGTGGGCCCGGTTTATCTTCTGTTCCTGGTACTGGGGCCAGAGTTTGATCCTGTGTTATTGTGGGGTCAGCGGAGAATCATCAGACGCTGTCCGTGGATAGGATACTTACCTTTGATATCCTGGTTTGCTTGGCAGGGACGCGAGCGCGTCTAGTTGATAACGCGCATGCGCCCGCTATAGCCGTGACCTCAGTGTAATTCACGCATGCGCGGGTGTTCGGTCACTCGTGCATGCGCACTGTGGGTGTTCATTTAAAAGGTGCGCATTTGGCGCGTCTCCCTTGAGGGGAACATAGGAAGCGCACTGTCCGGCACTCCGGAGTGTGAGGGGAATGCTCACAACCAACGCATCCTCTGTTTATCATTCTGTCCTCCTACACCTAACCACTTTATATCAGTGTGGTTTGTATTTTACTTTCTACATATTAGGGGAGGTTTTTTGTTCCCCCATGGTGAGCATGTGTATGTGATTTTGTAGCCTCACATGCTTGTGAGTCTATCTATTGGCACTGACTACCCCTGATGAGTGGGTGCTTCAGGCACCACAAAACATGCATGTCGGGTTTGCTGATGTAAATGTATGTTCATTTGGTATGCGGACATTGTATGCCTGATTGTCTAACTTCAATTTCCATGCACACTTTTTTAACAATTTTTCTATGCACACTTCTTTCTAGGAGGGTCAATTTAGGGACAGATTCCGGCATTAGGGTGAGGTTCCTGACAGGGCGCCGGCCGATTAGGGAGGCGACCCCGTGTTAGGTATTAGGGCCTATTAGTCCCTTCCCTGTTGATAGGTAATAGTTCAGGGATATACCTTCCCTTTATGCATTTTTTAGCATACTCCATGCTGACCCCCTGGATTTGATACACGTCTCCATGTCATCCACACCCAGTGGGTAAGTCATTATTGGTTTCTTTTTCTTACCTGGGACTGCTGTGTCCACTGTATATTGTGGTGACCTGTTATTTGTGGTTATCTACCATATTGTGGAGATGTTTATCAGCTTTTTTGCTAAATGTTACACCTTTATATTTGGTTTGATATTTTAATGACTTTATTAAAGGTTATGTTTTAGGTATTTATTGGCTTTTTCTGATTGCTCCTTTTTGGATTGATTACATAGTACTGAGCAATTTTGTTTACTATATTAGATTTCTTTGGTAGCTTTTTATATAGACTATGCTTCAATAACAGATTACATCTTATTCATGATCCATCTAAATGTGTCTATATAGGTATTGCCATCTCTTATTTTTTATTAATTTATCTACTGTATATTCATATATTTTATATCAATCTCATATTTATACATCTAAATATATTTTTTGATACATTTTCATATGTGTCACATTTACTGAGATTAATGGTACCCAGTGGGTAGATTTCTAGAGGCGACCACTGGAAGAAGAGAGCTGCATAATGCCAGGGTTACAGATACAAGAATACACATCCATTGATTAAACAGTCCTGGCTGTTGAGGTCACATGTATCCTGACTCACTTGTGCTTGCATGAATAATTGAAGTGGATACAATTTATAGCAGATGAATATTGAGCTGTACTGTAAAAGAAATATTTCAGTAATTGTCAAACCAAATGCGAAAATACTTAAAATAGATAATGAAAACACATTAAAATGTATCCACTGAAACTATCAATAGTCCTTGGCATCCATAATTACATTAGTGACTATCATTATCTCTATGCAGTCTCATTTCGAAGCTGACCATAAAAGCCTTCTCCATCTTGAAACCGGCATCTGCATTTCATTGTGCATATGGTGGGTGGCTACACATACAGATATTGGCTTCCATGCTGTCTGTTAATGATCTCAGTAGTCATTTAGAACTGCTAGACAGACTTGTGATACGAAAACATATGTGTCGCCACTTTGGCAAAATGGTGAACAGGAGGCTGGATTCGGAGCAGGGTCAATTTTATAATTCAATTTAGTCTATGCACAGAAGAACAATATGCAACCATTGTTGACCTTCCTTAGTTCTTCAAGGAGTCTACACTCATCGGCCACTTTATTAGGTACACCTGTCCAACTGCTCGTTAACACTTAATTTCTAATCAGCCAATCACATGGCGGCAACTCAGTGCATTTAGGCATGTAGACATGGTCAAGACAATCTCCTGTAGTTCAAACCGAGCATCAGTATGGGGAAGAAAGGTGATTTGAGTGCCTTTGAACGTGGCATGGTTGTTGGTGCCAGAAGGGCTGGTCTGAGTATTTCAGAAACTGCTGATCTACTGGGATTTTCACGCACAACCATCTCTAGGGTTTACAGAGAATGGTCCGAAAAAGAAAAAACATCCAGTGAGCGGCAGTTCTGTGGGTGGAAATGCGTTGTTGATGTCAGAGGTCAGAGGAGAATGGCCAGACTGGTTCGAGCTGATAGAAAGGCAACAGTGACTCAAATAGCCACCCGTTACAACCAAGGTAGCCAGAAGAGCATCTCTGAACGCACAGTACGTCGAACTTTGAGGTAGATGGGCTACAGCAGCAGAAGACCACACCGGGTGCCACTCCTTTCAGCTAAGAACAGGAAACTGAGGCTACAATTTGCACAAGCTCATCGAAATTGGACAATTGAAGATTGGAAAAACATTGCCTGGTCTGATGAGTCTCGATTTCCGCTGCAACATTCGGATGGTAGGGTCAGAATTTGGCGTCAACAACATGAAAGCATGGATCCATCCTGCCTTGTATCAACGGTTCAGGCTGGTGGTGGTGGTGTCATGGTGTGGGGAATATTTTCTTGGCACTCTTTGGGCCCCTTGGTACCAATTGAGCATCGTTGCAACGCCAAAGCCTACCTGAGTATTGTTGCTGACCATGTCCATCCCTTTATGACCACAATGTACCCAACATCTGATGGCTACTTTCAGCAGGATAATGCGCCATGTCATAAAGCTGGAATCATCTCAGACTGGTTTCTTGAACATGACAATGAGTTCACTGTACTCCAATGGCCTCCACAGTCACCAGATCTCAATCCAATAGAGCATCTTTGGGATGTGGTGGAACGGGAGATTCGCATCATGGATGTGCAGCCGACAAATCTGCGGCAACTGTGTGATGCCATCATGTCAATATGGACCAAAATCTCTGAGGAATGCTTCCAGCACCTTGTTGAATCTATGCCACGAAGAATTGAGGCAGTTCTGAAGGCAAAAGGGGGTCCAACCCGTTACTAGTATGGTGTACCTAATAAAGTGGCCGGTGAGTGTATGTACTGATACATCCAATTCTTGAACCCTGAACTAAATAGCCCAGCAGGTTACATGGACTCAACACTGAGACCCAATGACCCACTGTTACTAGGCTCAGGGAAAACTTCGATGAGCAACAGCATGCATTAGATCTGGAAGGTAGGCATTTCATTCCCACCTCAACTTAAGGCAAAATCTAACTGAATGTGTCAGCAGAAACAGTGAAAAAAATTACTGGCTAAAGAAACAAGATGGATGCAAAGTATATTAATAAACTCATGTGGATTATTACTTAGAATAGAGGTGGGTGTCTGACTGCTGAGACCCCCCACTAATCCAGAGAATGGAGGTTTTCTCCTCCTGTTGTGCATTCAGTATGACCAGATTGTAGATGCGAAACTTAGTGCTGGACGAACATGCGTTCTCGTTCATCTGGACGACTGTCATGCTTGGTAAAAGACGCTCACTGGAGAACATTTATGTCTGTTTACTCCTCTGTGTCACTGAACAGATATGACAAAGGACTACTACTGAAGGTATTATCTGAAAGGTCCTTTGGTGTCACCATTAAATCCCTGTGTAGAGATCGTGTCTTCATGTCACTCCATAGTCTCCATACGGGGACAGTGGACCTAGCTGGGTCAAAAGATATCAATACATGGCACTAAAGAGACATAAGGAGGACAAAAGTTGTGCACCCACTCATTTTATGAGGCTGACAATGTGCATGCTCTAGAGGTACTATGCTCAGTGCCCAAAGGGGACATAGCAGCGAGCAGGAAGCAGAAATCAGTGGCAGTGATCACTGCGGAGAGGTAAGAGACTGTGCCAGCATCTATACCAGCTTCTTGTATGTGTTGTATCTCATTCCAGGGCTGGATTCACATCTTCACTGTGCATTACTGCTGTATAATATCCTCCATGTTCCTGCTGCTTTGAAGGGTATGCTACAGAGAGATACTGTACTTCATGATATCTTCTAGTTATAGGGTTTTCTCTTGCCACTGAGGCCAGTGTCTCTTGCCACAGCCCCATCAACAAACATCAGCAGAGAGCAGTGAAGGTGCAGTGCTGACAATGCCAGGAATTGAAAATAAATACGTATGGATTGGATTGCTGTGTTAAGCTAACCCTTGGCTAGGGGCTAATAACCTTGAACAACCCCTTTAAATGAGCATGAATCTTTTTCTTTCCTTTTTACTTCTTAATGACAACTTACCGTATGTAAAGTCAGTACATACAAAGTATCAATATAATGCACATAAATCTTCTCATCAATGTATAAAAAGGCTAAACAATGATCAAAAAATTACCAACCTTGAGCATAGCCCCTCTAGTCCCACTATTTCATCCAGTGTACATAATACAAATGTCAGGAAGATACTAACATCTTACCATATAAGGTCTATTTTCGTATATAAATGAATTCCCTTTGGCTTCACAACCAGACGTCTGGGGCATTATCATACAGGCCCAAAGCCTTATGGTAGCAGTAGCAGCCTGTTGCCGTACAGGCCCAAAGCCTGTGCTAGCAGTAACAGGCTATTACTACTACCACAGGCTTTGGGTCTATATGGTAATATCCCAGACCACGTGACATCAGGGATATTACCATATAGGACTGAAGCCGGCTAGGATTAACATGAGTACAAACAGAATGTCATGCATTTTCCCCCCTCGGCTTATACTCGAGTCAATAAGTTTTCCCCGTTTTTTTTGTGGTAAAACTAGGGGGGTCGGCTTATATTCGGGTCGACTTATACTCGAGTATATACGGTAAGTTCTTCCACAATCTGTATAAGAAAAGTATCAAACCAGTTGATTTTTACCAAATTCCTGAACAATAGATGCTACCCTAAGTCATCTCCATATTATTGTCCGTGTACGTTTTGCTACTGATCATGTATCAGGAACCTAAAGAGGTGTTGGAGATACTGTATTGTACTAGCCGGTGACATCTCTACAGACTCAGCAGTATCAAATAATCAATGATAACATGGTTCCTTATGTCACAGACGCTAGGTTGCTGAGCAGCCCTTTGACAAGCATTGATTTGTACGCTAGAGCTTCTCTGTACAGTATGTTCGGTATAAACCAACACAAGTTTAGCAAACACAGTACATTACCAATAAGCTAGCACCCATGAAAAGGGTAACTGACAGACAATTAGCAGTCATTATTGTGGAAATCTTAAAGTATTCTCACTGTAACCCTCCAATGATATTAACGTAAACCAAGTACTGGGACCTTGTTATTGTTGAGATCAGTGGGGGAAGAAGGGGTACAATGTTAGACGTACAGTATGACTTACAGCACCGGTTTAACATGATCTGATTAATGTAAATTCTGGATAGGTTATTTCTTGAGACTCCTCCCTCAATCTGTCTAGCGCTGTTTGCAATGTACGCGGCAAATAAAGAGTGTGGTGACAGGTGGAGGAGTCAAATATTGCTTGGTAAATACTCCCCTGCCTACAGTACATGTATGAACAGTGTGCTTGCTTCGCTCTCACTACAGCGTAGAATAAAGGAGATTAATTCCCTATAGCCTGGGCTGGGAAAGCTATAACTATAAAATACTGCAATAAATTCATTGACTCTGTAATCCCCGTATACATACAAGACTTCCTTATCTATAAAAAGAAGTTACAGGAGATACCAGGTCATTGATTCCTATGTGAGTCATTTCTCACTGTGACTCCATAGTCAGGTGCTTGAAATTCTCCATGACTGCACAGCCTAGAGAATGGAAATTTCCTTCCCTCCATTGCTTTAGATATAACATGTGATTGGGGAGGGGAGGGGAGGGGGGGGGGGTGCAATTCTTATTTATTGTTCTGTCTGCTATGGAAATATTAGTAAATTACAAACATGCAAAATATCATTACACAGTGTAGCACATATGCGTGTTCATATCCTTTCTCAGCCAGTCTTACGTGTTGCGAGGGATAGTCTCTTATCAGATTCTGATTCCCAAGTGTCAGCATTTTAATGTTATGCAGCAAAGGTGAACTTATCCTTTATTACGGTCTGGCAAAACAAAAGATTGCTTGAGAATTGCCACCGCCGCGCACATTGTGCAAGTTTTTTGTAACTCATAGATTTATAGCTTTCCAGTATAAAATATAGATGGAGATTTATAAGATAAAACGAACTGGAATTCTGACATAATTGTGCCAAAAAACCTGTAACAGGCAGTGCGCCACATTTATCGAGTAGTAAATCAGGCATTATCCAAGTTGTACAACTGTATGCCAAAATGCACCATAAATTTACAAGTCAACTTAGAAGTGGTGTATAATATGCCAGATTTATGAACTATCTAGTCTAAATTTGCACCGTCTAAAATTTAGACATTATTAGTAAATCTGACAATAGTGTTTAAAGACCTTTCATGTCATCATTATTGTGTGGTATTATATACCGCTAGAAAGCCTATAGTGTGCTGAATTAAGCACACTGTCATTTTTCCCAGTATGTTCCACGGTATTGGAGATATCTGTGCCGTTAATTTCTGAACCGATATCTCTCCACTGCCAGAAAGGCGGGCCTTACAGTTTAGCATCATCGCAGGGCGGTAAGGAACACCCTACCTGACTGTACTTTAATATAGTCTTGTGCTGTCACAGGGGTTGTTCCTTACTGCCCAGCGATAAAGCTGAGTTGTGAAGAATGCCCCCTTTAACAGTACAAGACTATGAGTACAGTCAGGGGTGTGGTCAGTGGAGTAAATAGCGCAGTAGCAGTGGTAGCAGGTATCGGATCCTACTTAATTATCGATCCTCACTCCAGGTCATGGCCACCGGCGCTTTCCCTTCTGCGGAAGCGGCTGTGATCAGGAGTAGGGATTGGTAAGTAAGGCCATGGGCCCACGAACCCCGCAAACACTGCTATCATTATACTCGGGGGGACTTTTCGGAGGGACAGGGAAGGTGAGGGAACATTATATATAAAAAAAAACAAAAACAAAAAAAACAAAAAAAAAAACAACACACACACACACTTACCTCCTCTGTGCTCCAGCAGGCTTCGGGCCTTTTTAGTGACATCACACTAGCCAGGCCAGCGTCCATATGCATCACAACGCAGGCCTGGCTCACATTACATTTGATCCAACATTGAAGATGGCCGAAAGTAGCAGGTGTGTGCTGGAGCCCGGGAGAGGTAAGTAACAGTGCTTTTTATGTTTATGTATTTATTTATTTTTTATGCGTTTTATGTATCCTCCTCTGGGTCTCCGATCATTATACTCTGGGGTCTGAAAAAACCCCAGAGTATAATAATTGTTCATGGGTGGTCCACAATGGGGCATAATAGTGTGTGCAGGGGTCACTGTGGGACATAATAGTCTATGCTGAAATGCAGTTTGTGCAGGAGAGGGTCATGTAAAATGTTTGCCTTGGGGCCCAGCCATTCCTAGTGACTGACGGCACTGTGTGTGGTTGTGGGTTATGGGTGCTTTCCTTACTGCCCAGTGATGTCGATATTCTAGAGGTATACAATACCGCACATTGTCTTAAAGAGGATCATTCATGCCCTCATCAAAGGCCATTTTGGTGAAGCCCCTGCAAGTGCTGCAGCTTCTTGTTCTTTATGTTTCTAGACGTAGTTTCTCCTGCAGGATGCCACACTTTTAGGTTCACAGTATTGTGGCTCTCATGAGAATGAGACAAAGTTGGCAATACCTGCAGCCACAGTAATAACAGTATATTGTCCTGTCTTATGAACCAAAGATGATAATTAATAGAAGAAGAAATTGCTAATCGGCTTAAGGACATCTATACCAGAAACTGCCATATGCAGCATTATATGGCGAGACATTGCAGGAGGATTGTGTCCTTCCATTGTTTCTAGGCTTCTGCAATAAGAACAGACAGGGAGGTTTAACTGCCGAGAGGTCTCAGCCCAAATGTTCTGTAATTATAAGATAAAACAAGTCATAAAGCAATAAACGGAGATCTAAGGCAACCTATGCTCAAGTCTAAACAAGTCAAGGCTGAAATACAGTACTCCTGTGTGGTCTCTTCTCAAAATATTACCCACTGCTCCCATTTAGTGGTTTGGACAATTTTACCCATTTTTTCTCTTAATGGTTTTTCATTTTGAAATGATTATTGAATTCTCTTTTACCTTTTGTTATTGAGAACAGTAATCTCTGCACTTTTAACCTATTTGTGGTGTTTTGTAGCCTTTATGTTGCCTTTTACTTGCTGGTGACTTAAATGGGGGACAATGTTTCATGGAAAATGCATGTATTACATTATAGTACATTGCAAAAAAAACAAAAAAAACAGCAATTATAGGAAAAATTCCTACAATTGAATAACAAAAATAGTACTCAAAGTTTATGAACATATGGAATTTGGTATGGTTAATAGGTGTGGACGTTGTATAGCTTTCTGCTGCACCAATACCAAAATGATCGCAGGAGATAGCTTTATGGTGCCTACAAATGGGCAATTCTGGCCCCTGAAAATACTGTCCATATCTTGGCCATCAGTAACGTAAATCAACTGGGGTCCCCAACACATCCAGCATATGGTCTATTCTTGAGGGTGGTAGTTATGGGTACAGCATTGGTGTCCCAGAGACTTGAAAATGAGAACAGCTATAGTACCCACAACCGCTGTTATCAAGAATATGGCCAGTAAGCAACCTGGAAAATGCTGAGAGCTGCATGCTCTTTGAAACAACTGATCTGCAGGGGTCCTGACTGTCAGACCCCGCCAATCTTTATATGCTAGAACAGCACATAACCCTTACACAACTGTGGAGAGGTGGAGAGTGGGCCAAGAGACAGCACAATACAAATACTACATATATTAAACACTACCCAAAAATAGTACAGACCCAATAGGTAAGCTGGATGGAAATCCCTACACGTATCACTGCTACATTGTGGCACCCTAAGGAACCGGTAATGTAGTGGCAATCCTTATGAGTTTTTCCAGCCAGAGCCTCTCTATGGCCTTTGGGTATGGTTTGATAGGTGTATATTTTGTATTGGGAAGTCACCATTGTGGTGTATTATGGATACTTGGAACTGATGTATTAGATTATATACACAGATTTAGTTTCCTTTTGGGCTCCATGAATCTTGCTCAGGCTGCTGAGTCATCCTTACTTTGTATAGGAGTATGTGTGTGGTTTTATATGTTTTTAGGAGTCCCCATTTGCAAGTGGTTTGTGTCAATAAAGATTCATGAGGCGTGTGCTATTTTGTTTAAGTGTCCAGTAGTCTTACTTTTATCTGAAGTTACTTTGATAATACTGCTTTGTCATCTTCTGCAGATTGTACCTATAACCTCATGTTACAGACCTTTGTGATGCTTGATGTTTTCTATCATTTGTGATTGCTGTGAAATTGCGCGGTGACTTCTCTTCGCAACACTCTGCCCTTCACAGCAACAGCTAATTGGCGTCTGCCTTCCAGTTAATCTTTGCAACTTTTCATTATAATTGTTCTAGATAATATCATCTGCACAGAAACTAGCCTGGGTATTTGTCATTGCTCTACAATTACACATTCTGAAGTTGTGTGCCGTGTTTTTAATACCTCGTTTTATCTTCTTAAAGGGAGTGTCACCAGAACCCAGCCCAGCAGATTGACCCTAACCCACCTTATTTACTGGTGCCTCAGTTGCCAAGATATTGCCAATTTAGTCAATATGCGAATTAGCTCTTTGGAGCAATGAGATCAGTGCCATTTACCTCTCAGAGAAACAAAAATACTCTCATTGCTCCATAGAACTAATTTGTAGATTAAAAAAAAATAAAAAATTAAAATGTAAATATATTCTAAGTAGTCTCTTCTTTTTATGGGCAATACTGGTGACATAGCGTAACTCTTTGTCGTTCCTGTCTTACTTAGGGAGACAGTCTACAGGATGCCGTGATTCAGAACCCAGAGTTTAATGATCAGAGGGCCCAGAGAGATGAGGGAACATAAACGCAGTTACTTACCTCTCCTGTGCTCCAGTAGGCTTTGGGCCTATTTGATGACATCCAAGACATCACATGAGCAAGGACTGAATCATTATGCGTCACAAAGCAGGCCCAACTCACGTGACGCCTGGTCCATAATAGAACATGGCCGAAATCAGCGTGGAGTGTTCCGGAGCCCAGAAGATGTAAGTAACAGTGTCTTTTATGCTTGCATCCTCCCCCGGATCTCCGATCATTACACTCTGGGGTCTTTTCAGGCTCTAGAGTATAATAATTGTTCATGGGTGGTCCACAATGGGGCATAATACTGTGCACAGGGGTATAATAGTGTGTGTGTGTAGGGGCCACTATGGGGTATAATAGTGTGTGCAGATATGTGGTTTGTGCCCACACGGGGGGGCTGGGGGCCATGTCAAATGTTCGCCTTGGGGCTCAACCATTCCTAGTTACACCACTGGTTGTAGATAAGAGATTACTAGTATACAGAAAGAGGAAATAAAGCAATTAGCTAACCAAAAGCAGCTTGCTCCATAGGGCTTTATGTGTGAGGCTGAATACAAAGACAGAATTATATGTAAACAAGCAGTCACATTGAAGATAAGGAGAAGGAGAACAGCTTAAGAAGTGAAAAAAACAGCTATTTAATAAAGATATATTACAAAGTTTGCAATATTCAAATGTACTATTCATTTCTGAAAAGTGGTTTAACTGGAAATTCACGTCAAGCTACAAGTTTGCATATGATCCTTGAGATGGGAATACCCATTTTAAGTGTCCTAAACAAACTGGGCTAGTGTTCTCTAGCAGAGTTGCAACTAGAATAGCAGGACTGGTCAAATAAGAACAGATCAAGTCCAAGATAAATAGTAACTAACAAACCAAATTATGGAAGTAATAACTAAACATGATATGGTCCCAGTACAGGGACTGTTATTTCAGTAAATTAGCAGCCAGTATATCGCTAACAATTTTGTAGGAAATTTGATATAACCATTGTTTTTTTTTCAAGATCCCATTAAAATCAGCAATTCCAATAATAAAAGTGTAATAGAGAATTGTTGTAAATGAGTTTGCTGTTATATCAATACTAACCCTTTCACTGCCAAGTAGGTAGGTCTACGTCCTCCCAAGGTGGCACATCAGTAGTGGAGGACGTAGCTACTACATCCTCCCTACTAATGCCGATATCTCTGGACTGCATCAACATATCTTGATGCTTTAAAATGCATGGTCGGCCACCATAGCCGCCTGGTGTCTACTATTTCACACAGTAGACACCCAGCGCTAATGCTTCCGATCGGTCCCCGGACCGGTGGCATTAACTCCTCTGGCACTTCGGTCAAAGGCACCGGAGGCGCCATTTTCCCAGTGATCGCCGGCACCTGGAGCTTGCTGACGTCACGTTTCCATGACAGCCGGTCATGCAGTCTCTTTCTTTTGCAGGATGGTCTATGCAGCCTGCAAAAGAAATGATTTTTTGCAATGCATTAGCATTGTATTGCATTGCATTAGTGATCAGACCCCCTGGGGTTCAAGACCCCCTAGGGGGTCTAATAAATGCAACAAAAAAAAATAAAAAAATGTAAAAAAGTAAAAATATAAAAAAGTGAAATGTAAAAAGTATTGAAAATTCAAATCACCCCCCTTTCCCTAGAACACATATAAAAGTAGTTAAATACTGTGAAATATACATGTTGGGTATCCCCGTGTCCGAAATCTCCCACTCTACAAATCTATATAAAAAATTTTCCTGTACGGTAAACGCCATAGCGGGAAAAATAGTCAAAAGTGCCAAACCGCTGTTTTTTTTCACTGTTTTGATTCTGCTAAAAATTTGAATTAAAAAAAAAAAATGATCAAAGCAATAACATTTCCCAAAAATGGTACAACTAAAAAGTACACCCGTCCCCGCAAAAAAAAAAAAAAGATGCCCTATGCATCCCCGTACACGGACATATAAAAAAAAGTTACGGCTGTCAGAATATGGCGACTTTTAGAAATTTTTTTTTTTTTTTTTACAGTTTTGGATTTTTTTTTAGGGGTTAAAATGTAAAATACAACCATATAAATTTGGTATCCCCGGAATCGTACCGAAACACAGAATACAGGGACATGTCAATTTGGCTGCACAGTGAATGCCGTAAAACCGAAGCCCATAAGAATGTCACACAAATGCACTTTTTCTTCAAATCCACCCCATTCTGAATTTTTTTTCCAGCTTCCCAGTACATTACACAGAATAATTAATGGTGGCATCATGAAGAAAAATTTGTCCCGCAAAGATTAAGACTTCATATGGCTCTGGGAGTGGAGAAATAAAAAAAAAAAAAAAAAGTTATGGGGTTTAGAAGGAGGGGAGTCAAACGAAAATCAAAAAATGCCATCGGCGGGAAGGGGTTAAAGAGGAGAATCTCCTCTTTAAAATGATAAAGAACTTGATGATACAACTTACAGTTTTGGAGCAATTCACAATTGAAAACGCTATTTGGCATTGAGATCCAACTGCAGATCTCAATGCCCGACAGCGTTTCAACAGTGAATTGCTCCAAAACTAAGTTGTATCATCAAGTTCTTGGCATCATTTTAAAGCATCAAGATCTGTTGATGCAGTTCAAAGATATAGGGCTCTAAAGTGTCCCCAGCAGCATGCACAGAGAAACAATCTGACTCTGTGCATAACTTGTGTGTGACACCAGGAGGGAGGTGGCAGGGACTCTTCTGTCCCTATTAACCCTTCTCCTGCCAATCAGAGAACATACTATTCTTTTGATGTCTGATTGTCACATACAGGTATAACGTAATTCCCCCCTGAGCCTTACTAGTGGGGTATTCTTATGTAATACCCTCTAAACATAATCAGGAAGTTTATTGGCGCTGTGACCCAGACGGTTACCATTGTCCAGGTTGCAGCGCCAAAAAAAAGTCGCACCAAACACTTACACAACATATAGACAAAGTCATGAATAAAGTTTACATTTCACCTATTCCCTGTCCTGTCTATACCGGAGTTTTCTACAGTAAAATACGTCTCTAGTGATGTCCGTTACACGCTAAAATAATAGTAATAACGATCATCACTAGAGATTAACGTATAGATTGCTAAAATTTTTATAGGGGGATGGAAAATAACTTATGTAAAGTCCTATTTAATTTGCATGCACAAAATAGATGGCACATTTCTGCGATTTTGGCGTTTCTTTAACATCCGCCCGTGTAAAAATATACATGTGTGGTATGTATGAACTCCTCATATCTTGTAGTTTTTTGGGAAAGTACATTTTGTTTGCAGAAAGGGATTGTTTAATGTGCACTTTAGTGGCAAATTTGAATTTTTGTGCAATTTTTGCTTGCAATCTGTTTGCCGCAACATTGCATGAAGGTGGTTGTATATATGAACTATTAAATTGTGTTTTTATATACGGTATGCTGTGTAATCTGGAAAAAGTTAGATTATCACAGTCACAGTTTGGTAGGTGCAGTATAGATTTTTAACATATTAGTGAATAACAGCAAAATCCTGCTTTTCTTCTGTATTAGGGTTTTTAGGAGTCCGAGCTCTTGTTGTAGTTGATGTTTGCGGTAGATATAGTATATATACACATTGTGTACACCTTAATCCAGGGGTCTCAAACTCAACTCAGCATGTGGGCCGCTGAGCAAGATCCCAGCCAGTCGGCGGGCCGCACCACGGCAAATTTAGCTCCACCCACTTATGTTAACGCCGCCTATTCATTTTTCATGTGCCCCCACACTGTATAATCCTCCTACAG
This sequence comes from Leptodactylus fuscus, assembly GCF_031893055.1. Lineage (NCBI taxonomy): Eukaryota > Metazoa > Chordata > Amphibia > Anura > Leptodactylidae > Leptodactylus > Leptodactylus fuscus. The sequence continues at coordinate 165,517,773 of NC_134269.1, read as the reverse complement.
TCAGCCGTAAACTATATGTCCCCCCTCCATCTTTCCCCCAGTTACATATACACCCTTCATCTGCCCCCAGATTCATGTCCCTCCATCTCTGCCCCCAGATTCATGTCCCCTCCATCTCTGCCCCCAGATTCATGTCCCCTCCATTTCTGCCCCAGTGTCATGCCGTTCTCCCCCCTCCCTTCGTCTGCCTCCAGTGTCATGAGCCCCTTCATTCCACCTCAATGTTTAAAGAGGACCTTTCACCATTTTGCCCACAGGCAGTTCTATATACTGCCGGAAAGCTGACAGTGCGCTGAGTTCAGCGCACTGTCGGCTTTCCCGATGTGGGCCCAGTGTGAAGAGCTTACGGTCCGGTACCGTAGCTCTTCTATGGTCAGAAGGGCGTTTCTGACACTCAGTCAGAGACGTCCTTCTTCACAGCACAGCCAATCGCGCTGTGCTGTGAGAGCCGGGAGGAACTCCCCCTCCCTCTGCTCGCAGTACTCGTCCATAGACGAGCATTATCAGGGAGGGAGGGGGGAGTTCCTCCCCGCTCCACAGTACAGCGCGAGTGTCAGAAACTCCCTTCTGACCATAGAAGAGCTATGGTACCGGACTGTAAGCTCTTCACACTGGGCCCACATCGGGAAAGCCGACAGTGCGCTGAACTCAGCGCACTGTCAGCTTTCCGGCAGTATATAGAACTGCCTGTGGGCAAAATGGTGAAAGGTCCTCTTTAACACACAAAAAAACACTTATACTCACCATCCAACGCTCCCCCGCCGCGCTCTGCAGTTTCACTAATAGACCTGTAGGCGCGATGTGATGATGTGACGTCATCACATCGCGCCTATATGTCTACTAGCCGGAACGTAGCAGCTAGTGGATATAATCATCTCGCAATGTATTCAACTCGGATCCGGCGTCCCTAGGCTTGTGCGGGCCGCACAAAATTGTTCGGGGGGGTCGCATGCGGGCCGCGAGTTTGAGACCCCTGCCTTAAGCTATTATTTTAAATGTATTTTGTATATGAAATTGAGATTGAAGATGAGTTTTAGGTGCAAATATGTGTTTTAGCGCATTTTTTTCTAAAAATTATTTGTGTTTGTCACAAAGTTGCATGAAGGTGGATGTGGCTATTGATGACCCATTAAGACATTTGAAGAGCTCAACGGAAAAATGGCCTAAGTCCAAAAATCAATATTGTGAGAAAAACGAAATTTAAAGTTTTAGCCTAAAGCAAACGGGCATTATTGTGGAATATATCTATCCAATGTAATCAGCTAATGAACACCGTTAATCCTAATCATAAATTGTATTATTTATTAAAAAAATTGCAGCTTCATGTATAAATATTATTTATTTAATATTATTAATTAATTACTACTATTATTAAACGATGAAGAATAATAATTACCTGCCTCCCTTTTCGGCGCTAAATATGTGCAAAAGTCGATTTAGAGCCTTTTAAACAATAAGACAAAGTTTTTACACTAATATAAACAACAGACCGGAAGTCACGATTTCAATGAAAAAATGACCGAGAGTGAAGTAAGTAAGTTTGGATTGGACTTAGGCCATTATTCCATTGAATGTAAATTCTTCTGCATTGAAATATATGGACTTAGGTCATTAATCCTAGGTACCTTGTAAACCCAATGTATAGAACGAGGTACAAAGAAGCTTTCTAGGTAATAATTTGAAATATGATAAAATGTGGACTTAGGCCATTTTTCCGTTGAGCTCTTCATTTGTAATCTTCAGGTTGTCTACTTTCAAAAAATATATAGGGTTTAGGGGTTCATTTACTTTTCAGGGTGTGTAATACCTACATTTTATAGGATGATACTTTAACATTTCCAGCTTCAAAGCAGATTTTTGTTCCTTCCAGTTCTGGTGATTTTCTGAAGACATGAGCATGCGAGTGTAGGCCATAGTGATATAAATGAACTCTGCACATGTTGAACTCTTATTTTTAGGAGATGCATTTGATTTTTTGTTTGGTTTCCACTTTTAGCAACTAATATACATTTATATGCATTTTTTCATAAAACATTCACTTTAAATCAAAATTGCATGAAGTTGCTTGTTTGTATACAGTACCAAGTGGCATTGAGATAATGCTGCAGGTGTCTACTTTAAGAAAATATATAGATATGGGGGGGTGGATTCTTTTTTAATGTTGCAATTTAGGTTTGATTTGTCCATTTCAAAACTGAAAATTGCTTTGGCTACTGGAGGTGCAAAATTTCCAAAGACCCTTGGCAGCGAAAGGGTTAAGAAATATCTGTCAGCCTCCAGAAAAAAAAGGAGGACTCTAGGGTTTAAAAAAAAAAACAAAAAAACAAAAAAACAAAAACAACAAAAACACAGTCTCCAGGAAGTGACCAAGTAAAATCTTTTTCCCCCCTGACCATAGAGACCAGGGAGGCACATGCAAAGTTTTTTATGCGCATAATACAGGGCTACTTAAACTTTTTTTTGCTGGTGTCATACCTGCCAGAACATGGTGACGCCTGGACCTCACCCTCATGGTGGAAGTTCATACCAAAAGTAAAAAAAAATAGTGCTAAATTGACATTTTTCTCCTGAATGCTATTGAGATGGCTCTGTTCATTATATCCTAGTCTATACAGCATAGCAAGTTATAAACAAACACAGAAAGTGTCAGCCTACTGCCTACTCTGTTGTCCTGTGTGAAAGCTGCAATATTTTACCGTGTTACCCCGAAAGTATGACACCCCCTGAAAGTAAGGCATGCGGGGGTTTCTGTTGAATTGCCTAATATAAGGCATCCCCTGAAAAAAAGGCATGCCCGGCAGTGGTGTGCGGGGTTTCGGGGGGGCTTAGCGGGGGTTTCAGGGGCGGGGCTTAGTGGAGCTTTCGTGGGTGGGGCTTAGCGAGCTCCACTTCACTGACACAGCAGCCATGCTCTGTGCTCCGTGTGCACAGCAAAGCTGGCTGCTGCCTCTGCTGTTGTAGGATGAGCTCTCCCAGCTCATCCCAGAGGCAGAGACAGCTGCTGCCATACAGAAGAGGCAGCAGCCGGCTTTCCTGTGCACACGGAGCACAGCTGCTGTGTCAGTGAAGTGGAGCTTGCAAAGCTCCGCTAAGCCCCGACCCCCGAAGCCTCGCTAAGCCCCGCTCACCACTTCCAGGACGAACAGCAGCACCAGCGCTGCTAGGAAGAAGGGAAAGGTAAGTATGACACCTTCCCCCCTACACTACACTACCTACAACCGGCAGTCATGCTGACGCTCCACTAAGGAAGTGCCGACATGACTGCCGGTTGTAATAAGGCACCCCCCGAAAATAAGACAGGTCCTATATTTAGAGTGACAATTTAATATAAGACACTGTCTTATTTTCAGGGAAACACGGTAAGATGCTAGACTTTGTCTTAACCCATTTTGAGACTCATATTAAAGTGTTCTTAATATATAGAGAAAGTTTCCTTAAGGCCTGCATGTTCGACTTTGTGTCCGTGCAAGAAGAAGGGGGAAGGAGGGGAGAGAAGGAAAAAGAAAGAAAAAAAAAAAAAAGCGGTTTCATGGCAGAGAGGCTGCATATGGATATTGGTTTGTTTTAAAAATCCATTGAACCCACCGTGTGCAAGCCTTCCCCAATCTGTTTTGGTGTAATTTCGGCAGAATCACGGTGGGTAGACAGCAGGCGCAAGTGTGAACACCTAAGAAATATTACTGATTACCAGTAGCAACTTAAAAGGAATGTATCACCAATGTTTTTTTTTTTTAATTAAAATCAGAAAACACATTTATAATCTGTGCTTTTTTTTTCTTTAAATTGGATTACCGATTAAGAATGTTTGTGAATTTTTTACATTTTTTTTCCAACTTTCCATATCTATATTTATCCCCAAAAAATATTAAAAATCTAAAATCCTGTTATTTTGGTTTTATTTCCCAAGCCTAATATGATACAGAACAGGAAGTGTCAGCCTGACAGTTTTTTACTACTTTTTTTTCCCCCTACTCTGCTGGATAACAATTATCAAAAACTATTATTTCGTTATAGAACTTGATGTACAATGAAAGCCACCTAAAAGCCCATGTTAAGGTTCAAGCTGCTGCTCCGACCCTTGAAGCTCTGTTTGTTCAGATTGGCTCCTAAACGCTAGCACAAGCTCACCAGAAAGTCAATCTTCAGATTCATGTCTGTAATAATAATAGATTCATTATACGCCTCAAGAAACTAAGCCACCAGTGACAAAAAAGGCACAATAATATCCCACAGATATATAATCCTCAACTATAATCTCTATTGTCTATACTGTACCTATTTTCCAGCTAATACTATATGCTTCTGTTAATATCTGGGATTCATTATGTGTAGCATTGTCGTCACAATGACTGGGCAGCAATCTATTGTATAAAGGGTGTGGAGCAGATGCTACTCATTTTTATCAAGCTGACCGTGCATTATTGAGATGAGTAATATGCATACATTATCTGACGGTGTATCATCATACGTCTGTACAAAGAGGAAAGAGCTTATTCAGCAAGTATCACATGAAGGGAACTTCATTCTGGCAGAGTCTTACAGACTGTGCAGAATACAGGCTGCGCTTTAGCTTTGGTGCGGTTCAGTTAATTGCGAAAAACAAGTGCTATACAGTGGTCCCTTGACTTTCGCGGGGGATACGTTCCAAGGCCGCCCGCGAAAGTCAAATTTCCGCAAAGTGGAGATGCGGTGTTTACTCTCATGTTAGGGGATGTCCTGCAATACTGTTCATATCCAAAATAGTCTACGTACAGTACAGTATATGAAATGGTATGGGTACTCACCATTGAAGATACACAAAACTTTTCTGCTGATATTGATGAGCAACCGCGGGAAAACCTGTGGTGTTCAAAAAAACAACAGAGTATCTTTCCATTAATATTAAAACCCGTGGAATAGCCCTTCCACGAAGGTCGGACCCGCGAACATCAAGGGACCACTGTATATATTAATATAATGGAAGGAAAGACTCGTAGGATTGTACTTACTTTATAAAAATGAGAACTATGATGTGATTGCCTATGCCAACTAGTAGAGTCTGCCCCGATACCTTATACCAGGTTCTTACTCCCCCCCCCCCCCCTTACAAATCTCCTACTTTAGCTCATCCTTCCTCCCGTGCCAACACAGTAAGTTGAATTGATGTACAAGTCAGAGGTCTCAGGCTTCAAGACCCCAAGAAAGTATTCCCCATATCACAGCTTGCTGGACCCCTGAGACTGACATTGTTATGGAGCGGGGAGGGGGGCGGTTGCAATAGGGTAACTACAGACAGACATGAATTTTCAGTTTTTTGTTGCGTTCTACTTTAAATGAATTTTTTTTTTTCTGGTATAAAGCTGAAATGTATGTAGTAATCTATACACACGCACAAACCATAATTCTGGGAAAGAACCATGTAAACTATGAGATTTATCAGACGTGGGTAAAAACCACATACGGAAACACTCTTACAACAGAGAGTACAAGGTAGCAGGACTTCCTGAAAGAAGCAGAATGAACATTTGTTCACACGGTCCAACTTCTCTGCTCTTATCTGAGAAAGTCCCAATTCAGTCAATGTGTAAAGTCCATGCAATGAAGACCGACAACCTGAGGAAGGCAATGCTAACATTATATGGTGGAAACTAACAGATCCTGATAGACACCATTGGGTCCACTGACTCAGTTATGAGGTCTATATTTTTGCATAGAGGACTTTTCATCCACGATTTCAGATAGATGTAAACTTGTATGTGGCCACCAATTTGGCATCTGTGCACATACACTAAATTTTAGGCCAAACGTTGCGGAAATGCAGCAGAAAAAACAAAACAAAATGTAAAGTGAATGAGATTCAGGCTAATCCTCTCCACACATTGTGAAAAAAGAAATGCTGTGGAAAAAAGTAGGTTTTTGAAAAATGCAGCATGTCAAATATAACTGCAGAAACACTTATGTTTTCCTTATAGATTTAATAAGGGAAGTAAAAACTCAGAAAAAGGTTTCAAAAACACAATTACCCCCCCCCCCCCAAAAAAAAAAAAAAAAAAAAAAAAAACTACAGAAAAGTAAACAAATTTTGTAGCTGAAGTTTGCTACATGGGGCCATAGCCTAAAGTATGACTGCTCTGAGATCTGGTTCTGCAGTCTGAGAAAACAGGTAACTAAGAGATGAGCGTACACTAACATGTCCGGGGTTCGAAATCTGATTCAAACGGATTTCGAACCCCATTATAGTCTATGGGGGGAAATGCTCGTTTCAGGGGTACGCAACATTCGATAATATTATACTTACCAAGTCCACGAGTGACAGTCGGGCTGGATTCTTCTCCCTGCGCAGCGTCCCCGCGTCTTCTTCCAGCTGGAATTCACTCTGCCTAGGCATCGGGGCCTAGGCAGAGCCGACTGCGCATGCGCGATCTGCTCTGCCCGACGCCTGAGCAGAGCCGACTGCGCATGCGAGGGCATGCCCGCGCATGCACAGTCGGCTCTGCCTAGGCCGGATGCCTAGGCAGAGAATTCCACCCGGAAGAAGATGCGGGGACGCAGGGTGGAGAAGACTTCGGAAAGGTAAGAAGAACCAGCGTTGATTGGCAGAATGTATAGCATTCTGCCAATCAACGCTGGTTCTGCATTGAAACCTTACACTTCGAACAGCTAGTAGTGTTCGATTGAGTACGAGTATTTCGAATACCGTAGTATTCGATTGAACACCTACTCGATCGAGTCTCTAGAGGCAGCTTTAGGGTATGTTCACTTTCCGCCGTGTGAACATACATAGCGCGGCTGACCACAACAGAACACCGATGCAGTGCACTGGCATCCTGTTGTGGCATTCCGCTCTGGATTAGACCTGAATGAATGGGCCTAATTGGGAGAGAGTCTTGTGCTGCGGACGCCGCAGCTGAGTCAGCCGCGGAATCCGCAGCAAGATGGGGAATGTTGCTTCTTTTTCCGCTACTAGCTAGCGGAAAAAAGAATCGAGCGGCTCCCATTGAAGTCAAAGGGAGCTGTTTTTGGCAGAGATTTTGGAGCGGATATAAAAGGAAGGTCTTATACTTTCTTTTTTACTAAATCCATTCCCGGCTTTGGCTTAGAGAGGACCTTTCATGTCCTCAAGCATATGCGGTTTCATATACCGTTAGAAAGCAGACAGGGCGCTGAATTCAGTACACTGTTGGCTTTCCTGTTATGTGCTCCCGGGCGGGAGATATCTGTGACGTTAATTTTGGCACTGATCGCTCCCCACTGTCAGAAGGGCATTTGTGAAAGTCAAGTGTCATTGCTGGGCTGTGAGGAACCCCCTCCTCCTGACAGTCCTCTAACATAGCTTTGTAGTATAATAATAATAGATTTAATTTATATAGCGCCAACATATTCCGCAGCTCTGTACAATTTGTAGAGTTCAAATACAGACAGAAAGATACATTACAAAGAAAGTCATTTCACACAATGGGACTGAGGGCCCTGCTCGCAAGAGCTTACAATCTATGGGGTACAGGGGGTGACACAAGAAGTACCAGGGGCGGTATTACTTATACAGAGGTCAGACACTTTTGTAATAGAGGTGACTGTCATTACACAAACATAAAACTTTATGAGCCGTCACTAGTAGTGTCCTGTAACATATGAATGGAGCTTGGACCTATAAAGTTAGCCTGAAATGGCATCATATCATGTGGGGAAATGTGGGAGCGGGGACAGAGGAGTGTTAAATTTTGGGGATTCTAGTTATAGTACGGAAGGATTTACGTTAGACATTGTGATAGGCCTGTCTGAAAATATGTGTCTTTAGTTTGCGTTTGAAACTGTAGAAATTGGGAGTTAATCTGATTGTCCGGGGTAAAGTATTCCAGAAAAGTGGTGCAGCTCGGGAGAAGTCTTGTATACGAGCATGGGAGGTTCTGATAATAGAGGATGTAAGTGTTAGGTCATTGAGTGAACGGAGAACACGGGTTGGGCGGTAGACAGAGATGAGGGAGGAAATGTAGGGAGGTGCGGCATTATGGAGAGCCTTGTGGATGAGAGTATTGTATTTGTATTGTCTCAGCCCAGCGATGATGCTTGACATTCAGGTACACCCTTCTGACAGTGGTGAGAAATCGGTGCCAAAATTAAGGGCACCGATATCTCCAGCACATAATGAGAAAGCCGACAGTGTGCTGAATTTAGTGCACTGTCAGCTTTCTAGTGGTATATAAATCCACACATGCATGAGGACATGAAAGGTCTTTATTTAAAAAAAAAAAAAAAAAAAAAAAAGGCAGTGGAGAATTCATATGATGCTTCTCACCTTTATTTCGAAATCTGGGATAGGCTTAGACCTTTCCTGGCAACAGTTCTTAGTGCGTTAGCTGGAAAATCAGACTACACCAGTCACATGGGTCCTTTGAGGTCTGATCTTGCTGAAAGGCTAATGAAATCCATCTTAACATGACAGCTGCTCCCCTGCACACTTCCTCCCTAATATATATATATATATATATATATATATATATATATATATATATATATATATATATATACACACACACACACACATATATATATATACACATATATACACACACACGCCCCAATTATATCAGAAATTTCTCACGAATGGTTATATTGTCTGAAATTTAGTTTTGTACTGAAAGTGTTAACCTGGCAATAAAAAGGTTAAGCGTTGTTAGGAAGCGTCTCTTCTAACCTGCTCAGCAGGTAGACATTCACGTTTCTCTTAGGGTGTGGCTTAAAATTGTCTGCAAGGGGAATTATAACATCTTCGCATTTCATGCAGAAGACTTCTACCTCTGTATCTGAATGATGACATCAACACACAAAGCATGGGGGAAGGGCATGTACTTTGTAATACACGTCCTGATCACATTACCACTGCATTGCAGGCCTGGCCATGGCTGCTCACTGCTTGAAGAACATGTGCCTTTCTTACTACCTGGTACAGACTATAGCATATAGACGAATGCTGAGAAATCTTCTTACTGTGGAAAAATAAAGTAGGATGTTAAAGATTTCTTCATGACGCAATACCTGGCACTGTGCTAATATAATATATATATATATTATAGTATGTGCTTATTCACACTGTTCCCTGCTACTACATAACCTACTTACAGCTCACGCAGACATGCATTCATTTCAAGGAAAGCTAGTTAACCTTACTAACCCTATTATGGCAATAGAATAAATCTATGTACTTGCAGGAGATCCGTGTAACCTTGGGAGAACATACATATGGAAATAGTGAATATAGGCAAGTAATGCTCAGCGGGAATAAAATCAAGCTCAATAACCCATGTACGGTAAGGCAGCCGCGCCAAACACCATGTCACCAGTGGCGTAACTAGGAATGGCGGGGCCCCGTGGCGAACTTTTGACATGCCCCCCCCCCCCATCCCAACTGACGCCGAAGACCTCGACTGACCCCCTCCTCCGCACTCTATTATGTCCCTTACTTACTTGCCCCTGCACACAGTATTAACCCCAATAGTGTCCCCTGCACACACAGTGTTAACCCCAATAGTGTCCCCTGCACACACAGTGTTAACCCCAATAGTGTCCCCTGCACACACAGTGTTAACCCCTATAGTGTCCCCTGCACACACAGTGTTAACCCCTATAGTGTCCCCTGCACACACAGTGTTAACCCCTATAGTGTCCCCTGCACACACAGTGTTAACCCCTATAGTGTCCCCTGCACACACAGTGTTAACCCCTATAGTGTCCCCTGCACACACAGTGTTAACCCCAATAGTGTCCCTCTGTGGACACCCATAAACAATTATTATACTCTGGGGTCTTTTCAGACCCCAGAGTATAATAATCGGAGACTAAATCGGGAATAAAAACATTAAAAAAAAAACCCCACTGTTGCTTCTTACCTGTTCCCCGGCTCCTGTGCTGTACTGTCCTCCTCTCGCGTCCTTCGTTAATGACGTCGGACGTCACATGACCCGGGAAGCATGCCGGGTTCATGTGACGTCAGACAGCAGTAGGACGGAGGCCTGGCAGGATCGCGGAGAGGTAAGTAACAGTTTTTTATGTTTATTACCTCTCCCGATCCGCTGGTCATTATACTCGGGGGTCTGCAAAGACCCCCGAGTATAATGATAGCCTCTGTGGGGCCCGCGGTGTCACTTGCCGATCCCGGCCCAGCCAGGATCGGCAAGTGAATAGGGCCCGTAACTGCCTATTGAAAAAAACCGCAGCGGTAGCGGCTGTCACCGGGCCCCCTAATGGCCCGGGCCCTGTGGCAGCTGCTACTGCTGCTACCACGGTAGTTACGCCCCTGCATGTCACCGTCCTACCTACAGAATCAATGACAACTCCAGGAAACCTGTGAACTCACCCTACCGAATAAAGATACAACTTAACAACTCGGGGCCCATCAGCCCCCAGTGTAAAGGACAATGCCCCCATTGTCCATCAGTAAAGGCCTCTGTCCAACAATGTGGTATACAAAGTTGTTCCAAGAATCTGAACATTTTGATCAGTACAAGGTCTCATGAACATGGGTGCCGATATGGTAAAGGAAGCCACTCGGATTACACTCAGAAGCATGGTGGTCAGCAGTCACCTTCCAGCGCTGGAGTCCTCGCTTCCAATCTAACCAAGCACAACTGCACGACGGAGACTCTCCAAAAACATACTAAAAGGGAATTTAGATTGTGAGCCTATATGGGACAGTGACTATAGCCACTCATGCTTCACTCATTTGTATAGAGGATTCTGTCCCATTCAGATCCAAATTCACAATTTTCTAGAATTATCAGATTTGAACATGGAAGGTGGAGCATGAACTCCCTAAACCACCCTATCCTTCCCCCCCCAACCGGCACACTTGATCATGTGCAGGAGCCCTAAGGGTAAGTTCACGCTGAGTTTTTTGGTCAGGATTTTGAGGCCGTATCAGTCTCAAAATTCTGACCAAAAAGATGGCTCCCATTGAAATCAATGGGAGCCAGTCAGTTCTTTTTTCCGGGAGCTAGCTGTTCCAGCTATGTAGGGGAGGTATTCGATCGAATACTACTCGCTCATCTCTAGTTAGTGCTATATAAATAAAATTTATTGTTAGAAAATAACTTCTGATCCCCCAGAAAAATGATCCTTGCTACAAGGAGGCATTACTAAGGTTTTTATAAATGCAGACGACATCTTCAGCTGTATTAATATTTGCCACAGTTATATATTGTGACTTGAAGTTCCTCGCTAAGTAGGCAAGCATTCCTACACAAGTGCCATAAGCTATATGACACAAGGGACAATAAGACGTATTACTATATCAGTTCACTTTGGCAGCCACTCCTTTTAGGACACTTCCTTCCATCGAGTCCCATCGCTCAGACATTAGAGAAGAGACAAACCTGATGGAATCAATGGTTGTGGAGCCACAAGCATATAATGTCCCTGCTGATGACTATAGAATAAGGGGTATATACACTCGATAAGTACAGAATATGCCCATCAGGAATGAGTCAGACAATGCAAATCTAACACAATGTTGGCCAAAAGTATTGGCACCCCTGCAATTCTGTCAGAAAATGATTGCAATCACAAATTCTTTGGTATTATCTTCATTTAATTGGTCTTCAACGGAAAACCACAAAAAGAATTGTCAAAAAGCCAAATTGGATATAATTCCACAGCAAACATAAAAAAGGGGGTGGACAAAAGTATTGGCACTGTTTGAAAAATCATGTGACGCCTCTCTAATTTGTGTAATTAACAGCACCTGTTACTTACCTGAGGCACCTAACAGGTGGTGACAATAACTAAAAGCACACTTGCAGCTAGATGAAATGGATTAAAGTTGACTCAACCTCTGTCCTGTGTCCTTGTGTGTACCAATTGAGTATGGAGAAAAGAAAGATGACCTGGAGCAGTTTGCCAAAGAAGAATGGTCTAAAATTCCAGCAGAGCATTGTAAGAAACTCATTGATGGTTACCGGAAGCAGTTGTTTGCAGTTATTTTGTCTAAAGGTTGTGCTACCAAGTATTAGGCTGAGGGTGCCAATACTTTTCTATGCTGATCTATTAAGACTATCATATTGTACGCCAGTCTTAATAGAGAGCCTATCAGTAGACCCTGAACTCTTTGTAAATCAGGTGCACGCTCATGCACCAGAATAGAAGTCTATGCCAATTTCCTGTATATCTTCAGTTACAGTAAATATGTTGGGTCGAGGCATACCCACCCATAAGTGTTTGCCACTCCACCCACATACACAAAGTGGTGAATGAGGTTCAGGACAGGGGATGTGTCACAATTTTGGTGTAAGAGTGAGCCATTATAACATTACTAGACAACTGACATAGAACAACAAATCCCCCCCCCCCACACTCAATGTGTCGGTTTTATTATTCACCAGGAAACTGACATTGGTTTCTGCTAATCTTTAGAATATATTCGTGTCTGAATACCTACACCACTTCTCTGGCTGCAGCTCGATAAGCTGAATAAAACGTCTATGATCTTATGCGGAAGAGGTGAACACATGCACTGTCAAGGTCATTCCGGGACAATGATGACAAGCGCCTATCAGCTGCCAGACAGGAGTTGGCACACAAGCTCTGCATTTTGTGACAAACACTCGCTCTGCTGTTCTAACAAAGCCATCTTTCTTTCACCTTTATTTATTATTCACAATGGAGTCTAATCTCCTGATACAAATATTACGGAGCACCTGTATCGCTCCCCACAGCAGCGCCTGCAGTATGCCTCAATTCTGTGGAAATCATTCCCCAGACCAAAGCAAGCCAACGTAGCTCCGAAAACAAGAGGGGGAAAAAAAAAAAAACAAGCAGTCACGAAACATGAAGAGGGAAAATGACAAGGCTCTGGTTGCGTAACTTGTTATTTTCAAATCCCAATGAAATGTAGATGCGATAATATTGTGAATTTGCATTTTATGGGCTTGGTTATATAGAGCGGTTTACAGATATGTAGAGCAAAATGTTAAACCTGAAAAGTGGCTATAAAACACATAAAATGTATCAGCACAAATAAAAGTTGACTGATCTTTCACATAGTGTGTCATAGTGGTGAAAAGAACCATTGTCCATTGCAGCATGGTACATGGATAGCTTTTCCCATACAGTACCTCACCATCAGATTTACACTGCCTTCATAGCAGTCAGACATGGCCTCCTTTTTCATGGTCTATGGCCCTAGAACTATTTTCCAGAGTCTTACAGCGCTGGAGTCCTGGGTTTGAATCCTGCGAAGGACAACATCTGCAAGGAGTTTGTATGTTCTCTCTGTGTGCGTGGATTTCCTCCCATACTCCAAAGACATACTGATAGGGAAAAAACAGATTGCGGGGCAACACGGTGGCTCAGTGGTTAGCACTGTAGCGCTGGCGTCCTGGATTTAAATCCTGCCGAGGACAAGATCTGCAAGGAGTTTGTATGGATTTCCTCCCATTCTAGAAAGACATACTGATAGGGGGAGGGGAAAAAAGAAAAAAAAAAGTACATTGTGATCACTATATGGGGCTCAAAATCTACATTAAAAAGAAAAAGTGGAGGCCAGTAGTTAGGAAATTGAATGGGTTATGCCACAGAAAAGATTTACCCTCTATACAACTGCTGATTGTGGGGCTCTAACCTCTGAGACCCCCACCAAGGCTGTGAATGTGGCCACATACATACTGCCGCTCACTTTAATTTCAATGGGAATGCCAGAGAGAGCCAAGTGAGGTACATTGAAGTGAGTGGGAGCAGGGACATGTCCGCATTCAAAACAAGGGTAAAACAAGCCAATCACAGGATCGAGGGTGGGTCTCACTGGACAGACACCTACTGATCAGCAATTTACCCTGTAAACCACAGATGGAGGATACATATTTTTCATGACATAACACCTTAATACTGGCCATACATATAAGATATAGTGGATAAACACATACTACTTAAATCTACCATCTGCAGACAGGAGATCTGTCAGTCATGTTGTAGATGTTGAGGAAGGGGAATACAATCAGTTATATTCTCATGAGAGAGAGCAAGAGAGGAGAGAGAACAGCGAGAGAGGCAAATAGACAGCATATATATATATATATATATATATATATATATATATATATATATATATATATACATATATACATATACACATATACACACACACACTCACCGGCCACTTTATTAGGTACACCATGCTAGTAACGGGTTGGACCCCCTTTTGCCTTCAGAACTGCCTCAATTCTTCGTGGCATAGATTCAACAAGGTGCTGGAAGCATTCCTCAGAGATTTTGGTCCATATTGACATGATGGCATCACACAGTTGCCGCAGATTTGTCGGCTGCACATCCATGATGCGAATCTCCCGTTCCACCACATCCCAAAGATGCTCTATTGGATTGAGATCTGGTGACTGTGGAGGCCATTGGAGTACAGTGAACTCATTGTCATGTTCAAGAAACCAGTCTGAGATGATTCCAGCTTTATGACATGGCACATTATCCTGCTGAAAGTAGCCATCAGATGTTGGGTACATTGTGGTCATAAAGGGATGGACATGGTCAGCAACAATACTCAGGTAGGCTTTGGCGTTGCAACGATGCTCAATTGGTACCAAGGGGCCCAAAGAGTGCCAAGAAAATATTCCCCACACCATGACACCACCACCACCAGCCTGAACCGTTGATACAAGGCAGGATGGATCCATGCTTTCATGTTGTTGACGCCAAATTCTGACCCTACCATCCGAATGTCGCAGCAGAAATCGAGACTCATCAGACCAGGCAACGTTTTTCCAATCTTCAATTGTCCAATTTCGATGAGCTTGTGCAAATTGTAGCCTCAGTTTCCTGTTCTTAGCTGAAAGGAGTGGCACCCGGTGTGGTCTTCTGCTGCTGTAGCCCATCTGCCTCAAAGTTCGACGTACTGTGCGGCGTTCAGAGATGCTCTTCTGGCTACCTTGGTTGTAACGGGTGGCTATTTGAGTCACTGTTGCCTTTCTATCAGCTCGAACCAGTCTGGCCATTCTCCTCTGACCTCTGGCATCAACAACGCATTTCCGCCCACAGAACTGCCGCTCACTGGATGTTTTTTCTTTTTCGGACCATTCTCTGTAAACCCTAGAGATGGTTGTGCGTGAAAATCCCAGTAGATCAGCAGTTTCTGAAATACTCAGACCAGCCCTTCTGGCACCAACAACCATGCCACGTTCAAAGGCACTCAAATCACCTTTCTTCCCCATACTGATGCTCGGTTTGAACTGCAGGAGATTGTCTTGACCATGTCTACATGCCTAAATGCACTGAGTTGCCGCCATGTGATTGGCTGATTAGAAATTAAGTGTTAACGAGCAGTTGGACAGGTGTACCTAATAAAGTGGCCGGTGAGTGAGTGTGTGTATATATATGATATACATATACAGATAGAAGATATCCATCTCCATCTTTAGATATCCATCTATCTATATTGTATATTTCACACCTCTAAATGCTCCCAGCATTTCTTAGCACACATATACATACAATATGTTCATACTTTCAGTAATATTGGGATACAAAGCCATTTACATTACTTTTATGACTTTAATGTCTTCCACAACTTTCTAGATATCATTGAAAAACATTTCCTTTAGACTTTGACCACCTCACAGCCCTTGTTCCCGTTTTCTGATTTATTTCTCCACTTCCTTGATAATATTTCTGGTTAAGACACGTTGAAAGTTGTTAAAATGTTGGATGTTGAACATGACAAATGATCGGGGTCTGTAATGTAGAAAGAGCTAGAAGGGAATTACTTGCATAAGCTTTTATGTTATTTAGAAAAAAATCTTTCAGTTTTTACCCTGGCCACTATGGGTGGTATTGGGCTAATAGATATTTCTGAAGGTTCGGCTTGTTTAGCGCTGTACTATTACACAGGCCAATAAAGAGCATATGGCAGGATGACGATTACTCAAATTTAAAAAAAATGAAAAACCGTGCACAATGGCATTTATGTGTCCTCCATAGTCCCACGCACCAGTGAACAGACAGGAATAGAATTGGTCCCAAGGTACTTTCAGGCTCATGATTAGAGATGAGCGAGTAGTATTCGATAGAATTCTACGGTATTCGAAATATTCGTACTTGTTCGAATACTATCGCTATTCGCAGTAAAGATTCGATTCAGAACCAGCATTGATTTGCCGAATGCTATACAGTGTACAGCATTCGGCCTTTCAACGCTGGTCAGTGCATTTCTATGAGAAAAAGTCAGCTCCCGCGTAACTGCAAGCTGCCAGCTCTCCCGACTAGCAAGGATGAGCCTGCTGCAGAACCAGTGTTGCTATTCACAGTAAAGATTTGATTCAGAACTTTGCTGAATACAGTGTATAGAATTCGGTAAATCAACGCTGGTTCTGCAGCAAGCTCATCCTTGCTAGTCAGGAGAGCTGGCAGCTTGCAGTTATGCAGGAGCTGACTTTTTCCCATAGGAATGCATTGACCAGCGTTGATTAGCCGGTATACAGCATTCGGCCAATCAATGCTGGCTCTGCCGGAGGCTCGTCTGTGAATAGGCGGAGTCTAAGATCGGACCACAGCAGTCTCCATTGTGGTCCGATCTTAGACTCCACCTCCTCAGACGAGCCTCTGGCAGAACCAGGGTTAATTGGCCGAATGCTGTATACTGGCCAATAAACGCTGGTTAATGCATTCCTATGAGAAAAAGCAAGCTACTTCGTAACAGCAAGCTGCCAGCTCTCACGACTAACAAGGACAAGCCTGCTGCAGAACCAGCATTGATTTGCCGAATGCTATACAGTGTATAGTGTAAATGCTGGTTCTGCAGGACGAGTAAGGGCCGGTTCACATTAGTCCGGAAGCAGTTTCCCCCCGAATGGAATATCAGCGCAACTGCAAGCGCTATGCAGTTAAAGTGCACGGACCCCATAGACTATAATGGGGTCTGTGCACTTTAACTGCACAGCGCTCCTCCTAAACACTCTCCTCCTGCTATTCATGGACTTGGACTTTCCTTTAGTCAAACATCCAAGCACTTCCCATGAGGACCAGGGACAATAGTACAATTTTGGAACTGAAATAGGGGTGGTCATCACCCCACAACGTGTATGGGAGTGGTGGAGTTTAATTTGCGGTTTTTTTACATTGATTTTTCTTGAAGACTTTCAGCAATGAATTTAAGGGAGTCAGGCAATGTAAGCATTCAGAAGAAGGATGACACCTGTCCTCTACCAACAGATGTCTGCCCAGAGAAGGGATAAGAACGCAAGCACAGACCAATCTTACACAATCAAGCAAATAATGACCTGCAATGTCTAATATATTATTTACACTGCAAACCAACTCCCCTTTTATAGTGTATTAAAGGCTGCTGGAGTCATCATGAAGTCCTGAGAATACGGTTATTGGAATCTTTTCTGTGAATCCATGTGGAAAGTGTGAATGAAAACCTATATGTATATGAGATCTCAAAGCAAACAGTATTTGTCACTTGACCTGACTGACATGAGACAGAGCGGTTACTAAGGACAGTTCCTGACAACCCCATCTAAAATGCGGCAGCTGATATGGTCTGAATGTATAGGGGGTGGAAACCATCACCTTCCTCAAAGCAGCTGTAGGTGGGTAACTTCTCTAGGGCCTAACCCTCAGCCTCCGTAGCAGTTATACATGTCTCATTGTGAGACGTCTCCTGCACAGTCATTTTAACAGCATTTGCTGCGGTGTCATTGCACCGCCTTTGGGGGCATTCACACACAGTAACGCGGCGCTGATTCTGCCACGATAACTCATGGCAGAATCAGCGCTGATAAAAAAAAGACTCCCATTTACTTCAATGAGTTGCGTTTAACACACGTAACACATTGAAATCAATGGGAGTCTTTTTAACGCATTGATTTCAATGTGTTATGCGCGTTAAACAGAACTAATTGAAGTCAATGGGAATCTTTATCAGCGCTGATCGTAGCAGAATCAGCGCCGCGTTATTCCGTGTAAATGACACCTTTGGTCTAATGCTTTGAAGATAAGCCTTCAGTGCAAGGATTCCAACCAAATGGACAGAACCTTTTTGGCTGATGCAGCCAGGCAGGAGGAAAGTTCCCATAAAAAAGGTAACCTTGTCTGTGACACTACTGTCCAAAGCCCATGGCCATCTGCGAGGGGCCTTAGACTGCATGTTTAACAACCAGTCTGTCCCAACTCACCCCATCCCCATGATGGATAATAGGCCAGGGGGACTCAAGCACTAAGCTATTTATATAGGAAATCTCTGAGCTCTGTTGACAGTGCTTCCATAGAAATGACAGACTAAACAAATGGCTCTGTATGCCTAAATGTATATGTACAGAGTGGCCTAAGTCGTGGTTGACTCACATGGACGACATTTAAGAAACTTAAAGGGGTTGTTTATCTTTGGACTATTTGAGCTAATAGAGCAAATCTTTAATGTCACACACCACGCATAGACAAGTGGTGCCGTTTCCAATAAAAGATGACCTAAGTGCATATTAGTTGCTAACGTTTGACAGTTTTAGGTCTAAGTATAACATCCTAGACTGCCAAAATTAAAGGGGTTGTGAAGATTCTGCTTTTATTCTAGAACAGGCATCACATCTGTTATGGCCTGTGTCTGGTATTGCATATGACCTTGCTTTCCCATCCCACAGGTCCATTGCCTTGGGATAACCTTGAACTCTGACCTATCCTTCAAGTCACACTTCCAGACCCTCAACACCTCCTGCTGCCTCCAACTTGATCAAGCGAATCCGCTCCTTCTTCACTGCTCAAAGATGCTAGTCCATGCCCTAATAATCTCCTGCTTAGATTACTGTAACACTATTCTCCACGGCCTCCCAGTTAATACTCTCGTCCCCCTCCAGGCCACCCTAAACTATGCTGCTCCCTTAATACACCTTTCCCCCCCCCCGTTCTTCATCAGCCGCTCCCCTCTACCAATCCCTTCACTGGCTACCTGTTGCCCAGCGAATAGAATTCAAGTTACTAACACTGATATACAAAGCCATCCACAACCTGTCCCCTCCATATATCTCTGGTCTAAACTCCCACTACCTGCCCACAGGTAGAGAACCTACTCCGCTCTGCTCTCATCCGCTCCTCACAATTTCCAAGATTTCTCCCGTGCATCCCCCATAGTCTGGAATTCCTTACCAAGACACATAAGACTGATCCCCACAATCACAGGCTTCAAGAAGGCCCTGAAGACTCAACTATTCAGGAAGGCCTACAACCTCCAATAACACTACTATCACCACACTGCCATCTGCACAGTCTCTCCCCTCACCTTCTGTCTCTATCCCTCATTCTGATAGACTGTAAGCCCTTGCGGGCAGGACTGTGCCAGTTGGTCACTGTTAGTATTATATTTGTTTTGTATATTTTGTGTACCCCATGTAAAACCTCAAGTGTACAGCCTCATGGAGTTAATGGTGCTATATATTAAAAAAACCCAAAAACATTGAGCTGAAGTGCACCCCCAGACACAGTCCATGGACAGGAGCAGCAAATTAAAGCTGTTCCCCCCACCCCCGCCCGAAGTGCTTAAACCGTACACACCTGAAGCAGATCTCCCCACGGTAATGGTTTATAACAGGACATTTTTATGTAATAATATTTCTTTGGAAGACTCGCTTGTGAACAATGCAGACAAAGCCTGTTTGGTGAACCAGTTCTGTCTTGCTTGGGACTGTTAATTACACACAGGAATGTGAACTGCGGCTTGGAGGAAAAGGAGGGGGACGCCAGGAGGGAGAGGTTAGAAAAGCAGAATCCCAGTCACTATACATGACCTCTCCGAGGGGCCTTTATTCAGAAACCACACTTGGTTCTCAGCACTTCATATTAGACTTAAAATTAGAGAAATAATTCTTGGAAACAAAAAAAAAAAACACTTAAACTAGTGAAAGAAGAAAATCATAGAAGTCATACTATACATCATAGCATTGACATGGTATATAGTATGACTTCTTATATAAGGGGTGTAGAACCAATATTGGTTACAGTTAATTTAAGACTAAGCACTTGCGCAGGGTTCTCACCCCTAGTTCTATTGCTATTTGATCCTGGACTGGAAGGTGTCAGTCACTTAGTATGATGGAGGCCCTATTTTTTTTTTTTTTTTTTTTTGTGGGGAGGGGTTACAGATTGTACACAAAAGCATGGCATACATCGCATTACACAGTTAATGTTAAAGTCTATTGATAAAATCCTTTATCACGTATGAAGATGTGGATGCAAAAGACCCCCAGTATTTCTGTGTATTCCTGATTGTGGTTAATGCCCTTAAAATATATTGATTATGCACTCCCCTTATTACCATCAGTATATGCACATTTCAGACTACCACACACTTACTGGAGCCACTACATCTAAGACTTTATAGTTGACATTATACTGTAAGTGACACTATACATAAAATAAAGGGGTGGAGAGTCCAGCCTGACACTTACCTGCCATTGGGAGAGCTCACGTATTGCAGATATCAGGGTTTCACCTCATCTTGTTCCAGGTTACTGACAACATTGTGAGAATATATTTCTGCTGTAGCAAGATCCATCATAAACCGGGGTTACATTCACACATTCTAGTTAACATGCAATAGTAAAACCCACAAGTCTCACACATTGGTCTCAGTGACAAAATTCCAGCTTTCAACATATACAAGCGCTATATGACAATGTTTTTTTCCCCCCGAAGACCTGCAATGGCCCAAGGTCTTCAGGCAACTTTTATAATGACTTTCTCAATACTTTGGATAAGTCATTGTGTCACTAAATACATCATGAGGTCACCAACGTTTTCCACACTTTCATATACACCGATTGTAACATAGGCTCTTCCAGTCAAAAGCTTCATAATATGTTTATGGACAGTATATACATACACAAGGACAGATAAGAAGGTAATATAGACAAGCAGATCTGTGTACTTTAGGAGCAGGCTGGCACATTAAAGGTTGACTTTGTTGGGTGTAGACCGCACCAATAATCTACCATTGGAGGAAGTCGAACAGTTTAAGGCTAACGTAAAGTGTATTTGACCAACAGGAATCACAAGTCATTACAACAGGAATTGTTTAATCATTAAAATGTATTTTGGGTGTGGTACCTCATATTAAGAGACCATTCTGACCCTTCAGATCTGCACTGGCTGGGAAGACACTGTAAATACACCTGAGGTGTTGGTCATGTAGAGAGGAGGACCAAGAAGTCCACTTTTTAATGCCCCCTAGCGCTTTAAAGATAAGTGCCCAGGAGGTCTCTATGCTGAGCGGCCCCTCTAACGGTCCGACTGTACACTGCCATGAAGGGGGTGCCTCAGGCAATAAAAGGTGGACTTGTTGCTCAAACAACCTGCATGACCATTACATCACATGTTTACAGGGCTTTGTCCATCCCATATATAGCAAGGTCAGCAGTTTTAACCACATTCAGTTTTTCAGCATGTGGCGCTGCATATACTCCCCTCCACAGTAGCCGAAACATCTTTTCTAATAAGCTGAAGTTACACAGATTTGCCACAGAAGTTTCTGTACTGATCACGTTCTTTGGAGTGGGACGCACAAAAAACTTTGCACGTGCAGCAGAAACAATCTAAGGCCTTATGCACACAACAGGGAGGTTTTTGACAGATCTATGAGCCATACATGTCTGTTTATAATGGCCAATTTGCATCTGATGTGACCCAACCCACTGATTCACATTTAATGGATGTAAAATAAACTTCAACCCGTTTTTACATCTGTTACAACCAGATCCATTTGTTTCTATTGGCTCCATGAAAAAGATTATCAGCTCTTTTTAACAATCAATGTTTTCTCAAAACAGCCATATGACGGACGTTCCAAAAACCGCAGTCAAACGGCTGTTCACACTGTTGTGTGAATAAGCCCTTACTGTGACGGCATGGAAAGGATTTCTAGTCACAGAAATGTCTGCATATGAATATACCCCAAGGCATCTACAGCCTCCATCTTCTAAAAGTCCCAATCCAAAGAAATTCTTTTAGAGTCGCACTGCAATAACTTGCTGTGGCAATACCCTAAGAATACAATAGCAGGGTATACTGAAAAGGCTTTAATGCATCCGATCAAGAGTGTCACCAGAGAAGATAAAGCGCAGTCATTTGAGGGAACCTGGGAAAACCTGACTGAAGTTACTGTCATTTATTTCCATTTTCTAGCAACAAACCAGGATCCACATCAACACTTGCTGCCATTAAAAGAAATAGATTACACTGTTGAGAAATAACCAGTATTTTGATCTTTATTTTTTTAGTTGGGCATAGGAACAAGTGATAGGCAGTACCAGCATACTGCTCTTCTATAATATATATATCTCTATATATGCTGTAAGTGGGCCACAAGTTCCAAGTGTTAGGCAGTTGCTGCAAATCACATGTGAGAACTAGCTGCATGCATGCACAATGCGGCTCCCATTCCTAACATGTCTGCAGATCATCCATGTGAGACATTAATATCATCCCTGCTGTGATAAAAAAAAAAAAAACATTCTTATAAAACACAAGTAAAAAATAATAGCCCAGATAATTCAGATAGTACTTAGCACTGTAATAGTATGAAGTCTGTCTGCATGTGGAACCTGCAAACCTCAAACGCCAGGCAACCTTACAGCGACCAGCAGTGGCAATACTAAATACCCTCTCCTCCGAAAAGTCTAAAGGAAGGATGCAAGCGAAAGTGAGTCCGGAGACGTGTAAACCCCATCCCACCCACCAGTCAAGAGTTAGGAACATGCGTTCTTTTCAACCTTCGAAAATGAACCTCTGAATTTTTTTTTTTTTTGGGGGGGGGGCGGGGACTTTATACTCTTGGGTAGACATTGCAGAGTCATCTGACAGAATGAGCTAAAGACATTTGCCCTTCAAACATGACCCTTAGAAAGGATATAGAGAACTAGTTTAAAGTGAAGAGACCAATAGGGAGATCCAGTGAAATATATGTAAAAGCACCAACACTTTAAACAAGGGTATCTATGAGGAGTGCTATACAAAGGGGGAATCAGATAGTGATGCTGATCTACAGTACATGACTAACTAAAAAGGACACAGGCTGGCCAAAGTGGCATGACTGACATGTTCAGAAAACAAGAAAGGACCTTTTGGTCATCCCATACTCAATACATACTAATCTTGGCCAAGTGTACATGTGGTGTCCGGCTGTGGCTGATCTCTGAAAAACTCAACTAAACGGACCCTTCTCTCCAGATATCTGCCATTACAGACACTTCCATACAAGATTAGATGGTTGGCTGGTCCTGCCAAAATTACAGAGCTCAGTTGATATATATCTAATGTATATGGCCAGCTTGAAGGTTACATAGCAAGTCTTTGGCATTCACCAGTTGAAGAGGATTATTATTATTTATTTATTTTTTTAATTAAAGGGGGTGCAGTCTTGAAACTTCACCTCCTCTCTTTCACAGTGAGTCATGTGTCCTGTGACATCACTACTTCACCCAGCCCCATTGACAACCTGCATACATCAGATAGTGGCTAGGCCTATAACTGGTGATGTTCCGTCACAGGGATGCATAATTCTTCAGTAGGGAACATGTATACATGGTCCCTGATGTCATCTGTACAGTAGATCACCTGGCCAGAAGATGAAGGCATGCCACTTCTACGTCAACATTAGGCCTTGCACTCTGTATTCGGTTACAAATACTTATGAAACAAATGGAGTCATCATTGCAAGTGCAGCAATATCAGATAATAGTTAATAATGGGCTCATAAGGTCTGTGCACTATGGGAATGTGTTTCGGCCCCCTTCACAAACATCAACTATTCATAGACGTCCTTGTTAAAAGTGCTTATAATGGTCAAGACTATCAACAGTGTCACTATGATGAGACAGTCCCCTGCACCAATAGCATGTATACTTCTCCATGCAATGCCGTGTAAATACAGGCCATCTTTCAGTAAAAAGGGTCACTTGGTAACAGCTCTTTATACTGACTGGGGACGTTTTCCCCATAGTAAACACTATTGACAGCAGTAGTACGTCAGGTAGCGTCTACCCACCTCTTCAGTGAGGTCCCATATACATTAACAGTCATTTATCCTTTAAAAAAAAATTAAAATATCAACCCTAATAAAAACCAAATGGGAAAATAAAAAGTCTAATCTACATACAGAAACGGATCAATTTTTAAGTTTTTAATGAACTTGTAAACAAACAAAAATGTTGAAAATAAAAACAAAGATATCCCAGATCATGTTTACAGTGATTACATTTCCTAAGCCACTTAACAAGCTTTTAGTTGGAGGATGGTAACTAGGTTGTGACAGAAGGCTGCAGTTTGCTTTGTACAAGATATTTCCCATTTGCTAAAGACTAGAACTGCCTGGTCATGTTTTTAGCTCTGCACTGTAGAAGACGTCTTATTTTTTTTGTTTCGTTTTAAAAACACAGAAAAGCTCGGTTAGATTATCTGCTTAAAATTGTAATCTTTGGTTACATCAGGGACATTTATTGGTTTCAGATTATCAAGAAATGGCTGACTGCTGTGGATGTACATCGAGGAAGAGAAGCCGCTATGCCAGTAGATCCTAATAACCTGGAGCCATGTGGCCACCGTAATAACCATACAAGGTGACAGACGAGATCAAAAAGAAAGTTCTAGTTGCTCATTCACTGAAGGGTCACCTACTTGTACAGTAAGTGCCCCTCACAATGCGACAGCTAAGAATGTTTTAAGTGTACAACTTAAAAAAAACCACAGAAGTGAAGAAAAAAAATATATATAGGAAGGAACAGCGGCGTTTTCTCTTTAGACTTGGTTTGTCACAACTGTCTCTAGGAAACCACTTCATGTTGCTCTTCTGAAGTCGTAAGCAGTGTAAGGTTCGAGAGGTTAACCATAGGAACAAAAATAAATTGGCATATGCACAATTTCTTCCACCATTCTGTTAAACGCCAGATAACTGAACCACCCGTCCCACGCTCTCAGGGGGGGGAAAAATTGCAATCAAAAAACTGGACACCATGTTTCACTAATCTTAGTGATATTCACAATTATTAACAGCAGCTACGAGTCGGCACGTCGACGCCGCAGGTAGCCAGTTTAGACTGAAATTAAGTTCCTTTTACACCAAGTAAATGGTCTCCCACAACAACTGGCAAGTGTACATATGAACTAAAAATCTCTAGGCTTTAAGGGAGTGACGGGTCCAGCTCGAGCCAGGAACTGCAATGTCTGCTCCTTGCGTATTCAAAATCCTGTTGGAGAGAGGGAAAGAGAAAAGATTTACCAACTCTTATCGAATGAGGTGCAAAGTTTCACAGTTGAAGACCACAAGCAAGACCAGAAGCCATTAGAATGAAGACTGGAGAGGTACACTAATCTAAGGACTAAAGAGGTTCTCTCACCCCTCCCAATACTCAGGATCAGCCATCTAATAAGAGATAGGTCTGACTTCCAGCACTCCCGCCAGTTGAGTGAAGAGGATGGGATGCTCAGGAGAGCAAGGTCACCTCCTGGTTACCAAACAGAACTGGCTATTTTGTAGTGGATCTGTTGGATTAGCACCAGGTAGAAACACTATACAGTGCACAGCAATGGGCCTGGTAATAAGGAGTGCAGCTCTTGGCTCCAAGCAGTGGCCCCATTCAATAGGTCGATCAGAAGGGCTGCCAGGAGTCAGACACTCACCTCTCCCAACCACTTGGAAAATGCATTTGATATTTGGCATAAAGTGATGATGCAATGTCATATCACAGAAGCAAGATGGCGTTTTCATCCAAATGCCTGCTTACATTTCCGTCAAGAGCAGCTGTTGCTGTTACAATCTTATTTGCAGTCATGTGATTTTTTTCTCTTTTTTTAACCTACGACAAGAGTCCTGGCCCTTCCAACTGTTGTCCCCAGAAAATACCATTTGCAGCTTCTTAATGTAAATAGACATTCTGAGGAAAACTGCCTAATGTGGCTTTCAGCCATTTTCTTCAAAGGTTACGTCAAGGGGCAGATTCTGAGCATGGGAGATTTACGGTTTTCTATGACCTGATTCAGTATTTTCATGTACAAGTGGCTTGAGTCCGCCTTCCTCATCCACAAAACTGAAAGCTTCATATATAAAAGGCCTCGTGCACACAACCGTATTTGCAGTTCAGGTTTCATTTCCATAACAGGTCGGCCATGTTAGCCAGAAGGCTTATGAACAGCAATGCAGCACAACTTGAAGGGCTTCCGCGTGAACACATTCCGTCGTGGCTTTCCGCTCCCGATTAGGCCCAAATGAATGGGCTTAGTCCGGAGGGTGAGGTTGCAAAGCCAACGCAGCCTTCCGACAAAGGGCAGCCTGCTTCTTTTTTCCGTGAGCAGGAACAATCCGCTAGTGGAAAAAAAGAACACTAGTGGTCTACATAGACCTCTATTGTGAGGGGCAGATTCCGCATCAAAATCCGCCCCCTCTTGCAGTGTGTGAACGAGCCCAAAAACTCCAGATTAAATGGAATGGTGTATACCCAATGGTGAACATCTCCTTTAAGTGAAAGCACCACACGGTGAAAAAGTTTAACTCCCAAGGGCAGCAATACACATTTAGAAGGATCACTGGGTAACACTGACGCAGTTCAGACATGACCTAAAACCACTTTCACTGTTATATAAATGTGTTCCTGTAGCAGCATTAGGACGGCCAACCATAAACCGTGCTACATATCTTCTGCAGTTAGCGGGAGGAGTTGTCAGGACCACGTTTCCACGGAAAAAATAATATATCAAGTAATAGAAAACTGTACTTCCACTATCAAAATCTACGTAGAGAGGGAAGCTCTGGAGGCAGGAATTTTCTGCAAGATTATTTATGCTATCCTATAGGATAAGGCTTGGCAACACCGAGCTCAGAAACACAGTAAACAGCTGATGAAGTCGAGGAGTCTCACACTGGGGTGAATGATTTGGGGAAAGACAAGGAAAGGATCTATCAGTTTATTAAAAAAAAAAAAAAAAACTGGGATAAAACCTCTAAGGTTTGCATCTTCAGCTCCACCATGTGACCATCACAGGTTTATTATTGTAGCACTGCACAAAATATAGTGGTTGACATAGGTTCCATCAGTCTAGTCAGAAGTGCACAGCTCCAAGTCCTGCTATATCTCATAGGAGGATAAGGGCCTGTTTGTAGGCAATTGTCCCACAGCGCTGGAAGATCCATCATTATCTAGGCATCAATAATACAAGGCAGGCATTGTCTGCACCCATGGACACAAGGACCAACAAAACACTGTAGCTAGGAAACCCTGAGCAGTAATGGGAGACAAAATCCATATGGAGAAACAAAAGCAGAGTAGAAGTAAATACATCCAGGAAGGTTTAAGGAGCGCTTTTTTCTTACAACTAGACATTACATCTCCGCTCCTTAGGAACATTACCAACCAACACAAAACAAGCTCAAGAACAATACCAACTACCCCATCATTTTAGTATAGCTCATCCGCCTCACTGAAAACTGGCAGAACAAGTGCATGTTATTCCATCACAAGCCATAGCTTGGCCACATGGGAAAGAACTTTAATGATAATGTATATCCTGAAAATTACAGGCAACAGAGATTGTGAATGTTATAAAACAAGATAAGCACTAAGGAAGGGCGTTCTAAGTAATACTATACATCTAGTATAAAAATAAGTGTAGACCCGAGTAATAAAGTCAAAGCTGGTTATTAGCAGGCCTGTGGATTCAGTAGGCCAAACCACCAGTTCTAACACCTCAATAAAGGTGTGACAGAAACAGTAAATGAATTATACAATAAGCTTATATCATAGGATTATTGATAGAGTGATTTTATTATGAAGCCGGAGTTACTGCAGATAATCCTTTTCCTGTCTCCCATTTCACCCAAAACTGGCCCTGACCAATTCCACAAACCTGGTACTCCAGGCCCCATGAACAAGTGAGGAAAGCAAAACTGTCCAGCTTTATTTCTGAACACAAAACTAATCCTGTAATGTACCAGCAGGCATAGTGCTAAAGAGAAAGGCACACGATCTATTAACCCCTTGCCCAATTCTCACAGAACTACCCAAACAAGCCTTTAGGATTTGGCATATTATTTGCTTCCAGGTCACAGTCACTGAAATGATCCCGGGCTGAATTGCGAGTCTCCTTCTGAACACTTATTTTGCCTTATCCCCAGCCCTGGTCAGATTTCCACATCCTCCCTTTTCGCTGAAAGCTTCACTGAAGTTCACCGGCGGGGCAGAAGACCTGTGGACAGCAACATGTTTAATACGTGCTATAGGCACAAGGAAAGCTGGCCTCCAATGCTTAAGGTGTATTATAAATAATAATAAATTAAAATGTACTGGTCTTGCTCAGGAAATACGGAATCAAAAAAACAAAACAACTTGAAAGTTGACATTTTGTTAAACAATACAATTAAGTCAATAGTGGACAGACAAGAGCTGAATGGTTTGCGTGGAAAATTGTGAGCGTTTATAATCTACAACATAGAATAAGTCATCAGGCAAAGTGGGGAACACGTGGAAAATATCTTCCAGGTTTTCAGTCAGTCAATATATTTCTACCATAAAAACATTACCCATGATCCCAGCTGACACTGTTTCCACAATGTGAGGCTGTAACCTTAAGTAGACTTTGAGGCAAGAGCTAGTGACAATGACGGGTAGGGATAGGGGTATACTGGACCGGGGGGGGGGGATGGGTTGCGGGGGTCTGATAACTGGGAGGTGCCAGACCAGGTTTTGTGTGTCCGCTGCAGACATCCCACAGTGGACCTGTCCTCGGTGGCCTAAACCTAAGGGCTCTTTCCCAGGACTATTTTAGTGGGTAGTCTGCAAGCCAAAGCCAGGAGTGGACCCAACACGAGGGGACTATGGAAAGATTTGGACATCTAGAACCATTCCTGGTCTTACCTTACAACCACCAATGCAAAATACCAGTTAATAGAAAGGACCTGACTAGGATTAACGTTGCAATGCAAACTGCTTCACGAGTCTCAGTCCGGCATCCCAATACACAGACACCATAGTGTCACATTCCAGGTGCTGGAGCGAGGAGAATCCCCCCACTGTCACTAGTGACTGTATAACCTACCTCCTAGATAGGCAATACCACCACCCCAAAGACTGTCAACTAAGCAGCAAACCAGGAACTTAAACTATAATGCCCAATTTTTAACACCTAACTTAGAGGAAGTTTTATTGTTTTAGTTTCCCGCTATAATATATGATACCAATAGATCTTAAATGAGTAGTTTCATGAAGACAGACCGTTTGTATGCCAAAGAGGGCGGCACGATGAACAAAAAGAAAACAGTAGTATCATATTTGTACCTGGCTCAATACAGTGATGGATACAAGGGCCACAAATATGATCCGTCATGGTGTCTCTCAAAGTTAACTAGTTGCTTAGGGGAGCTGCTACACTCCTTGGACAGTCTTTTCTTCCCTTAAGGTTCACCGGTTCATTTTAAAACAGTCACAATTTTCCAGCAGTTTTTAAAGAATAGCGTCCACCACCATATCTTACAAGCCTGATACCAAAAGGGACCTGAAGCGAGCCCCAAGTCCCCTTTGCAACAGAAAGGCTGGAAAGGAAATAACACAGATTTACAGGAACGAGGCAGAAATCTGAGCTCCCAATAATCCTTAAAGTGTTAGGTCCAGGAATGTGAACTGAGAAGGCCCCACATTCACAACACCAAGAACTGGCCCCCACATTTGGAGAAGGGAGTTAATGCATGATAGAGATGCAGTTAAGATGACCCCAAATCCCAGAAGATGAGAGATTTCTAGATATTGATACACAAATAAGGAAATTTGAATTTAAAGTTAGTAGTCAAATTTTCCAAGGACGTCTTTTTGGATTTTTTTTTTCCTTTTACAGGCCGAATTGGTTTTAGACCACCTCCTCGATCTAACACTCTGAATTGTAAAAATCCAAATTGTGTTTTTTTTCTCCCCCTAATGATAATTTGATTTCCCTGAAACGTCTCTTGGTTCTTGGCTACTAACCTTTCATGTTACTCTTGGATTTGTCAGTTTGCTTGCCTGTGGGGGTTTGGGCTTGCTGGCCCTGCCCACTGGAGGAGGCCGCTTGCTGAGCTGCCTTCTGCTTCAACATTGTCCAGTCAAATGTGTAGTCATATTGGTGATTCAAAGTTCTGGAGAAGAACATAGAACATGAAATCAGAAACAAACAGTGCACAAATACAATCACATTAGGGCTGAGGCCCCACGTTGTCGAAACGCAGCTTTTGTTGTTGTTGCAGAATTTGTTGCATTTTGAGCCAAAGCCAAAAACGGCTACAAAAGGAATGGGAAATATAAAGGAGGCGTTGATACTTCTCCTTTCTGCTCAATCCACTCCTGGCTCAAAAAAAAAAAAAAAAAAAAAAGCAGCAAAATCTGCAACAACAACAACAAAAAAAAGCTGCGCCACCGCAAAGTGGGGCCTTGGCCTAGAAATGCCTAACACAGATGCCACAGATACATGATACAGTACAAGAATAGGCTGCACTTCTAGCTCTTTATTAAATACTATATGTAGTGAAGCTTTCACAAATCTACATTTCCTAAAAATGTGCACCACCATAAAATAGGCGGCTGTCGAGGTTTTTCTTTCGTAAACTATAACTGCTAGAAATAAATATATATTGCACTGAACATTATTCTTCAAACAAAAAGAATTTTATGAACAAACCTGAACAGAATTCGGAAGAGCTGCCTCAGATACATGTAGTCTGGTGCCTCCTCAAAACGCAATCCACGACAGTAATTGAGATACATAGCAAACTCTGCAGGAAATCCCTGTTAAAAATAAACATACCCGACTAGTAGTTTTATCGGCACTAGGGGGGGCAGCGGCTGGTCCACTGTATGCATGAGCGTATGGCAGCAAACAGAGAAGCCCTATATACATAACCCGTGAAATGTGCAAGACTTATTAGACTGTAAACCAGCACAAGGGAAGTTGGTTCTTCTGAATAGAAGGTGTCAGAATCCTATGTAGTCTTACTATATAGTGCCAAAAAGGTCAGGTTACCAGTTGTATTTGTACCACAGTGCAAAAGTGTTTTCCGATGTACCATAGTCAAGCGTGTTATGGCGCTTACCTTACACAAAACCTCAACAGGAGTAGACATCTTC
This sequence comes from Leptodactylus fuscus, assembly GCF_031893055.1. NCBI lineage: Eukaryota > Metazoa > Chordata > Amphibia > Anura > Leptodactylidae > Leptodactylus > Leptodactylus fuscus. The sequence goes on along the minus strand of NC_134269.1, from coordinate 165,486,673 downwards.
TTTTCACTGATCTTTTCGTATTTTTGTTTCTTGGTTGCTGCCTGTGGAACATGTGGTTCACAATATAAAAACGTTGTGCAATACAATATTAAACAGGATGGACACAGGTATACTCGACATAAGAGACAAAGGAGGATGGAGGAGGACAGGGTGGAGGATGAGGACAGGGTGCTTAACCCACAACACAAGCTACATAAGAAAAGGTCCAAAACATTGCCTACCTTCAATCCCTGCCAAGGAAGGCTGGTTCTGTTGAAATACATTAGCACATATCCTAGAGACTCCATGTCATCCCGACGACTATGGAAAGGAAAAGATGAAAAGTCAACGTGTGGATCAAGAACCAAAGTACCCAAACAAACCGTTGTTAAAGGGAGTTTCTCAGCAGATTTGCATGGTTGCTAAGTAGATATCCTGGACAGCTGATAAAGGCATATTGTAGTTAGATAGGAATAGGATAGGAGGTAATTTGCCATCCTATGGATAGAGGATACCTCGTTCTAACTGGAATATCTCTAAGTACACATATATATGAGCGAGTAGTGGTGATTGGCTTACTTTGAAAGCGACCCTTTATTCCAGCTTCTATCACTCTCTGCCGTGAGCTGCTCCACAACCTGCTCTCAACTGATGGACGCAATGTCCTACCTGGAGACTGCTACAGGCGCCACACTACACAGAGACAAGGGATGTGTAGCAACTCCCTTCTAAGAGAGACTCTCTTCAGAGCACTCATAGCTATGGTGAAACTACGGTCTCAAAATAAGGTTGCTGATACAACCCACCAACAACCAACATGTTTAACAGTTCTCCGTGGTACCTACCCAGGGTCAAAACTGTGGAGATTCGTTTTAATGCTATACCTCGAAAAACAAAAACCATTGTTGATGCCACCTCACACGGTACATATACCGGAAAAGGTGTCTCCAGTGTAGTCACTGCTAGAAGTACACATCAAGCTAGCAAATGGTGTGTGCTATGGACGCCTCCTCATGATACATGGTCATTATGAACCTATCGTCACCACCCATTTGCAATGAACAAGTACAAAAAAAAAAAAAAAAAAAACTAGCAAATGTTGAGTTTTTGCTGTAAAATAAAAAAAATCAAAATAAAAAAAAAATAAAAAAAAATCAAAGATCTTTTTATCTGAAACATGCTACTGATCTCTGACCACCACAGTATAGGCCATTGAATGCTCAGACTTCATTTACAACCTTCAGTTACTTTGTAAGTTCGGTGTGAGAACACTACAGAAGCTTTTGATTTTCCTGGAAACCAGTGATGGTCTAAGGTTTGACATCAAGGCAGAAATAGACACCACATTAGTCATCTCCAAGAACTAAAAGAATGACAGATGGTAAAAGTATCGCCGGCTCGCCCTCACAAAACGGTCTTGTAATAAGAGAAAACTGCAGCAGAGACTTCAATGCAACTGCTGGTAAAAATGTATTCATAGCGTTCAGAGTAGAGCAAATGACAACAGTTTAAGGGTTAGTTCACGTATGAGTGGTTTTTTTTGGACTGGAATTTGACGCGGAGGCCGCCTCAGATTCCACTCCAAAAAACGGCTAGCTGCAATTGGATGCCGGTGCAGTGCATTGGCATCCAGTCACGGCATTCCGCTCTGGATTCAGCCTAGTCGGGAGGAAGGCGGATGTCCGCAGCTGAATCAGGGCATGACGCTTCTTTTTTCCACGAGCTGGAACAAACCGCACACGGAAAAAGGAAATGACCGACTCCCACTGACTTCAATGGGAGGTGGTTTTTTGAGCCAGATTCTGACACGGATTCTGCATCAAAACCCGGCCCAATATACCGCATGTGAACTAGCCCTTAGCTTTACACAGCGTTTGTCAGACATTAACCTTTTTCATGCATATTTGGAGTAAATGCTGATGTGGGTCATAGTTTTCTTTTATGACCAAATACAGATTAAAAAATCCTTCTGCAGTGTAGCTTGCCACATGGTATGTGGTTTTGCATTTTATACATTTACTGTTAGCTTTAAGACATAGGCAAACTATAAGCAAGGCATCAAACAATCTTTTTCAGCTTCCTGAAGAATTATTACCTCTGCTCGATTCCTAAGTGGGCATTGATACTGGCGTAGCGAGCTGTGCCAGTCAGGTTTTTGTCTTCTCTGTAAGGTATGTGCTGCCTTGTTCTGTTGTCTCTGTATTTTTTGGCCAGACCAAAGTCTATAAGGAATAACTTGTGGGGGGAAAAAGATAAAATATTAATATAAAGAGCATTGACAAGCACAAGGGTAAATGTGATAAAATATTCTTGCATTATCTGTAGATGTAGATAAAGCGTACCTTCAGTTGTATAGAACATTACATAAATGAATAGTCAGGTGAAGATAATCTCTAATGTAATATTATTAAGGCCTCTTAGGGACCTCCGGGGCCTATGACTGGGCTTCTGCATAGTCACATCTTTCTGTCACAATGCCACATGGCCACTGAGGTCTAAGCGCAGGCCTCATTAGTCCCAGATATCATATAGAAAGAAGGAAAAAGGGTGAAGATCAGCGGCAGAGCCCAGGTTGATAAATGTTATGGTTGGTTATGTTTGCTCACCTCCCACGGGCTTCTGATCATACAATTATTATAGTTTGGAATAAACCTGAAAGTAAAATCTTTCTTGCGAGCAGGGCCCCAGTCCCATTGTGTGAAATGACATTCTTTGTTATATATCTATCTGTATTTGAACCCTACAAATTGTACAGCGCTGGGGAATATGTTGGCGCTATATAAATAATTTTTTTTTTATTATTATTAATGACTGTAATAACTGAAACTAACCAACACAATCACATTGCTTCTCTCGACTGACTGCTGGTTTTGGACTTTTTTCAATTAATCGCCTAGTCCTAAATATTAAGGTTGAGTTACTATCTAAGGACTTTCTACGTGTTAGTCTTAAGAGGCTGCTAGGAAAATCTCAATTGCTGTTGCTAAACTCTGCTACACTGAGTCAGGCTGCTCTTAGCACTGCTAGGCTTGTAAGAGGCTACCAATGCACAAAAAGGCAATAAATCAAGAAACCAGCAGGCAGCAGCCTCCTCCCCTCCCTCCAGTTCTGTGTGAGAGGCTGATCTAAGAGGATCTGTATGTAAGAAGTCTGATAGCTGTTCTCCTGTGCTGATATTCTAAGTAGAAAAGTTAACAGATCTCCTTAATAAGATATTACAAAGATTCCTTTATTACCATGCATTATTCATTTATGAAAAGTTGTATATAACTGAAGGGTATAACTTGATGAAGGAAAAGCATACATCTCTTTGATAAAGGCTGCTTCAATGGAACGGGACAACCCCTTTAACAGCTTTGAGAGTGTAATGTAAATGGCTACAAGGAATATCCAGAACCCGTTCTATCACAGACTAATCCCAAACTGCCGACAATGTCCTGTCAGCCAAACCAACAGTAAATTAACCCTTAATTCCTATCTTATCATTGTGTTAACTTCAGTCAAGTCCTCTAAATTCTAATAGCTTCACCCTTCCAGTGGCACAGAACTTCTACATTATACAGTCCTATGAAAAAGTTTGGGCACCCCTATTAATCTTAATCATTTTTAGTTCTAAATATTTTGGTGTTTGCAACAGCCATTTCAGTTTGATATATCTAATAACTGATGGACACAGTAATATTTCAGGATTGAAATGAGGTTTATTGTACTAACAGAAAATGTGCAATATGCATTAAACCAAAATTTGACCGGTGCAAAAATATGGGCACCTCAACAGAAAAGTGACATTAATATTTAGTACATCCTCCTTTTGCAAAGATAACAGCCTCTAGTCGCTTCCTGTAGCTTTTAATCAGTTCCTGGATCCTGGATGAAGGTATTTTGGACCATTTCTTTCTACAAAACAATTCAAGTTCAGTTAAGTTTGAAGGTCGCCGAACATGGACAGCCCGCTCTCAAATGATCTGAAAACAAAGATTGTTCAACATAGTTGTTCAGGGGAAGGATACAAAACGTTGTCTCAGAGATTTAACCTGTCAGTTTCCACTGTGAGGAACATAGTAAGGAAATGGAAGACCACAGGGACAGTTCTTGTTAAGCCCAGAAGTGGCAGGCCAAGAAAAATATCAGAAAGGGAGAGAAGAAGAATGGTGAGAACAGTCAAGGACAATCCACAGACCACCTCCAAAGAGCTGCAGCATCATCTTGCTGCAGATGGTGTCACTGTGCATCGGTCAACTATACAGCGCACTTTGCACAAATAGAAGCTGTATGGGAGAGTGATGAGAAAGAAGCCGTTTCTGCACGTACGCCACAAATAGAGTTGCCTGAGGTATGAAAAAGCACATTTGGACAAGGCAGCTTCATTTTGGAAACAAAAATTGAGTTGTTTGGTTATAAAAAAAGGCGTTATGCATGGCGTCCAAAAAGAAACAGCATTCCAAGAAAAACACATGCTACCCACTGTAAAATTTGGTGGAGGTTCCATCATGCTTTGGGGCTGTGTGGCCAATGCCGGCATCGGGAATCTTGTTAAAGTTGAGGGTCGCATGGATTCCACTCAGTATCAGCAGATTCTTGAGAATAATGTTCAAGAATCAGTGACGAAGTTGAAGTTACGCCGGGGATGGATATTTCAGCAAGACAATGATCCAAAACACCGCTCCAAATCCTCAGGCATTCATGCAGAGGAACAATTACAATGTTCTGGAATGGCCATCCCAGTCCCCAGACCTGAATATCATTGAACATCTGTGGGATGATTTGAAGCGGGCTGTCCATGCTCGGCGACCATCTAACTTAACTGAACTTGAATTGTTTGTCCAAAATACCTTTATCCAGGATCCAGGAACTGATTAAAAGCTACAGGAAGCGACTAGAGGCTGTTATCTTTGCAAAAGGAGGATCTACTAAATATTAGTCACTTTTCTGTTGAGGTGCCCATACTTTTGCACCGGTCAAATTTTGGTTTAATGCATATTGCACATTTTCTGTTAGTACAATAAACCTCATTTCAATCCTGAAATATTACTGTGTCCATCAGTTAGATATATCAAACTGAAATGGCTGTTGCAAACACCAAAATATTTAGAACTAAAAATGATTAAGATTAATAGGGGTGCCCAAACTTTTTCATAGGACTGTATATGCACAAACTAAATATAACTATACGTCTCAATTGTTTAGCATGGGGTGTGTGTGTGGTGTGGGGAGATATACACTCACCGGCCACTTTATTAGGTACACCTGTCCAACTGCTCGTTAACACTTAATTGCTAATCAGCCAATCACATGGCGGCAACTCCGTGCATTTAGGCATGTAGACATGGTCAAGACAATCTCCTGCAGTTCAAACCGAGCATCAGTATGGGGAAGAAAGGTGATTTGAGTGCCTTTGAACGTGGCATGGTTGTTGGTGCCAGAAGGGCTGGTCTGAGTATTTCAGAAACTGCTGATCTACTGGGATTTTCACGCACAACCATCTCTAGGGTTTACAGAGAATGGTCCGAAAAAGAAAAAACATCCAGTGAGCGGAAGTTCTGTGGGCGGAAATGCGTTGTTGATGCCAGAGGTCAGAGGAGAATGGCCAGACTGGTTCGAGCTGATAGAAAGGCAACAGTGACTCAAATAGCCACCTGTTACAACCAAGGTAGCCAGAAGAGCATCTCGGAACGCGCAGTATGTCGAACTTTGAGGCAGATGGGCTACAGCAGCAGAAGACCACACCGGGTGCCACTCCTTTCAGCTAAGAACAGGAAACTGAGGCTACAATTTGCACAAGCTCATCGAAATTGGACAATTGAAGATTGGAAAAACGTTGCCTGGTCTGATGAGTCTCGGTTTCTGCTGCGACATTCGGATGGTAGGGTCAGAATTTGGCGTCAACAACATGAAAGCATGGATCCATCCTGCCTTGTATCAACGGTTCAGGCTGGTGGTGGTGGTGTCATGGTGTGGGGAATATTTTCTTGGCACTCTTTGGGCCCCTTGGTACCAATTGAGCATCGTTGCAACGCCAAAGCCTACCTGAGTATTGTTGCTGACCATGTCCATCCCTTTATGACCACAATGTACCCAACATCTGATGGCTACTTTCAGCAGGATAATGCGCCATGTCATAAAGCTGGAATCATCTCAGACTGGTTTCTTGAACATGACAATGAGTTCACTGTACTCCAATGGCCTCCACCGTCACCAGATCTCAATCCAATAGAGCATCTTTGGGATGTGGTGGAACGGGAGATTCGCATCATGGATGTGCAGCCGACAAATCTGCGGCAACTGTGTGATGACATCATGTCAATATGGACCAAAATCTCTGAGGAATGCTTCCAGCACCTTGTTGAATCTATGCCACGAAGAATTGAGGCAGTTCTGAAGGCAAAAGGGGGTCCAACCCGTTACTAGCATGGTGTACCTAATAAAGTGGCCGGTGAGTGTGTATGTATATATATATATATATATATATATATATATTTATATTTTATTTCATATATTCCACCCCCAAAGCAAATTATTCCTCTATGTGGAAAAGGATGAAAATCCACAACAGCAATGGAGTTAATCTGTGCAGATTATGTGTCCATAGAAAATCTGGCAAGTGTAGAACACCACATACAGTGGGCCAAAACTGGTAAATAGGATTTGGATTTTAGCATTCTCAATGACACGACGGTTTATTTCTTACACAATGTTCCATGCCATGAATATTTGGCCTACAGGTGTCTGCCAACATCACACAGAGGACATGCACTAGCATGCAGGACGCCAAGCAGTACTGGCGTAGCTCTAACCCACGACAACAAACTCTAACCACAGACGTCTCCAACAAACTAGACATGACATGACAAACCGTACAAGAAAAGCAACCACCAAATCCTAGGGTGCTAACAACAGATAGACTGGGTGTTGGTCCCCCTTAGGTTTCCTAACACATGTAGGGCTTCTGGATACACCATAGCAGGGTCTACTATAATATGTTATGTCATGCCTGGCTCCCCCATACCGGTAGGCTTGTTTCGTTTATTCCAAAGTAGCATCCTGATGTTATTCTATAGGCTTGGAAATTCAAGTAAAACTACATCTATAGGACTCCTTAAGCCCCACAGTGTCCATCTACAGGACTATCCTACAGGCAGGAGCCTTGTACAGATGTCCCAAGCTTAGATGCCATAATCTGGATATCTCGACAACTATTTTCTGGCAGCATTTCTTAATATACTTTATTAACACAATGCTCCTGTCTCCATGTTTTGTCAGCAGTACATGGTGTACGGCTCCTGTATAGAAGGTAAGGGAGCTGGGTCTCTCCAAGTCGCCTTACCAGAACCATTCTTCTAGGTGTGCAAGATGTTATATGAAAGCTGTGCGAGGGAATAAAAAAATAAGTCATGACATAACCTGCTGCGGATGGGTGTGTGTGTGTATACATACATATATTACACACATAATGCTGAGTACACAGCACCTATTCCTAACTGGTAATAACTAGCACTGTTGCATCTACAACAGCAATCCTAGTAGCATAGAAGTTCCACTTTCATATGACACAAGAACAGTTACTGTAGGTGTTACAAGCCGGAGATACAGCTTTGTACAGTGACCCTCCAGCCTTAACTTCTACTATACAGGAGCTGCCGACCCATAAACACACAGACATCAGCAGACAGAGGAAAACCAGAAACCGTAGAGCGGAAAGATGGGCCAGAAAGTGGGGTTCACCGAAGTGGGTAAAAAAAAAAAAAAATCATTAATAAAGTATAGTATTTTTAGTAGCATAAATGCTGCCAGAAAGTCAAAGGTTGCTTGAAAGTTTAGGGATGTTTTAGAACCTTTTAACCCATTAACTGCCCTATTTTGAGTCAGAATGTTTTTTTTTTTTTTTATTGTTACACTCCAAGAGAAATACCATGTATACATACATAGTCAGTAGACTCAAGCCCAGTCTAAGTAATAGATAAGCTTGCACCATCCCAAATGGGAACAAATACAAGATACAACTAAGAAATAATGCAAAAAGAAAAAAAAAAAGAAAAGAAAGTAGTCACATTGAACAGTGCAGAAAACAGCTAATAATCCAAAACCACACTTCACCATGAACTAAACCTGCTCAATACTTCATTATATTAAAGATTATAACGTGCAACTTTGCTATCGGATCATTCTGGCATACAAGTCCAAGGCATGCAGTGGTTCAGCGCCTAAAAGGGATGTCAATTGGTTTACACGCGTCTTCTCTGAAGCATGCTCTTATGCAGGTTGCGCAAAAAATAAAAAAAGTTGGAAAAAAAAAAATCTATAAAAAAAACATTCAGCAATAAACAAAGCGTACACATTCTTAGTAATGTTGCATGTTTGCCAAGTATGTCTGAATAATGCCAACATAAGAGGTGCTTGTGCAAGGCCTGGATCGTTTGGTTAAAAGAAGTAGAAGGGAAAAACCAAGGATAAAAAAAAAAAAAAAAAAAAAAGCACATGAATTTGGGGTGGAAGGTGGAAAAGGAGACAGTTTTCAGACCTGGTTTAATCCTGAGAAAGATGGGTCCTGAGAAGTACTAACAGTCATGCTTCTTTTCCTCTTCCCCACTGGAGATTCGAAACACTGAACAGACAATAGAGGGTGGCAGTGCATCAAACAGTATCGCTAACATTGCAACAATGGCCGGCGCAGACAGGCAACACCGAGGCGGTAACAGGGGAGTCAAATGCCATCCTCCTTCCACCAAGTAGCTAAGGATATTCTTAATTTTTTCCGCCCCCCCTTCCAAATTTATAGTCTACCAATTACCCCCGCATTTCAGAAAAGGCCATTTAAGGTTATGACACTGTCCTCTTGGCAACCGCCAATTTTTCTATCAAAATTTGTGGATTCCTCCCCTAGCACAGGAGCAAAGAGCTCTTCTGTTAAGGAAGGAGGCCACAAAGCAACTTCTTAATTTCCCAAAATGCCCTTCCTCAAACACCCATTCACATAATGGTAATCTTCAGTAAGGAAGAGGTGTAAGGCATTTTGTCACCTGGATTATAGAGATAAGCATGCAGGCCTTGTTACTACAGGAGCAGAACGTCTGGCATTTAACAAAACCTTCCTGTATGGTATGGCGATTCGGGCACAAGATTACCAGGATGTCTGGCCGCTATCGCATAAAACAAGACACTCCTGTCCGTAATAAACCATTGCACGTCTGGCATCATTTTGGATTTCTGCAATCTGGACTATGGATCTTAGAAATATCTGTAAACAAGCTGCATGCTTGGAGTCTACATGATATCTGCAGGAAAGAGTAGGAAATGCCAGAAAAAGGGTAGGAAGGGGTTAAAAATAAAACCGGAACATAGGCATTCTTGGGTGAGAGGAAAACCTCTCTCCTGCCCCAAAATCAAATCCCATTATGGGTTCTTAAGACAACCAGTGGAGATGTTTACTTCTTTATGGGCAAGAGGCGATGCTCCAATGTGACTGTATAGCACACACTTCTGATCCTCTAAGCCGTCTCTAAACACTTAATAAGCTTCCTCTGTTGTATATGTAAAATGTCACTAAGTGACCGGCTTATTCTAGACAACTACAGGCAGAGACCCCACTCCATTAACCAAAGTGAAACAAAGCTACAAAAGTCTGGTTTAGATGGTAGGGAGAGCAGAGATCACTCTGGCTCATAAAGCAAGGTGGGAAAAGGGCGGGGGATGGTTGTGTCAGGACAGGAGCAGGAAGCAAAGAGCAGCAGGCACCCAGTCAGTGGCAGAAGGGAAGCCGCAGGGGATTGGTTAGGTAAGCACTGCTTTTTAAAAAGGGGAAAAGGCTCCACTCAGATCATATTTTTAACATTTTTTTTCCTGTCTATGTAAATGAATGCGTATCTGTTATTTGCATCAGTTAAACAGATTAGCAAAAAACATGATCTGAATAGAGCCTGGGGGTTGCCCGGGATCATAAGTGAATATGTACATAGAGTAGAGAAGGGCTTAAAAAACAAACAAAAAAAGAAGCACCGATACTATGATACTAAGCTGCAGTCTATCCTCCACTGGGCCAGCTGCCATATCAACCCAACCACAATGGCGGCTCAGTATACAGAGTAGCAACCGTAGAAAGGGAGGAGAGGATGCAGACAACGTTCAGGGACATTTTTAGCTTCTAGCCCTCTCTACTGCATGCACATATTTATAATCCCAGACAAAATCCATTTCATCTTAGGCCTGCTGCTTTGAGTTTTCAGTCGACAAAGACCTTCAGGGTCTAGCATAAACACATCGGTGTTGTCTTGGGGTGAAAAGTGAACGTTATTAAGTGGTACTCAGCCACAAACAGTTAGGCTGGTCTTACACGACCGTATTGAATGAACGGTCCCGCAAGTTGCTGATCATAGGCTCCGCAGATGTCCGTGTTCTGCCGCACTCGCCCATAGAGTTCTATGGGCGAGTCCGTGCAGTGCCGCAATTCACGGCCATTACGGACATGTCCTATAAATTGTGGACCACGGTTGCGGCCCGGCCACACCACGGATAAAGTATCCGGTGGTTTAAGAGGCCACATTGAATATAATGTGTCAGCAAATGGTCCGCAATTGAAAACCCAATTGCGGACTTACATTACGGCCATGTAAGACCAGCCTTAGTTGGGCTATATTCCCATAAGATTATTCCTTCCGCTGAATGGATTAGAAAATCAGAAGTGTGTAAACAGGAGTCAAGAATGGGACAAGTATATTTAGGTATACTATCTGCCCCACCCAGTCAAAAAGGAAGTAGTGACCGGAAGTGGAAGATTAGATCACACCTGTTAGCCCAAAAGTGAATGGCAACCATCATGAAAAATAAACCTCGTCATGTGACACCAGTGGCGTACCAGCTATCTGTAGATTGTACAGCTATGTTGTGGGACCACAGTACATTATTATTTGATGTATATGAAGTCACAGAACATTGCCAGATCTAAAGCAATTCCTTTTTGCTTTACTCATCCATATTGTAGTCTCATGGCATTTATTCAATGTCTGGAGGAGTACAAATGCCAAGGATACAGGGATGGAAGAAGAATCCAGAGCACAATCTACAGACAATGTCACCCAGTATTTTGGTGCATGCATTTTATTTTCTGCCACGACCATGCTAAAACATCACAATTTTTGGGAGAGCCTTTTAAAAGTTGTGATTTGCAGCATGGCGAATATAAGCATCACAAATATAAAGCGCCATTGCAATTTTTACATAGAACAGAGTTTGATTCAAGTTGGTGTGATGCTGGACGCTGAAAAAACACCTCCCAAAATTAGGTTTATTTTCCTCAAGACAGTTGCCAAGATTTTAGCCATGTTCTCGCTAGCATAAAAAAATAAAATAAAAAAAGATAAATTAAAATAAAAATAAGCCATGGCGTGTTTAGGGAGGCTACAGCACCTCTGTTGGAACCCAGTCCACTTTTGCATGTTCTGGACTCGAGTTGGCATTCATACAGGCAAACAAAGGTAAACATTATCCACAACCAGATAACAGATAGAACAATTGGCAATCTCGCTTCTTAAAATTTGGTGTTCACATAGTATCAAACTGTCCCCAGTTGAAGGTTATGCACAGCATGCTTATTGATTTGCCAATTGCTGCCTGTCTGCCCGCTCTTAAACATATTGGTACCTTCAATGAAGCATGTTATGTTAGCTCAGGAAAGTAGTAGAGATGAAGTATATATATATATATATAAAAAAAAAAAAAAAAAAAAAAAATCCACACATGCAAAAAATAAAATAGAAAAAAAAAACGAGAAAAAAAAAAAAAGATAAAAGATATTCATGATCTATAGCAGCAATCAATGGGAGAGCTGCAATTAAAATGAGGTATGCAGTGTGTATGTATATAAACCAGTGTGCAAAAACCGGCAAAAAAAAGTCATTACAACGCCAGTTCAAGAGAACAGAATGTGTGTGCTGAGCCCTAAACGCCAACTAAACAAAACTTGTCTGCCAGTGTCATGGAAGGGGCCTTAAGTTGTATGCCTTTTAGGTGGACAACCCTTGTCACGTGTTTCCGTATGTATGCATAACTCCTTTTAATCACAACTCCACCGATACACTGTTTAGTAGAAATCTACCAGACAAACATGAATAAGGATTACGGTGAAAACCAATTTGCTTAAATTCAGATTAGACAGGATGTGAATATGATGTAGGATTATATACAAAGCAGATCTGATGAAAAGACGACAAGACAAAGCAACTGAAAGCTGTTATAGCAGAGAGGAACGTGGCACACGATACTAACCTTATTACAATGACGTCCGATGCCCATTAGGAAGTTGTCTGGCTTGATGTCTCTGTGTATAAAATTCTTTGTGTGGACATATTCAATTCTACTGATCATCTACGTACAGAAAATGAAAACCGTTTGTGATCTATATTTTACAGCATGTACAAAGAGCAGAACACAAGTGCATACATGTTGAAAGCTGAGAAACGTAGCAGTCACAATATATTCAAGCACATCATATTACTCCAGTTTTCTAGCATAAAAAAGGCAAGTCTTGGGATTGTGTGACAGACACTGGCCCTTAACTAGATATATCAATGTATTGAATAAACACTTCATTTGGCTCAGAGATATTTTCTGGGCTAAAATTATGGATGATTTAATCTTAGGATGGCTCATCTGATCAGTGGGGATCAGCACCCAGGGTCCATATTGATCAGATACTAGAGAATGAAGCAGACAACTTTGTTTTCTATGTGCTGGGCTAAAGCAGGTTACTGCACCTCCTATTCATTTATTAATGTCAATGCTAGGCTTTAAACAGTAACTTTCATAAAAGAATAATTCAGGTGAATATAAGATTATATTTAGAGACCGGTGACGGTGCTTGCTGGTCCATTGATGGGCAACAATATTAGAAAGGTCTACTACTAGCAACAAATCGTTATCAGTGCTTGTTACCAATAATAGCCCTGGTTATCTGCAGTGAGCATGAAGACTGGTAGGTCTCAGACCCAGATCAGATTACATAAAGGTCTATGGGGAGGAGGAGTCCAGTGAGTGAGACTCAGACACTTTCTTTCATGGCACTTGTTTTTTTTATACCCGATTTGACCAGGCGTTAGCAGGACTGAGCAGTATTAGTGAATAAAGCTCAGGTAAGCGCCATCTTACTTTAATTTGCTCTTCAGGGTGCCTGTTTCTCCCTGCTTCACACTCACTCCCCACCCCACAGATTTCTATGAACTGCAGCCTGACGTCAGCAAAGACAGATGTCTTAGTGAATGGAGCACTTTAACAGGCAGGAGATTATCATGTAACAGGAGGTAGGAGCACATATTACATAAATATACTACAATGTTTCTTGTATTAATCTAACCAAACAAAAAACACACACAATTCAAAACAGAGTTAATAATGGCACCCTGTAATGTACACCAAGCAGCAGTACTATCACACATCTGTAGTGCTCCTCCATACTGCACAAAAAGAAGAGTATGAGGGGAGACATCCACCTCCTCTTCATTTTCTGCCCCCTGGCGGCAGAATGCCAAAGTAGAGCGTCTATTTCTCCACTATTATATCCAGATGAATGAGCCTACTCCGCGATATGTCTTGAGTTGCAGACACTGCAGCTGAATGACCTACAGAATCCATGGCAATCCATGTCCTGTTGCAGTATCTGCCTCCTATTGAATACAATGGCAAGTATAATCTGCTGCTGATTCAGAGGGGAAACCCGCCTCAAACATCAACAGCAGATTCCACTGTGAAAACAAGCCCGTCATGTTATGCCATTCATAAATACATGACAAGAAGTAGTCATAATGCCAAAATGCCAACCCCACAGCAAGCACAATGATCACAGTACTACAGGAAGTAGTCAAGTATGATTTTGGATAAGACTGCCTGTAGATTGAGCACCATCCTCCATGTGCCTGGTTCCTGTCAAATATAATATGTAGCAGAAGGAGCTGACCAGATAGATTACATATACTTGCAAGGAAAGATTCTGTATAACCTACCTTATATATAGACATATATGCTCTAAGTTCAGAAGTCAAAGAGGCGGTCCTATCAGCGGCTGACAGCTATCTGGATACAATGTCATGGAGGGGAGACTGACATTCTGCAATATACCTTTCTGACTTCTCAACACAGAAAAAGCACAGATTACTATGGATAAATGATAGCTTATACAGAATCTATTAACACAATCTGCTCTATAGCATGCTCACTGTGGAACTGCATTTCTCATGCGAGAGGTTCCTTTAAGCTACATTTACCATCAATCGAAAAACCCACCAAAACCTAGAAAAAGTTGTTACCTGGTCTGCTAACATAAGCACAGTTTTCATAGTGAACCTGCGTGAACAAAAATTGAAGAGATCCTCTAGACTTGGCCCCAGCAAATCCATGACTAGAACATTGTAGTCTTTTTCTTGTCCATACCACCTAGAAGAAATTAAAAAAAAAATAAAATAATTCCATTGTCTTTGTGATAGAACATGTTGTAAATTCTAATAAAAATAATAATGTGCTTTAACACTTAAAGGGGGTTTTCTAGGTCTGGGGGGGGGGGGGGGGGAGAGGAGTTTGGAAACCATCTCCTGGATAGATTATCAATATCAGATCAGCTTTTCCGGGCGGCCTCTGTTACTAGTACTGGAAGGAAAAGTATCAAATGAATAGGCACTGTAGTACTCTGGCACCAATACTATAGAATGAACTAAGACGTCTTGGAGGCCACCTAGAATAGATGACATGTCTTCATATCCGATACTGATTACCTATCCATCTGAATAGAGGCGGCCCAGCATTCTCATGGTGCACTCTGGTGCAGTAGGAGACACCCACTGGGAGCCATAGAAAACTATGTCAATCTAACAACCAGTTGACCATATTGAAGAGGGGAGTCTAGACTCTTCCCTTGGGTTTCAACATGCACAATTGTCTCACAGGCAATACACTTCATTATATTGACATATTCTAATGTCCACTGGATAATTTCTAGAACAGGATCCTAATGTGTGACAAAAAGGACGAGCCAAGATATGATGGAGAATTTTAACCACATTGGAAAGTGATCCCCAAGAGATGTTTGACTGGCTCACATTACAATAAAGGACGCATTCCCTATCCTACAGAAAGATTCTTCTACGCCATAGGGTTGTCAGGCTGTCAAAGTTAAGATTTTTTTTTTTGTGGTATCATATGTGACCTAATAAAAGTTTCTATCAGAAAACTGCTTTAAGTCTTGGGAAGGTTATGGAAGCAAGACACTGAAGCTACAAGGAGAAGAGGCACCAAATTATATATACACACAAATAGCATTATTTGTGTTACTCATGTTACATGGAACAAACCTATAACAGTAGGCTTAGACCAGCTGACCACTTTGCTTCCTTCCTAGAGAACTTTTATTTCCGCATGAAAGCCTCAGTGCCAGCTCAGCCGGCATTAGGACACATGCACAGTAGCAAATTTCCACCCAATTGGATTTTTTTTCCCTCCTACCCAGAGATATTAAAGGTCAAATATCCCAGCAATCAAGTTACTATTCAGTCATGAGACTTCGTCACAGCCATCTTGGCACTTCATGCTTCAGCACCAACTAAAGCCCCTCCGACAAATATAGGACACATCCTCATGGACTCTTATATAGGTTACACAAACTGCGGCACACCATAAGACAGAACATCTCCTGAGTACATCTACAGTATATCACTCTATATGAGACAACTCAGTATTATACACTACTCCTGTCAAAAAACATTAAGATATTATAGTAAAGTTCTAAGTATACAACCATTTACTGTTCTGTTAATTTCCCAATATTATAATCCGGTTTTGTGTGCAAATTCAACAGGAAAAAATAAATAAATCTTGTGAACCAATGAATATTAATGGACCTTCAGCCTGGCCATTATCTTCAAAGTACGTGCCAGCAAAATGCTGTTTGTGAAGCTCGTATGGATTATTATACGGCCACTTTGATCCTCCTCCACATCTTTCATAAGGTAGGGCTCAACCCCTGCTCAGTCCTCCTACATACTGAAACTATAGTCAACCATTTGCAAAATAGAGAGAAACCTCTATGAGCTTAATGGATGGTTCCTACGCCAAAGTTTCTGTCCCCTATATTTTAGTAACCTGATCTTTAAACTATACTGCCTGCCTTGGTTGAACCTCCAGATTACAAGAGAAGCAAAGAAAATTATATACCATAACATGGAGAACACAAGATGCCATATACCACCCACTAACAGCTGCAGGAGTGAAGTGGAAAGGCTTACCTGATGTGCGGTATCCCAACGCCACCTTGCAAAATCTTATATAATTTGCTCTCGTACAACAGCTGAGGATGGCGAGCTTTCTGTGACTCCAACTTTACAGCAACCTCCTGGAAGATAAAAATAGAGGTCAACTCCATGTGGCACAAGGGAGTCTACACATATCCTTATATATGGAGATCCACATATCTGACTCGCACATGTCAGCCAAATGCCAATACACACAATAACTACAAAAAACAGGTGATGCCCCCTCCCCTAAAGATATTGTCTGCAGATCCCACCACATTTGTTTGAATTTTTGTTTTATCACATATCATTTGTGACAAATGAGATTACATAGAAATTCTAAGATAGGAAAAGAAAAAAAAAAAAAAAAAAAAAATCAATTCATGAAACGAGTCTACATCAAGCCAACCACACCCGCAGGTCACTGCACTTTTACAAACTAAAGGGCATGGCGCAAATGGTTAACCACAATGACAAAACATTGCTCTGGAGTAACGTGTGCAGATACATCGGTAAATGGGACTCAATGTACGAGATGTCCGGTTACCAATAACTATGATGGCTGCAGGAATTACACACAACTCCTCAGGAATGACATACAGATGGGATAACCAGAGATCTTGTGTTAGCAGCCTTATCTGTTCTGTAGTCAGGGTCTCCGGAGGGCCCCGTGTCTGCCTATGCTCTATGGAAAGCTTGGAGATGATGTCACCTGGGTTTCCATAGTCACAGAGGAGCACCGCTACTTACTGAACCCTGTGCTCAATAGTCTTCTACTGTAGGCCCTGATCACATCAAGAGTTGTTTTTTTTTTATTATGGTATAGATTGGACTAATACAAAATAAAGTCATCCCCAAAACAGCACGTGTTCCTGTTGGGTGAATCCAGCCCTATGGATAGGTTTGGTGCATCCCGGTATACCATATACTGTATTTACCAGGATATAAGGAGGGACTGGGCCGGTAACACCACAGAAACCTTGAAAACACTATCTGCACCATTCTCTATCCTACTAGAAGAGGAGAGGTCTCACCAGGGGTGTCGCTAACAAGACCCGGTCCCCCAAAGCTCAACTACAACAGAAATTATACCACTATTCTGAGTGACTTCTAGCATTTTAATAAGCTCAATTACAGATTTTGCACTAGGGCCAGAAGCCTGAAGTTATGTTTCCAGGTCTTGTCTCATCAGACATTTCTCAGACACATTAGGTTTCTATTGGTGGAGACCACCAGATTACGTGGGAGAGCCGAGCCCCTAATGTATACAGCACCTCCCCACACTACTCCGACGAGGCAGGCCCCATACTCTGGCTGACCCACGTTACCAGGACATACTTCTCACAGAAGATGAAAGGCAGGTGCAATAAAATAACGTCCATAACTCGGATGACTATGATGTGAGATGACCAACTAATATGAGCACAAGTTATCTAATAAGCTTAAGACAAGAGCAGAGAAGGAAATGACTCCGAGACCTGGCTAGGAAGACGCAACCCAATGTTACAGGTGTTGTCCAGCCAAGGGAAATGGTTATGCTGGCTCAGAATATGGTCACTGACCATGAAGCCATTCCCACGTAGTCAGTATTCCGCCAGACAAAGGGATATGTGACCATGAGTGACCGCAGGGGTCACTAGTCCCGCTACCCCATCAATGCATCAGTAACAAGGTGGGGGTCAGAGCATTGTCTGACTGAACCTCAAGGAGCAAGATGACTATGACTTGATATCTAATATTCTGAGACAGGTTGGCTACCCCACACCAATTCACTATTTTACTGCTACTACTTTTGTCACTCGCACAGCCTTTTACAAACACTACCCCAAAAAAGGGAACATACAGGAGCAATTTGGGAATCTACAATGGACTTTTTTTTTTTTTTTTTTAGCTAAAAATCATCAAAACCACAGTGGGAACGCCAAGGAACTTGCAGCTAGGCAAGCGGCCATATGAATACGGAATCCTCATTGTGGCTGTGAATATAAGAATGACAATCCATAGTGAGAAATAGGTCACCCCGCTGACCACATTCTGGTGTGACAAGTTACCGAGACAGATCAGGAAGTGTAGAGGATGGCCGGTGACAGAAAGTGCTTGTGGGTTATACTTTTACCAGTCAGCCATTACAGCCAGTGGTTCTCTGTATCTGTTCTACAATAACCATATACAGATGCGCCATGATCAGCCCCTTGCTTCCAAGATCACCAATAATGAGAAGTGTAGAGGACGGCCGGTGACAGAAAGAGGTTGAGGTTTATACTTTTACCAGTCAGCCATTACAGCCAGTGGTTCTCTGTCCTTTCTGTATCTGTTCTACAATAACCATATACAGATGCGCCATGATCAGCCCCTTGCTTCCAAGATCACCAATAATGAGAAGTGTAGAGGACGGCCGGTGACAGAAAGAGGTTGAGGTTTATACTTTTACCAGTCAGCCATTACAGCCAGTGGTTCTCTGTCCTTTCTGTATCTGTTCTACAATAACCATATACGAAGGCGCCATGATCAGCCCCTTGCTTCCAAGATCACCAATATATAACCAGACTCATATGAGCAGCGCTGGCCAGTCCTAGATTTATGATTCACAAGTCAGACATTTTGTAACCGGATCCTAAATAGACACCCACGGCAGAGACACAAAGAAAAGACAACGTATAACATGGCCAACTCAATCCCTAGGCTAGCAGAGACATGTTAAAGGGATCATTACTAGAAGTGCCCGGCAGGCTATATTGACTCCCCAATGGTGACACTGCCCGCTGCTCCACTGGCATTTACTTCCTGGTCGCCCAACACATGAAATGCCCGGTCAGCCACCAGGACGTATAATACCCCAGCAGAGCAGCGGGCAGGATGGCAGAGTCTATGGGTAGGCCTTCTCACTTTCATCCAGACTGCTCAGTAGTATTGGTCACAGTTTTGTTAGCCTTGGCAATTCCTTGAACCTCACAGCCGGTTTTTGCACCCAAGCAAGTAAAAACTAAAAAACAAAACAAAAAAAAAACCCATGTAAATGATATCTTTGTACAACCTGCAGTAACCACCATGAAGATGGGTGAAAACTTCTAACAAAGTCCTAGAACATCTAGAACAAGCCATTTTTTGGTTTTCATGTGCCGGCAGACAAAGTTTATTTTCTATTTTTACACACAAAGATTTTCTCCCATCCCTCATTCCTACAATGAGATGGTAAGAAACCGGGCGTCCGCTAATCCTCCATCTCCTACGCCGATGATACATTAGGAAGGAATAGTGACCGGGTCTATAAGGCCACAGCTGGTCACAACACTCAACATGACAGTCCGTTTTAGTTGCCAAGTGATACAAATGAGGGCAAACAAAGTGACTGGCACCTGTCATCATCAGAGACAAGTGGACATGGCTCATCACATCTATTGATGGGCTACCTGAAGGTTGTCAGGATAAAGGGGTGTCAAGACTATCTTCTTCCAAAAACAGCAGCACAGCTCAGTCCTATTTATGTCATTGCAGACTCGTCCTATAGGCACAAGCAGTGCTGTTTATAGGAGATAGCAGCCATGTTTCCATGTAAGCACTGCTGATACAGAAAACTACAGTGTTTAACCATGAAGTATCCAGAGATCATTATAATAAAATACACAGGATACTGAGCACTGTCCTACAGAACTGGACGTGACATACAGGGACAAGGCAAAGCATACAACACACACAATATACAGACACCGCACTAAGCCAGGGGGGATGTGACCACAAATCAGGTCAGGAGACAGGAAGGGCACAGGGAGCCAGAAATAACTGCCAGCAGATGGTAGTGCCCGCCTGACACACTAATGGATGACTAGGGCCACATCACACTGGAGGGGATAGGGCCCCAGACAGCAGGCAGAGCGGCCGCTAGAGGGCGCTATAGGAGCTGCAGGCCTCCCCATAGGGCCTCGTTACCTCGCCATTCGTGATGTTGATCGCCAGGTAGATGTCCCCAAAGGAGCCGGAGCCGATTTTCCGCACCAGCTTGTATTTCCCTCCGACTATAAACTCCGCTTTAGAGCCGCTGCTGCTCGCCATGGTCCGCCGAGGAAGGTGACAAGAACTCCACAGATAAAGCGCACCAGTCTGTAGCGATTACGTAGGTCTCCGGGGCAGAGAGGTGATACCTCAGGGTCCCGGAGTGCTCGGGTCTTCCCTTCTTCCTTTGTTATATGATGACGGGGCAGCCGTGTATTCCCGCTCCCCTGGCTCTCGCTGCCCCTTTTCCCGAGCTGTATATGGCTCCTACCGAGCCTCCCGGACCCTTACGCGCCGGGTTTCAGTGGTCTCCCTTCCGTTACAGCCGCAGCCCTCCGCTCTCTCCTTAGGCCGCCATCTTGTGTTCTCTTCTTCCTGCTCCCCCAGCTTTCTCTCCCTCACCACAAAATGCCCTCCTCCGCGCCGCAGTGCACGCTGGGTAAAGGGGCGGAGCGACAGTTGTTATCGCTCGCAGCCTCCTCATAGCCTGCCTGACATTGCCCCGCCTCTACCTGACAGCAGGCGTGACGTCACGACACACCCAGAGAACCGATCCGCCATGTCTCTTCTGGGCTGTGTGAGCCGAAAATAAGTTATGAGCGCACCCTTCTGCCAACCTGTGTGTATAGGCTAGGTTATACAACGGAGCTGCACTTAGTGTCACCTAGCTCCTTGGAGACTTTCCTTACGTCTAGGAGATGTCTGATACTGCAATGGTTCCTAAACCTGACAGGAGTGACGTATTATCTGTCACTGTGCGCGCAGAATAAGCCATGGCGGGGCTGCAGTGACCAGTAGACAAAATGGCGGCCAGCAGCACACGTCCCGCCAAGAGCCCTGCAGTGACCCGAGGCAAAAATGGCCGCGCTTAGGTAACAAGGGAAAGTCACGAATGAACAGCCACAGCCTCTCCCCGTCACTATGGTGACAGCATAGCCGTGGGCAGGTGATGCCACACCTCAGTACATTACAGGAATTTCTAGTAACTCCACAGGAAGTCATAGCATGTCTGACGTCATCAGCTGTCTAGCTAGGCACCTGGAGGGCTGTACCTCAGCAGGGCGAGGAGAATCCCATAGTATAATGTCCCCCTCCAGCTACCCCCAATTATAATGTTCTCTTCAGTTGCCCCCACAGTTTAATGTCCCCTTCCAGCTGCCTCCACAGCATAAATTCCATCTGCAGTTGTCCCCACAGTATTATGCCCCTCTACTGGTTCCCTCAGAGTGTCAAACAAAAAATAAAAACGACTAAAATTCACCTCTCGTTGTTCCCCTGCTGTTCTTTTGTCTCTGGTCTGGAGCCTTAAAGGTGCAGTAGCGATGTAAGTGACATCACTATATTTCGTCTACTACTCCTAGAGCTAAGACCTGGCCAAATGGTGAGACAGAGCAGAATGCTCCCTGCTTCACAATTGTATGGAACTGGAAGGCAGGACATATCTCCTGCCAACCATGATGACAGCGGGACAGGACCTGGAATCCAGGACAGTCCTGCTGATGGTTGGATGGTATGATTTAGCCAGTGGCGGTGTGAGAGGATGGCCTGGATGCACAGTAATTGAAATAATTGATCTAAGAAAAAAGAAGTGGGCTGCCCTTTCTTCAGGCGGATTCCGTGGCTCGTTGAGCCGAGGTGTCCACCTGGCAGCAGCAACCTCCAGAGTTCATTTGAGCCGACTCTGGAGGGGGAAACCGTGGCAGGCGGGTTTTGACCCGAGAGTGACGCGGCTCCCCTCGTTACTCTCGGTGCCAAAATCCGCACCCCCTTGTGAACTAGCCTGAAATAGACAATCTGCAGGAAGAAAACCAGTGGGACAGATTTACTAAGACTGTCTTAGGCTAAGGCCCCACGTTGCGGAAACACAGATTTTTTGCTGTTTTTTGAGCCAAAGCCAAGAATGGCTATTAAAGAAATGGGAAATATACAGTATAGGAAGCTCTTATACTTCTAACTTATGCTCAATCCACTCCTGGTTTTAGCTAAAAAAAAACGCAACAAAATCTATAACAAAAAGAGCTTTGTTTCCGCAATGTGGAGCCTAAGCCTAAAAGTAAGAGAGTGCCATTTTCTGAAGTAAAATGGCACATGGCTCTTTCAAGGGGGCAGTGGAGAACCCCCACTGACAGTACATACCCTTGTACTGTATTTTTCTACCAAGGGACATTCTCCACTATCAGTACCAATGTCTCAGCAATGGGAGCAGCCGCCTAAAAAGTACATTGGGGTGCATTTGTCGAGCCTGAGGAAGGAACTATGGTTCCGAAACACGTCTGCGTTTTTTAGGGGGTTTATTTAGTTTTCTATCATTTACATCAAGTTTTTTGTCATTTTATGATGTTTTTCAATTAAAAGTTATATTTTATTTTCGGAGAGCTGACGGACAAATCTTTTGTTTTATTGTGGATCCTTTACACTCAAGGAATAGAGTGTGTTGCCGTGCACCCCGAGGAACATTTTTCAAGCCGTGAAGTGGAACTAATTTGGTGAGCTGAATTTCTTTCTTTTTTCGTTAGACCCTATTATGGTTTATGCAGTCGGTGGGTAACCATTGCTTCCAACACCGAATGACCTAGTTGGTGGGTAAACTTGGCAAAATGACCGTTCTGCCTCTCTCAGTCCAAAGAATTGGGCAAAATATCTTTTATTGTGTTGTAGTGGCATGTCTATCAGTCAATAAACTCTCGCCAAGAGGTAAACTACCGAAAAGTAACATCTGAAACTTTTTTTAACACTGCAGTCAGTGATGGTTGATACAGAAGGTGTTAAAGCTAAATGAGCTAAAATATTAAAAAATATTAAAAACCTTCCTCCGGATATCTCATCAATACAAGATCAGCAAGAGTCTCACACCCAGGACTCTCACAGATCTGCAGTTTGGGAACGCTGCAGCTCCCTGTAAAGTGTACATGTCTCAGAGCCGCTCTCTCCATGTACCATTTGTAGTGACGGGTTTTGGTTAACCCTTTTAAGTAGTCATGGGGGGGACGGTCATTTGGTCAGGCTAGTGACACATTGTATTAAAAACATCAGTATAAGATTGGTGGTGGTCTGGTATTCGTCCAGTTTTTGATATAGTTCATCAATATTTTTAGCCTTGTAAACCCCTTTATGTTTGTTTCTGTCAGTTGTAATGTCTGGTGTGATCCTGGGATGGATTAAACACATTGTAACCCATAGTGTGAACCTAATGCTGCTTTCCTTGTGTGCTCACATAGCCATAATATACACTTGTAAGCCACTTCCTTGGTTAGGGGCTGTAAGGAGCACAATAAACATACTTTCTTGGTTAGGGGCTGTAAGGAGCACAATGAACATACTTTCTTGTACATACTGTCTTGCTACCGAAAAATTCAGCTTTTGAGCTAAGGTCACATGTGGTATAGTCATAGAGTCTCTGATGTGTTGGTCAGTTTAAGCCCTCATGTGAGCTCAACTTCATACCCTAAGAGCTAAGATTTATTTCCTACCTGCCCATTCTTGTCTTGTATTTGTTGCTACATACATATCTTATTGTGCCTTTCTTAACACATATACTCCCACCTGCATCATATCTAGAGACCCTGCCAAGTCTTGTACATCAGAGGTAATTCACGCTCACAGGGTGTCATTGACAAGTTCCCCTAAGTCTGATGTCACTCTGTTTTCTCAGTAATTGTAATTTTGCCCAGGCACAGGTCTAGCCGATTCTCCCCGAACTCCTACCGAGTTCAGGAGACTTCAGGCAATACATCCACATCCGGATCTCATCAACACAACAAATGTACTGCCCTGGCTGTGTGACTTGCTTGACCAAATGACTGTCCCCCAATGACTACTTAAAGGAGCAGTTTGTACTATTGATGGCCTATCCTCAGGATCCAACAAGCGGGATTCTTATGTGGCAGCGCCACAGTAGCAAAACCCGTCACTACAAATGGTACATGGAGAGAGCACTCTGACACGTACACTTTATAGGGAGCCACAGCATTCCCAAACTGCAGATCTGTGAGAGTCCTGGGGGTGAGACTCTTACAGATCTAGTATTGATGATCTACCCTGAGGAAGGGCCATCCATATAAGACACAGGATAACCCCTTCATGGTACATTGGCAGATGCCAAACACATTTTTAAAATGTTATAACTTGCATTTAAGATTAAGTGGCTAGTTCAGAAAGGTGGGTAACTGATGCTGCTGCTGTTGGGGCCCATTTGGGGTTGATAAAGGTCCTGGAAGGCCCCTTTTAAACCTCCTTCCTTAATGCAGAAGTATAGCCCCAAACACCACTATCCCCATTTATGGGATGACAATGGCCTCCTTTGGCTCCGTGCCTCGATGTGCCAGCTCTCCTTATGTGATGAAGGCTATCACCAATACATCTTCCTTGTCAGCGATACTCGGGGGAATGTTAGTAATAATACAGTCCTATGAAAAAGTTTGGGCACCCCTATTAATCTTAATCATTTTTAGTTCTAAATATTTTGGTGTTTGCAACAGCCATTTCAGTTTGATATATCTAATAACTGATGGACACAGTAATATTTCAGGATTGAAATGAGGTTTATTGTACTAACAGAAAATGCGCAATATGCATTAAACCAAAATTTGACCGGTGCAAAAATATGGGCACCTCAACAGAAAAGTGACATTAATATTTAGTACATCCTCCTTTTGCAAAGATAACAGCCTCTAGTCGCTTCCTGTAGCTTTTAATCAGTTCCTGGATCCTGGATGAAGGTATTTTGGACCATTTCTTTCTACAAAACAATTCAAGTTCAGTTAAGTTTGATGGTCGCCGAACATGGACAGCCCGCTCTCAAATGATCTGAAAACAAAGATTGTTCAACATAGTTGTTCAGGGGAAGGATACAAAACGTTGTCTCAGAGATTTAACCTGTCAGTTTCCACTGTGAGGAACATAGTAAGGAAATGGAAGACCACAGGGACAGTTCTTGTTAAGCCCAGAAGTGGCAGGCCAAGAAAAATATCAGAAAGGCAGAGAAGAAGAATGGTGAGAAGAGTCAAGGACAATCCACAGACCACCTCCAAAGAGCTGCAGCATCATCTTGCTGCAGATGGTGTCACTGTGCATCGGTCAACTATACAGCGCACTTTGCACAAATAGAAGCTGTATGGGAGAGTGATGAGAAAGAAGCCGTTTCTGCACGTACGCCACAAATAGAGTTGCCTGAGGTATGAAAAAGCACATTTGGACAAGGCAGCTTCATTTTGGAAACAAAAATTGAGTTGTTTGGTTATAAAAAAAGGCGTTATGCATGGCGTCCAAAAAGAAACAGCATTCCAAGAAAAACACATGCTACCCACTGTAAAATTTGGTGGAGGTTCCATCATGCTTTGGGGCTGTGTGGCCAATGCCGGCACCGGGAATCTTGTTAAAGTTGAGGGTCACATGGATTCCACTCAGTATCAGCAGATTCTTGAGAATAATGTTCAAGAATCAGTGACGAAGTTGAAGTTATGCCGGGGATGGATATTTCAGCAAGACAATGATCCAAAACACTGCTCCAAATCCTCAGGCATTCATGCAGAGGAACAATTACAATGTTCTGGAATGGCCATCCCAGTCCCCAGACCTGAATATCATTGAACATCTGTGGGATGATTTGAAGCGGGCTGTCCATGCTCGGCGACCATCTAACTTAACTGAACTTGAATTGTTTGTCCAAAATACCTTTATCCAGGATCCAGGAACTGATTAAAAGCTACAGGAAGCGACTAGAGGCTGTTATCTTTGCAAAAGGAGGATCTACTAAATATTAGTCACTTTTCTGTTGAGGTGCCCATACTTTTGCACCGGTCAAATTTTGGTTTAATGCATATTGCACATTTTCTGTTAGTACAATAAACCTCATTTCAATCCTGAAATATTACTGTGTCCATCAGTTATTAGATATATCAAACTGAAATGACTGTTGCAAATACCAAAATATTTAGAACTAAAAATGATTAAGATTAATAGGGGTGCCCAAACTTTTTCATAGGACTGTACTATGTATTACCATGTACACTTTTTCATACAATGCTATGTTTTCTTTACAGATTTAATACTGGAAGTTCAGAAAGGCATTACCAGATGTATCTCCTTGCTTAGAAAATCCATATCTTACACGGTGTGATCTATCCTTAGTCCTCATATTTGACGCTGGGCCACTTTACTACAAATACGTTCCCATACTGCCTTGCTTGCATCCTTGAAGAGTGGGTGGTCTTAGGGGAGTAGCTGATATGATCTTCAGGAAACATCTGCTGCGATTCTTAGAGAGCATAAACGTAGCCACCATGATATAATCCTAGTGACAGAATGGTTTGTGTACACGAATCTATTGGCCGTCATTTACATTTGCAGATCAATGACAGGTCACTGGTGACTATATTACTATATTTCTGGGGGGGTTTGTCCTTTTGAGGAAGGTGTGACAGGCCCCAGTGTCTGAGCTGACTATATATGGGCATAGAGACTGTGAACACATTCAACACTATGTCAGTCTTCTTTATACAATTCTGTGCAACACTGACATCTTGTGGTGAAGTGTGATAACACCACATTGTAGATACCTTATATTTAGTCTGAAATGGTCAGTTAAAATATTTGACCACAACATGCCCAATTAGAAATATTAACAGTTGATGTCGGTAATACAAGGATTCTGACAGACGCCACTGACTATAATGAGGTCCATCGAGAGTCATTTTCAAACTGAAACCCCCATAAAGGACATTTTCCCTCCATCAATTTTTAGGCTGATATTGTGACAGACTCTCGGAGCAAATATGAATGTAGCCTTAATTTTCTGCATAACTTTGTATATATCACTGTGGACAATTTCTCTTTTGTTCCCTTTTCTTTAGGTTGCTTGCAGAATATGTTGGCGCAAAATATCAAAATCAAGGCTCAAGCTAAGGCTATGTGATATTCAGTTACTTCACACTTTCAGAGAACTATCATGATGTTTTTTTATTTTATGTATCATGGGGTCTAAACTCTTAGTGGACAGCTTATTATTGGGTCATCTTTTGCCCATCCCAAATGTTAGATTTACACTTTTGGGCTCCTTCACACGGCGTAAGCGCGCCGCTCATTTAGACACGTATACACGTGTCCAAGCGCGGCGCTTCAAAACAGAGCCCATTGATATTAATGGGAAGCGCGCCTATATGCCGATATACGTGCGCTTCCCATTGAAATCAATGGGCTCTGTTTTGAAGTGCCGTGCTCGGACACGTGTATATTAGAGATGAGCGGGTACTGTTCGGATCAGCCAATCCGAACAGCACGCTCCATAGAAATGAATGGATGCACCTGGTACTTCCTCTTTGACGGCGGCCGGCTTAACCCCCTGCGTGCCGGCTATGTCCATTCATTTCTATGCGAGCGTGCTGTTCGGATCGGCTGATCCGAACAGTACTCGCTCATCTCTAGTGTATATGTGTCTAAATGAGCGGCGCTCTTACGCCGTGTGAAGGGGCCCAAAAGTGTAATACAAGTATTTAGGGAATGTGCATTCTAGAGCTGACGGGTCCAGTTTAAATTAAACCACTCTTGCAAGTGGTGTGCAGTGGATAAAAAAGTTGTATTTTTGTCCAAAAGTTTTGATAAGTTTTTTCATAGCTTTTAACCCTGTTTTCAAGCACACAAGCAATGATAAATCAGCCCCATAGTTTTAGTCAAATTTATTAAAAAAAGAAAGCCAAAAAACGGTACAAATGTAGCAAAAATCTCTGTTGATATTGGAGAGCCTGGGACTGGACATCTCCAAAAAATATTACATTCATTAGATTGAAAACAAAACACTATCCTTTGAGCATCATTCCCTATCCAAATAGTGCCTATAGATGATGCATGTTCCTTTTGGCTGCAGTATATGCCGTCTATTATAGTATTCACAATTGGTTCATCTAGTTCACAGTCTCAGCTTCCCCTATGCAAATTTCCAACAAAGATATACTTTAAGACCAAGGCCCCACGTTGCAAAAACTCAGAGTTTTGGCCATGCTAATCCCATCCACACATTTCAGAAAAAAAATCTGTAGCAAAAAAACTGCTTTTTCAAAAACACCCGCATTTTAGAAAATTACAGCATGTCAGGTATACCCGAGGAAATGCTGACATCTTCTGTATACGTATAATAGGGGCAGGAAGTCTGCAGAGGAAAACTCTTCGGACTTTTTGTGAAAAATACTTTGCAAAAAACGCAATTCTTTCCAAAGCATTATGTGGGGCCTCATGCTTGGTTCACATCAGCGTTCGTATTCTGTCCGGGGGAGACTACATGGAGACCCCCCCCGAACGGAATACCGAATACAACTGCAAGCAGTGTGCAGCAAAAGCACACGGACCCCATGGACTACCGGCATGAATCATGTGGACAGGAAAGTAGATTGTGAACTACTTTTCTGTCCGCATAATCCCTGTGGAAATTAGGCAGCAAGCACACGAACCCCGTTATAGTCTATGGGATCTGTGTGCTTTCACTGCACACCACTTGCAATTGCATTTGGTATTCCATTCGGGGGGTCCCCATGTAGTCTCCCCCAGACAGAAAACGAACTCTGATGTGAACGATGCCTTAGCCTAACTGCTTTTGCAGTGTTAAACAAGTCATCTCCAAAATACTAATAATAGGCAGGTGACCAAATGGAAAGTCAAGGCTATGTGCACAAGGATCCATAGCTAGTTGTATTGGACTGATATCCAGTATCAGACAAGCACATTTGTTATACAGTTACACAGGTGCAGTGCTTTTCTCTCCTCATTTTTTGCTCTTTTCTGACGAAAACCACACGTACCCCATTATAGTCTTTGGGGTCCACAGGTTTCCTAAAGTAACCGCTTTTTTATGCAGATTAGGTTTCCATTTGGGGGGTCCCCAAATGGGCTCCCTGAACGGAAACACGAACACAGATGTAAACCTAGCCTTACTTAGGCACAGTTGTCTATTTTAATAAAGTGGATTTCATTTGTAGACAAATTTAGCTCCTTCAAGTAAGTTTGCTGGGATCTGTAGCCATGTCAACAGTTACTATTGTTGGTGGAAGTTTCTGATGCACAATAGATAAACCACTTAAAAGAAAGAACTCTGGGTTGTTCAACAGTGTGAGCTGCACAGCCTTTTATGGCATAGGTGTCTCCCTCTGTCATTGCAGAGTAATAAAAAACATGTGCTAAGTTGGATCCTCTTCCTTGTGTATAGATCCATACAATTCACATTTTGGGAAAAAATTATTTGTATATCAGGATTACAGGCAATTCCCAAGAATCCTTCCTGGATTCATTATTACAACCAGAAATTCATGTCCATGAATGGCTGGATGTTGGATCCAGATAATTGATGGTACGTAGTAAGTTTTTGAGAACAAAAGAAATCACATTCTATGAGTTACTATATTATTTTAGATAACTTTATACATGCATCATACTTTAACTTGCATATTCAAGTGTCAATGAGAAGCAGGATGTACAGTATATGGTTTAACACCATATTACCTCTAACCTCTTATGTCTCCCTATTTCCTCATAGATTGCAAGCTCTGGCAAGCAGGGCCCTCACTCCTATTGTTTAATACATTCATTCTTTGTCACATTGGGAGGTCTAATATTGTCTGTTCATGTGTCCTCTGATTTGTAAAGTGCTGCAGAATATGTTGGCACTATATAAATAACATTGTTATTATTAATATTATTATTAGACAGCTATGTTTTCTAATTTATAAGTATGTAAAGTGCCATCATATAAAGTCCCGCTTCTTAATTTACGGAATACAGAGTACCGCTGACCAGGGCCTCCAGACTTTCCAAGAGCTCAGATAGGTAAATTCTTAAATTTTTTACAGTTCTCAAAATACACATACATTCTTTACAGTTCTCAGAATACAGCAGCTGCAACAGCCGTCGCTTGCTAGGCTGTAGGGATGTATTGGTATTGGATATACAGTGTTGGCCAAAAGTATTGGCACCCCTGCAATTCTGTCAGATAATTCTCATGTTCTTCCAGAAAATGATTGCAAGCACAAACTCTTTGGTATTAATATCTTCATTTATTTTGCTTGCAATGAAAAAACACAAAAGAGAATTTAAAAAAAGTCAAATCATTGATCATTTTACACAAAACTCCAAAAATGGGCCGGACAAAGTATTGGCACCCTCAGCCTAATACTTGGTTGCACAACCTTTAGACAAAATTACTGCGAACAACCGCTTCCGGTAACCATCAATGAGTTTCTTACAATGCTCTGCTGGAATTTTAGACCATTCTTCTTTGGCAAACTGCTCCAGATCCCTGAGATGTGAAGGGGGCCTTCTCCAAACTGCCATCAAGAGATCTCTCCCCCACAGGTGTTCTATGGGATTCAGGTCTGGACTCATTGCTGCCACTTTAGAAGTCTCCAGTGCTTTCTCTCAAACCATTTTCTAGTGCTTTTTAAAGTGTGTTTTGGGTCATTGTCCTGCTGGAAGACCCATAACCTCTGAGGGAGACCCGGCTTTCTCACACTGGGCCCTACATTATGCTGCAAAATTTGTTGGTAGTCTTCAGACTTCATAATGCCATGCACACAGTCAAGCAGTCCAGTGCCAGAGGCAGCAAAACAACCCCAAAACATCAGGGAACCTCCGCCATGTTTGACTGTAGGGACCGTGTTCTTTTCTTTGAAGGCCTCTTTTTTTTCCTGTAAACTCTATGTTGATGCCTTTTCCCAAAAAGCTCTACTTTTGTCTCATCCGACCAGAGAACATTCTTCCAAAACGTTTTTGGCTTTCTCAGGTAAGTTTTGGCAAACTCCAGCCTGACTTTTTTTTGTCTCTGGGTAAGAAGTGGGGTCTTCCTCGGTATCCTACCATACAGTCCCTTTTCATTCAGATGCCGACGGATAGTACGGGTTGACAATGTTGCACCCTCGGACTGCAGGGCAGCTTGAACTTGTTTGGATGTTAGTAGAGGTTCTTTATCCACCAACCGCACAATCTTGCGTTGAAATCTCTCGTAAATTTTTCTTTTCCGTCCACATCTAGGGAGATTAGCCACAGTGCCATGGGCTTTAAACTTCTTGATGACACTGCGCACGGTAGACACAGGAACATTCAGTTCTTTGGAGATGGACTTGTAGCCTTGAGATTGCTCATGCTTCCTCACAATTTTGCTTCTCAAGTCCTCAGACAGTTCTTTGGTGTTCTTTCTTTTCTCCATGCTCAATGTGGTACACACAAGGACACAGGACAGAGGTTGAGTCAACTTTTATCCATTTCAACTGGCTGCAAGTGTGATTTAGTTATTGCCACCACTTGTTAGGTGCCTCTGCTAAGTAACAGGTGTTGTTAATTACACAAATTAGAGAAGCATCACATGATTTTTCAAACAGTGCCAATACTTTTATCCACCCCCTTTTTTATGTTTGGTGTGGAATTATATCCAATTTTGCTTTTTGACAATTCTTTTTGGGGTTTTCCTTTGAAGACAAATTAAATGAAGATAATAATACCAAAGAATTTGTGATTACAATCATTTTCTGGAAGAAAATGAGTATTATCTGACAGAATTTCAGGGGTGCCAACACTGTACAGGTCAGTGGTAAAGTCTAATCTTCTAGATAAGAAACCCTCAACAACTTGTATGCTGCAACCATACTTTACTGGTCTTGATTGTAAAATGCAAAACAAGAGTTTGACATACAGTTGCAATGAATGCAATTACCTGGAGTTTACACAAGCCGACAGGTGACAGTCTCATTTCCATATGTTCCCACTCCAAATCATGGACTCATTCCTCTGGGGTTTGGGATATAATAGGCTGCTTTACAGGATGACATGGATTAGACAGAAATGACATCAATTTGGACTGGAAAACTCCTGAAAATGCTTGAGAACTCCCTTCGTAGAGCAGTCAGTGTAGGGTCATACCAAGGGATGCGCCAAATACCTGCTCCTGTCGTATGATTTGTGCAGATACTGTATTCTCACAAGCAATGGTTTAACAGTATACAATTGTAACTTCTCAGGTCATAGTAGGCCTAGATTAGGGAGCCCTGGTCAAATTTTTATATATAAGACACAACACAGGTATATATACTAATCAGGTAATGAAGTGCCAGATCATACCCATGCATGATCCCACAATAAACCTGTGTTGGGTTAGAATCCCGTGCCTGTGCACCAACCTGTATACACAGCAAGGCAAAGAAATCGAGGAGACCCATTAGGCTTTTGGAGAGTCAAATAATTTTCAGGAGCCATAACATATTTTCACAGCTTCCAGAGTGCTAGTGCATTCGAGAGTATCCTCATCTTGGAAACTGCACCCCTCAGACAATGTATCAAGTGGTATATTGATAATTCTGACCACATAGATGCTTTACAAAAAGAAAAATGAAAATGTATATTTTCCAGATATCCTATCCTATTCTACCTCCTATCCTACCTACTAATACTCAATCACGCAAAAACGGCTGAACGGATTTAGATGAAATTTGGCACATAGATAGTTTGTAACCTGGATTAACACATAGGCTACTTTTTATCCCAGTAAATGACATGGCTTCACAACTGTTATTAATTTTTGTTAATATACTATGTTAAACTGCAAGACAATTGAGCTAATTGCAGTTTTCTGGTAAAGCCTGTGCTGTTATCTCTTTGTGTAAACACACAGATAACACTGAGTTCATTCTGTACAAGTATCTGCATATTATATGATCTGCATAAGTGTTCTGTGTCCTGTACAGCCAGAGGGAGGAGGGAAGCAGCATGCTGAGACACTAATATGGGAAAACCCCTTTAATCCAAATTGGCAATTTCCCATTTTTAAACAAGCCAGAAAACTGAAAATCTAATGTGTCACAAAATTCTCAAAAAAAAAAAGAGAGCTATGAAGGTAGCCAGGAGTCAACAGACTTCTCCTCAAGCAGAACTGAGGGAAGATTGAGCAAGCTAGGCGTAAAGCGGCTCTTAGAGCAGATCATCGACGCCAACAATACACAGTTCTATTCCGTTATCAGGCCAGCAGAGTAGTTCAGCACCAGCATCGGGACAGCATCAGTTCAGCATTGGGAATTACAATTACATCTGAGGACTGCTGGCCCGATGTTTGTGCCCAGTAGCCAGTACATCAACGCCCCCATCCTTTTCCCAGTGCTGTCCCCCAGCTCTCCTTACATCTACCCTGTACCCTCTCCCCACCACACGACTAGGCCTCACCTCGGCACTGGTACGGAGACCGGAAGGAAAGACACCAGGGCTCAATCCAGGCCCTGACAAGGGACGCACCGACGCCGACCATAGGAACAGGGAGCTACGGCAATCCGGAGGGACAAACTTCCTGCAGCGTCTGACGACTAGTAGCGTTGGTGAAGATTTACGGTGAGGCCTAGTCGTGTGGCGGGGAGAGGGTATGGGGCAGATGTCAGGAGAGCTGGGGGGCAGCACTGGGAGGAGGAAGATGGGGGGGCATCGATGTACTGGCTACTGGGCACAAGCGTTGGGCCAGCAGTCCTCATATGTAATTGTATTTCCCAATGCTGAACTGATGCTGTCCTAATGCTGGTGCTGAACTACTCTGCTGGCCTGATAACGGAATAGTACCCAATACGCTTATTATATGGTGTCCTACCTAGCTGCTGAGGTGCCGGAATAATCACAGGCACGATGTGAAGAACAAGTTCAGCAACAGGCCAGGTTGAGAGCTGCCGAAATGCCAGAGCAGGCTAATTTTTTTATTACTCTCACATTTTTCATTTCTCTTTGGACCCAATTCTGAAGTCCATGCAGACAAAGTTGCGGGCATAAGCTAGTATACTATACAATGTCCAATATGATATGTCCAACTTGTGGCACTGTGAAAAGTCAGCTCCGGTTATTATGCTCTTTTTCTTGATTTTGAAAACATCCTACATGTGTCCCTTATCTTTTGCCAAGAAATATGACAGGGCTCAGAAGTGAAAGAACACCATGTGCATTTGAGGCCTAATTTGGTTATTCACATGGCACTGGCAGGCAATTGCGTAGACACTGAGGTAAAATGTAAAGATTGACACCCCCAAATATAACCCTATTTTACAAATACACCCCTTTGAACCCAAAGTACCTCCTAGAAATGAATGTGCAAATATTTTTTTTAAAAATATGTGATTTTGGTGCCCAACATGTTCTGCTCAATTTTTACTCCAACTTCACACCTAAAGTTTTAAGTGGTTGTCCTGGGTACAAAAAAAGTAAAAAAAATATGGTTGTACAATTCTATAAGGGCTTAGGAGTGATGGAGTGCTTTTTGGTTTTTGGAGAGAAGATTTAAAGGGAATGGTTTATGGACGCCGTGTCGCTTTGGCAGAAGTGACTCCATTTTGTAAACTATACCTCTTAATGAATTTTTCAAGGAGCAGAGTGACCATTTTTAACCCTTGAGCATTGCATTAATTTAGTGTACAAAAATAAATTCACAGCTGCAAAGTTAAAACTGAAAAAACTCCAAAAACTGCTAAGGTTATCCTGAGTACATGTGCAAAAAGAACGAAAACAGATCCAGCTCCAGCCAGAATATTCTAATAAAACATGACTTTTAATATTGTTCTTTGTTTCTTTTTAAAGAACAATATTAAAAGTCATGTTTTATTAGAATATTCTGGCTGGAGCTGGATCAGTTTTCGTTCTTTTTGCATACAGTATGTAGCGCCCTGATCCGGAGGGCTGATCCGTGCCCCAATTTATAAGTACAGACTTTGGCTGTGGCTAACTTGTTTCATGTATTGAGTTATCCTGAGTACAACAGTGTTGGATCCAGACATAAGCTGGACACAATTTATTAAAAGTAAGTTACCCTCCTGTCTTGGCCAGTTTTGCCCTAAAGCTCCTAAAATCCCTCCAAGCTCAAGATCGAACTTTGCAGAACTTCCAGTGACAAGGACATAGCATAATCCTGAACAGACGCTAGCAGTAGTATCTTACACCTCCCATTGCCACCACAGGGGTTTTCCCATTTCTTGAATAACCCCTTTGCGCTGTTTACTTTGTACTGTTATGTATTGAAATACTGAGTTAGCAATACACATAGTGTGAGTGGGTGTGGAGAGCAGAAAGACTATGGTTTGACTGGTTTTTGCATGCTGTACTGGAATTCCCTATAAAGTGAGTGATGCATATGAACTATCCTCTAAGGCCTTAGTCTATTCCAAGTTAAGTACTGTCATAAGAGATTCTGTATGCATTTATGGATAAACCCTCTAAGGGGTCTTGGTATCAGCCATTGTAGTATTATCTGACAATTAATATTCAGTACATCATTAATGTTACATGCTTTATTACCCTGCTCTTAAGAGTGTTATTTGCCTTCACTATTGTTTTCATTTATTAATCCCAAGAAAGGGTTAAATGTTATAGTTATTGAACCACTGTATGGCAGTATTATTCAAGTATGATAAGTATATTATCATATCATTTATAGATCAAAGCATGTGTAGTGTTGCCAAGGCAGAGCTCATACATAAAATATTTTGGCATACAATGCTATGCATGGC
Source organism: Leptodactylus fuscus (assembly GCF_031893055.1). Taxonomy (NCBI): domain Eukaryota; kingdom Metazoa; phylum Chordata; class Amphibia; order Anura; family Leptodactylidae; genus Leptodactylus; species Leptodactylus fuscus. The sequence continues at coordinate 165,450,939 of NC_134269.1, read as the reverse complement.
ATGACATAGACTCACATTGTGCCTTTAGGCTGTCTCTGAGATTATAGGAACATCTCTAAATTTTGCATAGATAAAATACTTTTATATGTTTACCGACAACAGAGGGCCAGTAAACTGGTACTTGTGTATAAATGCTAGAAAATGGCTAATTCTATAGATTTAAGAGATTTCTATATTACAAAGCTCATCTATGAAACATAACGTTACAAAATATGAAGAGGGGATTAAGAGACCCTTTATTTTGAACCAAATCTCTTAATGGGGTTCCCCAAAACTTAGATATTGAACATAAGATGTAGCTCCAGCACTGTAGTCTGCCAACCTTTATTTACAAATAATGTTAGAAATATAGTGAAGTGCTCATCCATCCACCCAGAACCTCTCATGCCATACAATGCCTGCTGTCCATATTTTCCCATAAAGTGGGGATGGGATTTGCTAGAATCTCATCCACTTTGCTGTGACTGTAACAGTTTTTTTTCTGCCACAGGCAAACCGTTGTGTTTCAAAAATACCTTCCTCATAAGGAGTCCCCTAAACTGATTCTCACTTCTTATTGGTCTATTACAGTGATGGCGAACCTACTGCACATGTGCCAGAGAGGGCACGCAGAGCCCTCTATGCTGGCACGTGTGCGGTCGCCGGTATCGCTCACTAACAGGGAATCTGGTACAGGATTCTCCGATAATGAGCGATCACTGCCTTCAGTTGTGTGTGCAAATGCACATACCTTCTGAAAGCTGTCAATGTAGGCCGCAGATCGCGCAACCGTGGCCTACACTGACTGCAGAGTTTGACCTCTGCTTCCGACGCAGGCGCGATGATGTGAGTCATCAGCACCCGCAGTCACAAGAAGGTGGACGCCGGCGGCTCTTCATGGGTAAGTATAAGAGTGTGTCTGTGTGTGTGAGAGTGTGTGTATGAGACTGTGTGTAAGTGTCAGCCATACTGAAGAGCATATAATACTGGGGGGATGCGTACTGAGGAGCATATAATATTGGGGGGGGGGCGTACTAAAGAGCATATAATACTGGGGGTTGTACTAAACAGCATGTAATACTGGGGGGCGTACTAAACAGCATATAATACTGGGGGTTGTACTAAACAGCATGTAATACTGGGGGGCGTACTAAACAGCATATAATACTGGGGGTTGTACTAAACAGCATATAATACTGGGGGGGCGTACTAAAGAGCATATTATACTGGGGGAATACGTACTGAGGAGCATATAACACAGGAAGGACGTGTACTGAGGGGCATATAATACTGTGTGTGGGAGGGGGGGCATACTGAGGAGCATATAAAACTGTGTGTGGGGCACTGAGGAGCATATAATACTGGGGGGATGCGTACTGAGGAGCATATAATACTGTGTGTGGGGGGGTAATGAGGACCATATAATACTGGGGGTTGCGTACTGAGGATCATATAATACTGTGTGTGTGTGTGGTACTGAGGAGCATTTAATACTGTGTGTGGGGGTACTGAGTAGCATATAATACTATGGGGGGGGGCGTATTGATAAGCATATAATACTGTGTGTGGGTGCCACTGTGGAGCATATAATTATGTGGGGGGAGGGGGTACTATGAAGCAAACAATACTGTGTGGTGGGCCTACTGTGGAGCATATAATACTGTAGGGGGGCTACTGCGGAGCATATAATACTGTCTGGAGTCCCCTCACTATTTATATCACAGTATCTGTTTTATAGCAGACGTGATATTAGTACAGGCTGGAATAACACTGCATGGTCATTATAAAACAGATCCTGTGCAATGTAAGTAGTGAACATTAACTGTTCAGAAGTACCAAATGCAGAGACCTTTACCTTTCAGTACAAGCTCTGTAATTTGTGGGTCCGTAACTGTCTGCAATTGTGGGTCCGCACAGTATTAAGGTTAAATTGCCGTGTTGGAACTTCACAATAATTTAGTGGGTTTTGGGTTTCAGTTTGGTCACTTGGTCTCTAAAAGGTTCGCCATCACTGGTCTATTAGCTCTCAATTCCCACAAAGAGCAAGTTGCTAACATCACCTTGATGAACTTAAAGAATATGATGCGAAACTCCAGACAAAGTTTTGGAGCACCTAGATAATCTCCATTTATAAAAGACGCTTTGCACATTTAGTAGTGCACTCAGTAGTCTGACATTCCTGTTATGACGGTGCTGTAGAACAAGCTCAATGAGATTTCACATATTCCCTTATAGGCAAATTTTTCACTGTATTGGGAGGGGGAGACGACTATCACAGCTTGATGGACAGTTTTGTAAAGTTTGGTATGAATAAGTCCCACAAAAGCCTCAACTTCTGGATATGCGTCCAAATAAAGTAATACTTTCTGTATGTCAGTCATACTATGAGTCTGAGGTAAGGTCATTGAAATTGATATACTGCACTTACCTTCCACATGGCTGGGAGCTTATATTTTTCCTTTTGTTAGTGTTCTGTTCAGCTAACTGATGGTCCATGGCTCAATGTGGCCTCTACTTTAACTGCCAACTACTCCATATATTGGGTCAATGCTGTGCCCACGCCCTTTCAATCTACTGATGTGCAGTGATACCAGAAGTCATGCCCCCACCAATATATACTGTACATTATAGTCCTAGAAAACCTCTTTGAGATGGACACAAGTGTCCCAGGATTTCTGCCTGATCAGACATCAAGGTCCATTATTGCAGCAAGCACTTCTGATAATAGGAGCACTTATCTCTGAAAGCAGAATACTAGAAATATGAGAACAATGCGAGCCAAACCTTCCTGCAGCTCTGACCAGGCAGTCAACAGTGACTGTGCCTGAGACACGTGGCCTGGTGTGCCAACTTTACTGCTGCTCTCTGTACCAACCTATGCCAGTGTAATTCTACTGACAAAGTGTGTGTTTATTTTTACATTATTTGCTTATATCTTTATATTTGGTGGCAAACTGAGTAGGAAGTTTGGCCAATTCCAGGTTTTGCTATGATCCCCTATGACTTGTCTGCTTGCCCCATGTTCTGTAGACATGCTGCTTATTTTTTACTGGTGACTGTCTCTGGCTTTGGTATGAATACATCAAACTTGTATGGCAATCCTTATTATGGAAGGGAATCACTCTGATACATGTATGAATTAAAGACCCCAGCACTGCGAATGGTTACGTGTAAGTGAGGTTCATTACATCTCACCAATCCATATGACTTTAGTCAGTGACATTTTGGTCCGTCCCCGACCTTCCTGAGGCTGTCTGTATACAAAGAATCGACGTTTTATGCTTATTAATACTAAATACAAAAAGTGCATATGAAAGTGCAAATAATGCTCAAAACATTGAAGAGAAAATAGAGATTATATAGATATCTATATGCATATCCATACCAAGTAGATAGGACTTCTTATGGAATAAATATATAGCCATATAATATATTACAAGGCAGTTCACATTAAGGAGTATTTGGGGTACAAATAAGGAGAACAATGCTATGTTGCATAATGTCTATACAGATGCCATAGAGCTAAATGCAATGGGTAAATTCAAGAAAACTGTGGAAGAAATCTCCTTTTACACTGATCTCTTACATTTAGTCCTCACTGAGAATCTTTTTCAGGATAAGTTTTACCTCCAGACACAAGGAACCGCAATGGGGTCCAATGCCTCCCTGCCATGCTAGTGCCTACATGTCCCATTTTGAGGACCAATATGTCTATACATGTGACCTCTTCAACATCTACTCTCTAATCTGGAAGAGATGTATCAACCATATTCTCTGCATTTGGGGGGAGCTGTGGATGCCTTTTGCAAGCTCCATACATACCTCAATTCAATCTGGCCAGAATTGCAACTCTCTATTCATTATAATGATGGTCAGTTTTTTGGACACACAAGTGTTGATTGTACCCGATGGCCTCCTCTGGACAGATTTATATACAAAATCTAAAGATCAGAACAATTTACACTTATATTCTGGTTTCCATCCTCCAGCGGTTAAGAAATCATTGCCTATTTCACAGGTCCAATGTGCTAAACATACAGTTGAAACTAGAAGTTTACATACACTATATAAAATGACACATATTCATATTTTTCTCACTATCTGACATGAAATCAGAATAAACCTTTCCCGTTTTAGGTCAATTAGGATTGCAAAAATTATTTATTTTTGTCAAATGTCAGAATAATGAGAGAGAATTGTTTAAGGCATTTTTATTACTTTCTGCAAAGTCAAAAGTTTACATACATTTGATTTGTATTTGGTACCATTGCCCTTAAACTGTATGACTTAGGTCAAACATTTTGGTTATCCTTCCACAAGCTTCTCACAATATTTGGGCACATTCCTCCTGCCAGAACTGGTGTAGCTGAGCCATGTTTGTAGGCCGTCTTGCTCGCACCTGCCTTTTCAGCTTTGACCATAAATTTTCAGTAGGATTGAGATCGATCCCTCCTGCAACAACAGATAATGAATGTTGCCCCTATGACACACCCCTCTTCGGAGCACCAATCCAATTGATCGAGGCTGTTCTGGTTGGGAACTCTATTTGTGTGTTGTATACACATGGTGTCAAATTCACCGTTTGTTAGACATTGATAATATATTTACTCCTATGTCCATAAAAAAACTTTTAATAAGCACTTGGACACAATCGTAAACAAAATATACTTCACAAAGATGTAATTAAAAGTTGCGTTTTAAGTTCCTTATTTGTAGTTAGTAGGGGTAGAAAAAATTGGGTCACTATCATGACCTATTAGTAAATGGTATGCTTTAATGTTCCACATACAACAGAAAATTGCACCATTGCTCCTATTACATGAATACGAGCATCCTGCACATGCCTCTGTCTGCTGCACCAGCTTCTAGCGCCTGAAGGATTCCTGAGTAGTGGATCTGTGTGGAGTCCAGGTGTCAGACCTCCACAGATCACATACTTCTTAAAGGGGTATTCCCATGACGCTTGTTCACTAACCTGCAGGCTGTTGTGCTCTCTTCACTTCCTGCTTTTCTCGGCACATAGGTGGGCGGGGTTTCACTTGCACGGGATTGGTTGTAAATGAATTACCACAGTGTGAAGCTGATGTAGCAGAGCTGGATTTGAGTCAGTTTGCTTACATACAGAGGTAACGGACTCCCTATCTCAGCCCTTATCAGCCAAATTCAATTAAACCGACTGATAAGAGCTCAGAAATCCTGGAGCTCTCTGAGAAGCTCCGCTACTTAAAATACACAAACAGCTCAGAGCTGCTCCCAGCCCCTCCCTCCCCCTCTGAGAGCAGGCAGCTACATCACTTGACAAATGAGCATATAATCCCGAGGGCCATAGAAACGGAGTGTAAACAATGAAGTGAATACATTAAGATAGCAGACAAACAAAGCAGTTTTGGTATAGCAATGCATTTAAGAAAAGTCTTAAATCCACATAAACTAGCAGTATAGATAGGATCCTTGTGATGGGACAACCCCTTTAAGGTGGAGAATGAGTAAACATTTATGGTTACACTGGTAATGTATTGTTATAGTAACACCTCAATGGCAGGACCTCCTGCGGTTCTGCTGAACTAAACTTAAAAGCATTTACCCATCTCCCTGTTTTAGCAGCTTTGTCTGCTCTCTCTCTTCTTCTCACTTCCTGTATTATTCTACAAGCTGATGGGTGACTTTGATTGTTTGATGAACAGGACCTATGAAGTATCTCAATAGATAAAGACTTTGCCTTTACCATGAGAGATTATTTATTATATTACTAGAAATCTCATATAAATTCAGATCAAAGTATGTACAGTAATACCATATTGCAGCAGGTTTGGACTGGCGCACAGGTCACAGGTGAATTCTCTCGTGAGCCCCAAAGCCAGACAGGCCATCAGCTCACCCTGGTATGGCACATTATAATCATTGTACTTCATACAGATACTCATTGTACAGCATCTCGGCCAGGTACTGTATTGGTATGATATACTGGGTAGGTTATGTAAGGTTATGTAAGAGAGTGCCCTGTTTATTTTTATACACTGTAATTATACTAGGCAGCTGAAATGACATCTAGGTGCAGAGTCAGGCCAACTTGGATCCTTTCTTCTTGGACCCCATTTTCTCTATCACATTGCAGGGGCCCCAATTATCAATCATCTGCAGTGGTCTGTCACTGTGTGGGCACATACGCTTGGCTCACAGAGATAAGAGGGCCCTAGTTCATGGCATGAGCCAGGCAGCAGGCTACTAACAGGACCTCAGGATAGAACCAATGAAAGGCAAGGACTAGACAGGGAGCGAATATTGAAAAAATGTATGTTACCAACATTTTAAGCATCTTTAAACCATTGTTATATAATATTTGCAGGTAGCTGCACAATGGGCTCCCAAAATGAATCCTAGGCACTCCAGCCCAACACTGTACTGCCCCAAATATGATTGGCTCCAAATTTACTCTGCAGCAGAACAATGATCCCACACACACAGACAATGTCTATAACAACTATGTTATTCCTAGGGAAGAACAAACAGTCCTGAAAGTTATGTTATGGCCCCCGTACTAGTCTGAAGTTCCTTTAAAAACTGTCTGCAAGTCTACCCAGAAGAATTGATGGTGTTTTAAAGGCAAAGTCAGGTCACAGCAAATATTTATTTAGATTTCTTTTTTTGTTCATTCATTTTGCATCATATTTGACATAAAGTATTAACACTTTTACTTTTCAAAGCATTCTTACTTTGCAACATTTCTTCCACACCTGGCTAAAACATTTGCACAATACTGCAGTAACGAAATACAATCAGAAAAAACCTAACTTAAAGATCCCTCAGCATCTTTGTCTTGCCGAAAATGCAGCTCAGCAAGTTGTGTCAGTCCATTAGTATGAGGAAGAAGTGTGTCACCTTCTTTGTAAAAACTGCAGTGTCCTCAGGAATAACAAACAAGCAGGTGTAGATCATGGCAGCGAACAGAGTAGTCCACATCCAGAAGCACCAAATGAGGAGGAGGTAAGTGGTCAAAGTTACCGTCATCTTATGTGTACATAGACTCGCTATAATGTTCTACAATGTACAATGACTGCGTGATCATCAACACTAATGTTATATGGATAGTCAGTACTCACAATGACTGTAGATGATCTTATTATATTAAGAGCCTGTAGAAAATCATAAGCAGCGTTGCCTGTTTTCTAGGATCAGGTGAAACAGGGAAAGTGGAAAGTATAGTAAAAGTTTTATGCTTGCTTTCCCTATTGAATTGAATCCAGTTTGGCAAAAACAAACAAACAAAACAGCACACTTTTTGGCTGGCATATGACTTCCCCCTATTGCTGCCTATACACACTAGATGAATGACTGCCAAACCCAATGATGTCAACTGGACTGAGCAACCATTTATTGTGTCTGGGGTCCTTCCAACTCTCCCCCAGTTGCAGTTGTTGGGGGAGCTAATGGTCACCTTTTGTTCTCCCCTCTTGGAGACTGAACAGAATCTTTGGGTGAAGGAAACCTGGCCACTTTTTCAGTACATGGAACAATCTTGACTGTATTTACCTCTACTTGCTTTTGTTGGTTTTTTCCACCGTGAAAAAGTAATTTTTTTGGTACCTTCTTAGTCAAGTTAGAAAGTTACCAAAGCAATACGATACGGTCAAGTGTACAAACACTGCAGTGGAAAGCTAAGGACCTTGCACAATTTTTTTTTTTTTTTCTTCAATTTTCTCAATCTCATCCACAATGATTGACTGTAATACGCCACAGCCAAACTGCGGTATATGCGCCAAGTGGGCCTGGTCTCAGAGTGTATTCATACAGTATGTACTAGTAGTGTGTTGCAGTCACAATACACACAACATAAACTGAACATGGTTTTACTAGAAATCACTGCAGTCTTCCTGTATTTTACAGTTGAAATGCTTGTTTTTAACATTAAGTTCCATGGCCAAAGACACACTAGGTCTCCTTCAGGCTGAGGCCCCACGTTGCAGAAATGCAGCTTTTTTGTTGCAGATTTTGCTGCCTTTTTTTGAGGCAAGGTAAAGAATGGCTACAAAAGGAATGTGAAATCTACTGTATATAAGTACTTCTACTTCTACCTTCTTCTCAATCCACTCCTGGCTTTGACTCAAAAAACTGGGGCCAAAAAAGCTTTGTTTACGCAACGTTGGTCCTTAGCCTCATACTTTTATGATTTGTGTTACATTCTGATGTAGTTTTAGATCAAATTATATATGTAAGTTACCTACACCTTCTGGTTCAATATACCATAAGCTGCCAATCTGAGCTCACTCTAGATGACTCTTATTTCCACTTCAAACATTTTCTCCTCTTAACAAATCATGCAGCTGCTCTCCTGCGATCTGTCTGTTGCTTATACACCATGTTTACTATACTTGTTGTTATGGAACCAAATCAACTATTGTCACTGACACTGATTCTATATGATTATGAAACACATCATGTCAATATGTAACTTAGGTTACCTATTAGTCCTATCCTTTTATTTTTGGATTTATTTGTACTTTCTTTTATCATCTTATTCTTGTTGTGCATTTTATGTTTTTATTGCAATTGTAAGCAGTGCATTTTATTATGGTGTTATTACGGTATTTATGGTGGCCTGAGGAAGACGCCGGTACAGCATAGAAACGCGTAGCCACCCTCTGCCTGTTTTTTGGAACCAATAAACGAATATTAATTTATTTAAATTTTGGTTTTTCTTGGATTCCATCCAGTGGCGCTCCCATTCTATCCCGGGTTTTTTGTTTTCTTTATTCCCATTGTCTCTCACCGCCCTCTGGGTAGGTGTCCGGGTAGGAGCTGACACTGAGCTATTTATCCTGATCTAGGACATTCATTGGGGCACTGGGCATTTTTCATTTTCATACTAGATCAAATTTATGCAGAAATATAGAAAATTCTGAGTGGTTCACAAACTTTCAAGCACCACTGTAGGTACCTTACTTATCATACATAGGTGTCTGTATGGACTTTAAAGAATGTTAACACTTGTTTAAACATTAAATGGCATAAATGAGCCGAACACTAACTAGTTTAAAACACTGAATGCTTAACCTTAAACTCACTGGAATACAATAGTACAGGTTGACACTAAGTTCACACTAGTGTTTGGGTGTCCATTGTTCAGGTCCGCATGGGACCCGAAAGACAGTGAGTATGTTCGCTTAAAAAATGGTTACCTGCAGATGCCATAATAATAATAATGCATTTTATTTATATAGCGCCAATATATTCTGCAGCACTTTACAAATTGTAGGGTTCAAGTACAGACAAAAAATATACATTACAAATAAATAGTCACTTCACACAATGGGCCTGAGGCCCTGCTCACAAGAGATTACAATTAGGGATGAGCGAACACTGTTCGGATCAGCCGTTCCGAACAGCACGCTCCCATAGAAATGAATGGAAGCAGCTGGCACCTACACTTTGCCGGCGGTCGGTTGCTTAACCCCTCGCGTGCCGGCTACGTCCATTCATTTCTATGGGAGCGTGCTGTTTGGAGCGGCTGTTCCGAACAGTGTTCGCTCATCTCTAATTACAATCTATAAGGTACAGAGTGAGACACAAGTGGTAGCAGAGGCAGCATCGGAGGTGGCATTGCTTATACAGTGGTCCATGCATTTTTGTAGTAGAGGTTACTGTCATTATTCATAAAGCTGTATAAGCCATCACAAGTTACTGTCCTTTAATGTGCAGATCGTGCCTGGATATATAAAATTACAGTCTGAAACGGCATCATATCCTATGGGGGTAATATGGGAGCGTGAACAGAGGAGGGTTTATTTTAGGCATTCTAACTGCAGAAGGGTTTACATTAGGAATTGTGATAGATCTATCTGAAGAGATGTGTCTTTAGTTTGCACTTGAAGCTCTAGAAATTGGGAGTTAATCTGATTGTCTGGGGTAGAGCATTCCAGAGAAGTGGTGCAGCTCGGGAGAAGTCTTGTATACGAGCGTGGGAGGTTCTGATAATAGAGGGTATAAGTCTTAGGTCATTGAGTGAACGGAGAGCACGGGTTGGGCGGTAGACAGAGATGAGGGAGGAAATGTAGGGAGGTGCGGCATTATGGAGAGCCTTGTGGATGAGAGTGATAACTTTATATTTTATTCTATAATGAATAGGCAGCCAATGTAGCGACTGGCACAGACCAGAGGCATCGCTGTAGCGTCTAGCCTGATAGATGAGCCTGGCCGCTGCATTCAGAATAGACTGTAGAGGGGAGAGTTTGTAATGGGGTCTGCTGGGTTTCCACTGGTTTTATACAGATACCGGCAGAGAGAAAAGTCCTCCTTGCAGGCCTCTCTCAGCATACTTGTTCTGACCGGTAAATCTTGCCAACATATAGATTGAATTTCACATCTGAAACTCGGTCGTGTGAATGTTGGATTAGTCATGTAACTGTAAAAAATAGCGGTGTGATGGTCACTTTAAAAACAATGAGTATGAATTGATATACTCACAAGTCTGTTTTTTGACAGACCGTTTTACACAACCATCAAAAAAACAGACATGCTCTGCCTTTGTTCATTTTGACAGGTACAAAAATAGACAAGTGAATACACCTATATTCTTTTATGTGTTTCTAACTCCTTTCCGACATCCACAGTACTATTATGGCAGATGCCGGGTGTTTAACTATGGCGGCTGCCCGGGAATCGAGCGGCAGCCATAGCCACATGGTGTCTGCTGTTTCATACCGGAAGACGCCGGTACAGCATAGAAACGCGTAGCCACCCTCTGCCTGTTTTTTGGAACCAATAAACGAATATTAATTTATTTAAATTTTGGTTTTTCTTGGATTCCATCCAGTGGCGCTCCCATTCTATCCCGGGTTTTTTGTTTTCTTTATTCCCATTGTCTCTCACCGCCCTCTGGGTAGGTGTCCGGGTAGGAGCTGACACTGAGCTATTTATCCTGATCTAGGACATTCATTGGGGCACCGGGCATTTTTCATTTTCATACTAGATCAAATTTATGCAGAAATATAGAAAATTCTGAGTGGTTCACAAACTTTCAAGCACCACTGTAGGTACCTTACTTATCATACATAGGTGTCTGTATGGACTTTAAAGAATGTTAACACTTGTTTAAACATTAAATGGCATAAATGAGCCGAACACTAACTAGTTTAAAACACTGAATGCTTAACCTTAAACTCACTGGAATACAATAGTACAGGTTGACACTAAGTTCACACTAGTGTTTGGGTGTCCATTGTTCAGGTCCGCATGGGACCCGAAAGACAGTGAGTATGTTCGCTTAAAAAATGGTTACCTGCAGATGCCATAATAATAATAATGCATTTTATTTATATAGCGCCAATATATTCTGCAGCACTTTACAAATTGTAGGGTTCAAGTACAGACAAAAAATATACATTACAAATAAATAGTCACTTCACACAATGGGCCTGAGGCCCTGCTCACAAGAAATTACAATTAGCGATGAGCAAACACTGTTCGGATCAGCCGTTCCGAACAGCACGCTCCCATAGAAATGAATGGAAGCAGCTGGCACCTACACTTTGCCGGCGGTCGGTTGCTTAACCCCTCGCGTGCCGGCTACGTCCATTCATTTCTATGGGAGCGTGCTGTTTGGAGCGGCTGTTCCGAACAGTGTTCGCTCATCTCTAATTACAATCTATAAGGTACAGAGTGAGACACAAGTGGTAGCAGAGGCAGCATCGGAGGTGGCATTGCTTATACAGTGGTCCATGCATTTTTGTAGTAGAGGTTACTGTCATTATTCATAAAGCTGTATAAGCCATCACAAGTTACTGTCCTTTAATGTGCAGATCGTGCCTGGATATATAAAATTACAGTCTGAAACGGCATCATATCCTATGGGGGTAATATGGGAGCGTGAACAGAGGAGGGTTTATTTTAGGCATTCTAACTGCAGAAGGGTTTACATTAGGAATTGTGATAGATCTATCTGAAGAGATGTGTCTTTAGTTTGCACTTGAAGCTCTAGAAATTGGGAGTTAATCTGATTGTCTGGGGTAGAGCATTCCAGAGAAGTGGTGCAGCTCGGGAGAAGTTTTGTATACGAGCGTGGGAGGTTCTGATAACAGAGGGTATAAGTCTTAGGTCATTGAGTGAACGGAGAGCACGGGTTGGGCGGTAGACAGAGATGAGGGAGGAAATGTAGGGAGGTGCGGCATTATGGAGAGCCTTGTGGATGAGAGTGATAACTTTATATTTTATTCTATAATGAATAGGCAGCCAATGTAGCGACTGGCACAGACCAGAGGCATCGCTGTAGCGTCTAGACTGATAGATGAGCCTGGCCGCTGCATTCAGAATAGATTGTAGAGGGGAGAGTTTGTAATGGGGTCTGCTGGGTTTCCACTGGTTTTATACAGATACCGGCAGAGAGAAAAGTCCTCCTTGCAGGCCTCTCTCAGCATACTTGTTCTGACCGGTAAATCTTGCCAACATATAGATTGAATTTCACATCTGAAACTCGGTCGTGTGAATGTTGGATTAGTCATGTAACTAAAAAATAGCGGTGTGATGGTCACTTTAAAAACAATGAGTATGAATTGATATACTCACAAGTCTGTTTTTTGACAGACCGTTTTACACAACCATCAAAAAAACAGACATGCTCTGCCTTTGTTCATTTTGACAGGTACAAAAATAGACAAGTGAATACACCTATATACTTTTATGTGTTTCTAACTCCTTTCCGACATCCACAGTACTATTATGGCAGATGCCGGGTGTTTAACTATGGCGGCTGCCCGGGAATCGAGCGGCAGCCATAGCCACATGGTGTCTGCTGTTTCATACAGCAGACAACACACGCTAATGCCCCCAGTCAATGCCCACACCGATCGTGGGCATTAACCCTTCTGGCGCTTTGGACAAAGCTGACTGAGGCGCCATTTTCCTGGCGGCACATGGGCGCCCCATTTTGCTGATGATCGCCGGCACCTGGAGCAAGCTCCAGGGCTGACGTCACATTGGCATGACAGCCGGGAGCCTTGTAAAGTCTACAAAGACTTTCTTTTGCAGGCTGCTCTAAAAAATTGGACCTTTAGATAGAATCATCACATTCAGTGGATTTGTGTACTGTCTGTAGAGAAACTAACATGTGAATAAGCCCTAATACACACACAATATATTATCCACAAGAGCACTGTATACAAACATAACATATACAGCGTGATAATACATTACATACATATGCTTGTATTACATACCTTCTGCATATAAAACATAATACACTTTGTAACCATGAGCACACAATACACGTTTCCACTGAAAACATTTACAGATATTCATCATATTGCTAGGTGTTAATATACATAATATATACTATCCTGACTTTTTTACAGCTGGCTATAGTGCAGTGCATGTGTAATAAGAGTAAAGTGCACTGTACACCTGTCAGCCTGCCATTGAGATTGTAGGATGAGGTGGTAGAAAGCAGGACAATATAGCCAATAAAATCCTTGACTTTCCTCTGTGACTCTGGGAGCAGCAGATAAGAGTTTATGGCAGCTCTGACCAGCAGTTACATAAGGCTGTGCTGTCCTAGTGACAGCTGATCATTGTAGTCCCTCCCTCAGTCAGTGAATGGCAGCAGCTCCTATTGCCAGGGAGGCAGTCCTTATTGTAGCACAGAGCTGCCATGGCATTAGGTTTATTATTAACAGCCCTGGACAGCTGGGGGACAGCCAGCACTGCTCAGCCCTCTGCAGGATCCCAGCTGTATGAAGGTAAGACATGTATACATCCTATAGCCTGGCTGTCTGGCTATGCATTGGTGTATCCCTGGGCTGTGTCATAGCTGGAAGCCAATGATATGCAATAGGAGAGACGTAGTGACACAGGAAGCAAAGCTGCAGGAGCAGGTGCAGTGTGTATTGTGACTGATATAGTAATCCACAGTCATGTTATGCTAGTGGGGCTAATGCCATATAGTGAGTATGTCTGGGTCTCCATATACACTATATAGTAATGCAAGAGTAGGGGAATGCAGACTGGATTACTGAATACTTACCTATAGTATTGACCAGACCAGTCCAGCAAGATCAGAGCAGGGAAAGCGGAGCTGATGGACGTCCCAGGACAAAGAAGCAAGTGGCCAGTAGTAATAGCATTGCGTCATAAAACTTCTGTCTACACATAGCAATGTATCACTAGGATTTCCTGTGTTTGTGTCAGCACCGTACAATAATTCCAAATATATTACTCCTTTAGTAAATAAATCCAGCATAACATAACAGTGCTGGAGCACCTTTCCTCAGAACTCTGCGGTTCCTCTATCATTCTGCCTGGAAATATAGAAGTTCATTAACAGTCCTTTGTGTTACAATTCTGTTTGGTGAAGGATCCTGTTGGTAAACTGTCAGGTCACTGCTGCGGTTCACCCTGACAAGGGAATTGGTACTGCAAAGTTTTCAATTTATTCAGATTTTTCCAAGAGGAATGACAGAGGAAAAGCCCAACACATATTTCTTAAAAAGATATAAACGGCTACTGTGATCAGGCGATGCCAAGTATATTATAGTCTACTATAAAATGTATTACTCCCTGTATATATGTCCTTCTAGGGTATATAGAAGTCCAAGAACTCAGGGATGTAGATAGAAATTATAGGGTCACATAGAAAAACTTGTTATATAGACAGCTCCCACAGATTTGCATATTTTTAATTAAGTTAATGTTAATTGTAGTATTAGAGTAGATCGTTATCATTGATGCTCTGCACATTGTAAGCGGTGCCCCAGTATCTCCCCAGTGCCAAATATCAGTGTGAGTGCCAGAGATAGCTGAAGTACAATGATCCGCTCTCTGAAATGAACAGAGTGGTGCACACGCTGCCTGACCACCACCCCATTCATAATGGGGGTCAATAGTCCCCAATTCTCCTAATCGGTGGGGTCTGAGTGGTTGGATCCTCATTAATCTGCAAGTTATCTTCTGATTTATGAATAGAGCAGGGGCGTAACTACCGCCATAGCAGCAGAGGCAGCTTCCACAGGGCCCGGGACATTAGGGGCCCAGTGACAGCCGCTATCGCTGCTATGATTATACTCCTAGTTACGCCACTGGAATAGGGGATAACTCGCCTTCATGGAAAACCCTTTTAGGCTAAGACCCCATGTAGTGGGTCACAGTGAAAAAGCATTGTGGTAAAAACTACAGCGCACCGCATTGTGGTTTTTCCTGTGGCGCTGTTCACAGAAAGTCCACAGAGGTTTCCTCTGTGGACTTTCTGCTTCCATTATACCTATAGGGAAACTGACGGCATTTCCGTAGGTATAATTGACATGCTGAGATTTCCAAAACCACACTGGTTTTGGAATTCGAAGTGTGTCCACTGCGCGTATTTTTCTATTTTTGTTAGAATCCTATCCACAGTAAAACACCAAAGTTTTAGATGAATTTCTAGCATACAACTAACACTAACTAAGGGTGCATTCACACTGAGTAAACGCTAGCTTATTCTGAACGTAAAACACGTTCAGAATAAGCGGCGTCCAAAGCAGCTCCATTCATTTCTATGGGAGCGGGGATACGAGCGCTCCCCATAGAAATGAATGGGCTGCTTCTTTCACTCCGTGCAGTCCCATTGAAGTGAATGGGGAGTGCCGGCGTATACGGCAAGCTCTGCTCATGCCGGAGCGTATACGCCGGCACTCCCCATTCACTTCAATGGGACTGCACGGAGTGAAAGAAGCAGCCCATTCATTTCTATGGGGAGCGCTCGTATCCCCGCTCCCATAGAAATGAATGGAGCTGCTTTAGACGCCGCTTATTCTGAACGTGTTTTACGTTCAGAATAAGCTAGCGTTTACTCAGTGTGAATTCACCCTAACATTGATAAATCTACTTCAGGCTGGGAACACACGTTGTGAAAATGCTTGTGAAGAAACCACAGCGTTTTACAGTGTCTGCAAAGTGGTTAGGATTTTGGTTAATCCCTTCCACACGTTGCAAAAAAATATCTGCAGAGGAAATGTTGCAATTTCAAACACTGTTGAGTTTTTGTAAATCAAAGCATGTCATTATACCTATGGAAACGTTGGTGATTTCCGTATAGGTGTAATAGGGACAGAAAGAGAGTTCTGTGGACTTTCTGTGAAAACAGCGGTCTGCTTAAACACGATGACCGATGTCAGCCTGATTATTAAGGTAAATCTCAGTATTGAGTTAAAAAATATGCCGTCATGACTGTTGCTGGTGGATGGGGCTCTGACTGCATGATGTAGCCAGAGAATGTGAACAAACCTTAATTCCATACTTCCCATCCTAAAATAGATGATAAAACTAGCTGCCTACAGCCATCACCAGGGGAGCTCAGTGTAAAGCAAATGTATAGCTACATTTGACTCAAATAAAAAAAAATTCTATATAGAGTGACACTTTAAGAGATGGCTGCTACTATGACTCTGTGCCAGAAGGAGGAAGACATTGACAGCCTTCTCACCTTGGGCCCATAGAGGTGGTGCGGTCTAAGGGAGGGTTCAGACGATGTCTTTTGGCTCGTAATCTGGCACATCTATGCTGCGGGAGCTTTTGCGGGCCGTATACGCTCCCATTGATTTCAATGGGAGCCAGGATCGTATATGCAGTGCTATTTTGCGCAAAATAGCGCCGCGTATACGATCCACGCTCCCATTGAAATCAATGGGAGCGTATACGGCCCGCAAAAGCTCCCGCGGCATAGATGCAGCGCCGCACCTCCCATGAGGCGACCTGAAGCGACCGCTTCAGGCGGTGCTATGTCAGGGCCCCAGAGAGGGCGCATTTTTGCTTACCTAAGCCAGTCCAGGACAAGATGTCCTGTACTGGCTTAGCACCGAGCGGTGGATTGGGGAGGCCACTGGAGCAGCACTGTTCCAGCAGCCTCCCCTCACGCTCAGGCAGAGAGCAGGTCATCTCCGTGCCTGCTCTCTGCCTGCGAACACCGCTAAGCCCCGCCTCCTTTGCTTAGCTCCGCCTCTCCGCTTTATCACCCCCCCTCCGTTCCGCCCCCTCCTCCCGTGGGGGGGGGGGCTTTCTGTCGTTCGCATCGGGCGGCGAAAGGGGGTATGTTCACCCCTGCATAGATGTGCCAGATTACGAGCCAAAAGACATTGTGTGAACCCTCCCTCACTCTTCACTGGGCAAACCACTAGCAATAAATGCTAGATAGGTAGGCTAAAACTGCATTAAAATCTGTATTGTGTATAGCATTTACAGATGAAACACACGTATTCTAAATATTTCACCTGTAAAAATCGCAGCTGCGTCTTGACCACTATATGTGAATATATCCATATAAACTCCTTTGTCCTCATGCCACATATCATTTGAATATCTTTTCACACCCTTAAATCACAATTCATGATTTTCTACAGACCCACAGTCTTAAGAAAGGCAGTAGATGTGTGACTCACTCCTCCTTCTGCCCCCATCCTCCCTGAACAGGTTGACCCTCCTTATCATTGGTTATACCAGTCTCTCCACTTATCATGTTACCCTATAGATCAGTATGTTGTGAATGTTCATTATCGGACAGGATCACTTATGGCCTATTGTTTGTTGAGACCATGGTTTAGATTTACTAATCCTATCTAATTTGTAGACTGTGCAAACTAACAAAACAGTTTTAGAATCATTTGCGTTAGACCGCGGTTACACGTGGAGATCCGGATCCGCTGGGTGTGTGCCATAAAACAGAAGATTAAAAACTCCTCCGTGCGGGACTTTTCTCTCTAATGATTTTCAGTGGTTTCTGTAGAGAAATTAGCCTTATTTTGCGCCCAAAACTTGTAACAGAGCTTTTGCGCAATTCTGACAAGTGTGGCATCCTAAGCCCTTCCCATTTTTGGCAAGTCACATCTTTTTCCGCAAAAACCCACTCCCTTGTTCCATAAGGTGAAAAAGTGTCTAGGACATAATGAATGTGATATATGACATGTAGGCCAGTTGAGGTGAGCCAATCAATCCAGAATTTTGGGGCACGGCTGAAACTCGGCAGTTAGCCTAAATCTGACCCAAATTGTTCCAGGAGTGTTTACAGGATCCTTAGTGACTCAGAAATACACACAGCTTATAGGGCTTATCTCAAGTAGGATCCAATACACGTGTGTGAGCTGTACTGGGCACCAAAGTTAGGAATTGTGGGAGCTTCTAGACAATAACAAGGACGTCAAGAAAAAAAGGCAAAAGTCTAGCAAGAACAAAAACATAAAAAAAAAAAGAAGAAAAAAACAGATTGTTAACCATTGTTATGAAGCGTTATACACAGTCCAGTCATATTAATGCAACCACCGCCTACTTTTGATGTCAACGTTAAATACCCAATCGCAGAAGGCACGTGCCATCAGCCATCTGAGTGCACTCAGCATTGTGGAAGGTACAATGGATCAACACAAGTATGCAGCTATCTTTGCCGACCATGGATGATGGCATCTACCAGCAGGACAATGCGACGTGCCATAAAGCTCACAGTGTACATGTGTGGTTCGAGGAGCACCAAGATGAGTTTACGTGCTCCCTTGGCCAGCAAATTCCCCGGACTTGAACCAAATCAAAAATCTGTGGGACCACCTCAATCGGGTTGTTCGCGCCATGGATACTCAACCATGTAACCTAGCACAGCTGGCCAAGGCACTGGAGTCGGCATGACTCAATATTCCATTGAACATCATCACAACATCTCCTCTCTTCCTGCACGTCTCACAGTGGTCCACTCTGTGAAAGGTGGTTATTCTGAATTTTGACAGGTGGTCACATTAATGGACAATACACACAAATATATTTATGAACATATTAAGTTTCATATCCTCATGGTTAGAAGAAGTGACACACTATGGGCTGGTAAAGTGGTAAGGGAACTTACATGCGTGCAGCTTGAACAGGGAAGCAGGAGCAGCTGGTGAATATGTAGTCTGGTTGGCATAGACGTAGATGATATACAGTGGGGCAAAAAAGTATTTAGTCAGTCACTAATAGTGAAAGTTCCACCACTTAAAAAGATGAGGCGAAATTTCAGGTGTTGTTTGTACGATTGCTAATATATACGCTCCCAATGTTGATCAGGTTCCTTTTCTGCTGTCTACCCTGTCTGCGCTCCAGTCCTTCGCCAGGGGTCACATGATTGTCTGTGGTGATTTTAACCTCCCACTTAACCCTTTGCTAGATACCTCCACGGGTAGGTCCCAGATTTCTTATGGCGCTCTAAATAAGGTTCGGAAGGCGTTGAACGCCTTGCTGTTGTGTGATGTTTGGCGAATCCTCCACCCGACCGACAGGGACTATTCCTTTTTCTCCCATCCTCATGGTTCGTACAGTAGGATTGATTATATCTTCTTTTCTCATAATCTTCTTTCCTCTGTCTCGGCGGCCTCGATTGGTGTTGCCTTCCTCTCTGATCATTCTCCAGTTTCCTGTGTTTTTCGTTCACCTGTTGCCAGCTCGCGGTCTAATACTTGGAGATTGAATGAATCGCTCCTTCTTGATCCGCAGTGTTTGGCGGAGCTGAAGCTTTCTGTCTCTCATTTTGTACAGGATCACTCTAGTGACGTCACCGCCCCATCGATACAGTGGGAGGCTCTGAAATGCGTTCTCCGCGGAGTGCTGATGAAGCATGGTGCGCGTCTAAAGAGAGAGGCTGGTCTGAAGCTTCGCTCTCTCTTGAGCGATCTGGCAATTTTAGAAGCTCAGCACAAGCGTACGCTCCAGCAGGCGACTTTGGCGTCTCTGACTGCTACGCGTCAAGAGATTAGATCTCTTCTTGAACGGAAACATCAGCGGCTTCGTCTATTAGGACAGCGCTCATTTTATGAATGGGGTAACAAAGCGGGCCGCCTGCTAGCGCGGGCAGTTCGGGAGCGCCATGCAGCCCAACATGTCATGGCTCTCAAATCGCCCTCGGGCTCTATCACTCATACCACATCTGCCATTGCCGCAGCCTTTCAGGAGTATTATAGTTCCCTCTATCATTTACCCCCACCGGGTCAGGTCCATCCGGCTCCTGCCACTGGAACCTCTCTTCCTCAATATGTCGCTAGTACTGCCCTTCCGTCTCTGCGTCCAGAGGATGTGGCTGTTCTGGAAACTCCCTTTTCTGCAAGTGAGCTGGAATTGGGTATTGCCTCCCTCCCCGGGGGCAAGAGTCCGGGCCCTGATGGTTATACAGCACGGTTTTTTAAGGTGCTTAAGGCTGACTTGGCGCAGCCGCTCCTGCGCGCGTTTAACTCCTCCACCTCTGGGGTCCCCTTCCCCCTTGCTTTCCTCCAAGCCCATATTACTGTAATACCTAAAGAGGGCAGGGATCATTTGCTCTGTGCTAATTATAGACCAATCTCGCTCCTGAATACTGACGCTAAGCTTTATGCCAAATTGATTGCCAATCGCCTGAGCCCGTTCATGGGGGAACTTGTACATCCTGATCAGGTGGGGTTTATCCCTTGTAGGGAGGCCCGGGACAACACCCTGCGGGCCTTCTCCGCAATTCATCAGGCACAGTGCTCTCGAACCCCTATGATGCTGTTGTCTCTAGATGCGGAGAAGGCTTTTGACAGGGTGGACTGGAAGTTTTTAGAGGCTACCTTGACTCAAATAGGCCTTGGCCCAGCCATGCTCGCGCGCATTCAGGCTCTCTACAGTTCTCCTATGGCTCGGGTCCAGGTTAATGGCTCTCTTTCCTCCCCCTTTACCATTTATAATGGTACTAGGCAAGGCTGCCCGCTCTCCCCTCTCCTATATGCACTAGTAATGGAGCATCTCTTAGTCGCTATTAGGAACAACCCTGATATCCGCGGCCTGCAGATGCGTAACTGTCATCTTAAGGTGTCTGCTTTTGCAGATGACGTTCTCCTGTTCATCACCAGCCCGCTTACTTCACTCCCGTCCGTTCTTAAGGAGATTAGTACTTACAGCTTCTTTAGTAATTATAAGATCAATTTGACAAAAAGCACAGCCTTAGATGTCTCACTGCTTCCGTCGACCCTTGGTGCCTTGCGTTCTTCCTTTCCATTTTCGTGGTCCCCCAGATCCATTAAGTATCTGGGAGTGCAGTTGCCCCGTAATTTGGGAGATACCTATATGCTGAATTTTCTTCCTATACTTTGCGGTCTGATCTTGAGCGCTGGGACACCAAGGGCCTCTCGTGGCTGGGACGCATCAATTTACTGAAAATGAATGTCCTCCCTAGGTTGCTGTATCTCTTTCAGACTGTCCCGGTGATCCTGCCTTCGTGTTTTTTCTCGGTGATTAACAAATCCTTTACCAAATTTGTCTGGGCCTCGAATCCCCCCCGTATTGCTCGCAGTACGCTAGCTCGTTCCAAACGAAGAGGAGGCCTGGCGGCTCCAGACTGTGTGAAATACTATTTAGCGGCGGTCGCTACGCGTATTCTTGACTGGCATCATTCGGCTAAGACTAAGCTCTGGGTTTCCCTCGAGGACTCATTGAGCCCTGTCCCCCTCACTGCACTTCCCTGGCTCCATGAGAAATATTGGACTGATGATAAACAGTATCCGCTTTCCTATATAGCGCGCCAGACTATGGGAGTGTGCCGTAGATATAGTGCCATGCGTCTCCTCTATACGAACGATGGCCCCATGACTCCCATATCGGGTAACCCGGACTTTCCTGCAGCGTTGGGCTCTTCCTTCTTATCTTATCTCGTCGGCTCTCCCACCCTTCGCTTTAAGCAGGTCACTTCTACCTCTTCGCTTCTCTCCCACTCTGAGATTTTGACACAATCCTCTGGTTCACATACACCTCTCTCCTCTTGGCAATACTCCCAGCTTTCTCATTTCTACTCCTCTTTGCGGCCCTCTCGGGACCTTCATAGATCCTTGTCGCTGTTCGAACGTCTTTGTATCTCTTCCACTCCTCCCTCCCACACTGTCTCCCTTCTGTATGGTCTCTTGCTGGACGGGGCTGAGGATTCGCTTCCGTCATTTACTGGTGGGTGGGAGAGGGAATTGGGGGCCTCATTCCCTCCTGATGTGTGGTCTTCGGCATTTCGTGCATGTCATACTTTCTCTATATCATGCAGGGCGCAGGAGACCAATTTTAAGATACTTTCCAGGTGGTATCGAGTTCCAGCCCTCCTGCATGATATTTACCCCTCCACCTCTGATAGGTGCTGGAGATGTCTATCCGACCGCGGCACGATGGCACACGTTTGGTGGGGATGTCCTCTATTACGCCCTTTTTGGACTGGGGTCAGACAGGTTATTCGGCAGGTTACGGGGATTGACTTGGAGAACAACCCGGCCCCGCTTCTTCTTTCCCTGTTCTCCCGGATGTTTTCTAAACCTACCCGTAGACTTCTCGGATTCTTGTTGGTGGCAGCGCGCTCTGTCATTCCCAGGTTATGGAAGTCCACGACCCCTCCCTCGCTCATTTGCTGGCTGAATGAGGTTCTAGCTCTTCGAACGATGGAGACCCTGGTTGCTGAGCTCTGCCAAGATGATACTAAGCATCAGCAGACTTGGCTCCTTTGGAACCATTTTTACTATTCTGCCGACTTCCGTTCCCTCTTCCCTTCTGTGTCCCCTGTGTAGTGTCCCCCTGTGCGTTTTGTCTGTTCAACATGTACCTATTTCCTCTGATACTTGATTTCCAATTGTTCTGAGGTTTTTACATATGCTTTGTTTTTCAGCTCTGCTGCGCCAGAGCGTTTGCCCGTTTTGGTTATTTGTTTCTCTTTATTCGTTTTTCACCTTGTACCCCCCTTTTTCCCCGCCCCCTCCCCCCCCCTTCTCCCCTACGTTCCGCCTTTATTTGACTCCTTTGTTTTTTATTCCCCCCCCCCTTTCCCCCGGTTTATGTAAAAATTTGTAAAACTTTCAATAAACTTTTAATGTTGAAAAAAAGATGAGGCGTCTGTAATTTACATCATAGGTAGACCTCAACTATGAGAGACAAAATGAGAAAACAAATCCAGAAAATCACATTGTCTGATTTTGTAAGAATTTATTTGCAAATTATGGTGGAAAATAAGTATTTGGTCACCTACAAGCAATCAAGATTTCTGGCTCTCACAGACCTGTAACTTCTTCTTTAAGAGTCTCCTCTTTCCTCCACTCATTACCTGTAGTAATGGTACCTGTTTAAACTTATCACTATAAAAAGACACCTGTGCACACCCTCAAACAGTCAGACTCCAAACTCCACTATGGTGAAGACCAAAGAGCTGTCAAAGCACACCAGAAACAAAATTGTAGCCCTGCACCAGGCTGGGAAGACTGAATCTGCAATAGACAACCAGCTTGGATTGAAGAAATCAACTGTGGGAGCAATAATTAGAAAATGGAAGACATACAAGACCACCGATAATCTCCCTCGTTCTGGGGCTCCACGCAAAATCTCACCCCGTAGGGTCAAAATGATCACAAGAACGGTGAGCAAAAATCCCAGAACAACGCGGTGGGACCTAGTGAATGAACTGCAGAGAGCTGGGACCAATGTAACAAAGCCTACCATCAGTAACACACTACGCCGCCAGGGACTCAGATCCTGCAGTGCCAGACGTGTCCCACTGCTTATGCCAGTATCTCTGCCCCCAGATTCATGTCCCCCATCTCTTAGCATCTCTTTAGTTTCTGACAGTTAGCCAGAGACGTCCTTCTTCACAGCACAGCCAATCGCGCTGTGCTGTGAGAGCCGGGAGGAATGCCCCCTCCATCTACTCGCAGTACTCGTCCATAGACGAGCATTATCAGGGAGGGAGGGGGCGTTCCTCCCGGCTCTCACAGCACAGCGTGATTGGCTGTGCTGTGAAGAAGGACGTCTCTGGCTAACTGTCAGAAACGCCCTTCTGACCATAGAAGAGTTACGGTACCGGACCGTAAGCTCTTCACACTGGGCCCACATTGGGAAAGCCGACAGTGCGCTGAACTCAGCGCACTGTCAGCTTTCCGGCAGTATATAGAACTGCCTGTGGGCAAAATGGTGAAAGGTCCTCTTTAACACACACAAAAACACTTATACTCACCATCCAACGCTCCCCCGCCACGCTCTGCAGTTTCACTAATAGACCTGTAGGCGCGATGTGATGATGTGACGTCATCACATCGCGCCTATATGTCCACTAGCCGGAACGTAGCGGCTAGTGGATATAATCATCTAGCAATGTATTCAACTCGGATCCGGCGTCCCTAGGCTTGTGCGGGCCACACAAAATTGTTCGGGGGGCCGCATGTGGCCCGCGGGCCGCGAGTTTGAGACCCCTGCGGTACAGTATCAAGTTTGTATCAACATCAGTCAGAGTGCAATAGTATTAACAACAGTGCTTTAGTCTAAGGCCCCACCCCCCCTTCAAATTTCGCAAAGCTTTCCTCTCTGGACTTTCTGTTTCTATTATACCTTTGGAGTGACTGTAAAACGCTGTGATGAAAAGGCATCACACGTGGGGCCACGGTCTTACTGTGCAAAATTTATCAATTTTACAATTTTGTGTAGGTGCAAGTATAGTATAAGGATGGTCTTACACGACCGTAATGTAAGTCCGCAAATAGTCCGCAATTGAGGGTGTTCAATTGCGGACCATTTGCAGACACATTATATTCAATGTGGCCTCTTACACAACCGGATATTTTATCCGTGGCGTGGCCGGGCCACAACCGTAGTCCGCAATTTAAAGAGCATATCCGTAATGGCTGTGAATTGCGGCACTGCACAGAGTCGCTCATAGAACTCTATGGGCAAGTATGGCAGGACACGGACCTCTGCGGAGTGTATGTTGCTGATCAGCAACATGCGGACCGTAGAAACATTGCGGTCGTGTAAGACCAGCCTAAGCCACTTGGTTCACCCCCTTATAATTGCATAGGTGCTTATTCAGATGACAGGGCTATGTACTCTGTCATGCAAATATACTTTTTCATGGCTGAGTATTATCCGAGGGTAATCTGTTTTAACAGATGTATCGTAGAGTCTATTGTGGGATCTGCGAAATGGCATGTTCTATTGCTTAACAGATTGGTCACACGGACTGTAAAAAATAAAATAAAATGGTCAGGCGAGTAGATTCATTATTTTCTATAGTGCCGTATGATGTCTGTTAAAAAAAAATGTCCAGCACTTGACCATGAAACCCTGTCGTGTGAATAAGCTGTTAGGTTCTCAGTAACCTAGAGATACAGTTTAGGGTGGATTCACACCTGCGCCCGGTCTCCGCTTTTAGGTTTCCGTCTTCTGCCCGAGAAACTTGACAGGAAACGTAAACAGGCAGTCACTTTTCAAAACCAATCATTTTAATGGGTTTGCAAAGTGTCCGCCCGTGAGCGTTTTGTGGTCTCCGCGGCGATACCGTTTTTTTCAACTGGACACAAAGTCGGACATGCAGAACTTTGTAAAAAGGAAAGAGAGAGACACCGAGCGCCAATAGTGTAGTATTCCCTATAAGATGAGGCAATAGGCATAAATTAAAGCCCCTTACCTTGTTGTGTTGTGATGTGACAAATCACAACACTATTAGCACACAAAATTGTACAGGTGGCCCTCAAAAGTCCAAGACCAATCGGGTAGCAGAGGAGTGGGGTAAGGCGCGCACAAACCAGCTGGACATAAATTCTTCCAGAATCTTTATTGACATGTCAGACGATTTAAACAGACCTATATGCACTTGAGAAAGGGCTAGTGCCCGAAACACGTAGTGCCTTGTCAATAAAGATTCTGGAAGAATTTATGTCCAGCTGGTTTGTGCGCGCCTTACCCCACTCCTCTGCTACCCAATTGGTCTTGGACTTTTGAGGGCCACCTGTACATGCAGAACTTTGTGTCCGGTTAAAAAAAAACGGTTTTGCCGTGGAGACCACAAAACGCTCACAGGCGCTCATGGGCGGACACTGTCTGCCGGGTTTCTGTCTCCTGTCGGCAGAAGACAGAAACCTGAAAACGGAGACTGGGGCGCAGATGTGAACCCTCCCTTATCTGTGCTCCTAGTATGCTTTTAATGTACATCCCAGTATATGATCATTGTCTTTGGGTACTCTTATGTAAAGGGTGCTTAAAACATTGGGAAACTTTATGCTCGGTGACTCCACAATACACCTTAAGGGCTCGTTCACATCTGCGCACCAGTCTCCGTTTTGCTGGTTTCCATCTCCTGCAGTCATTTTTCAAACCCATTCATTTGAATGGGTTTGGAAAGTGTCCGGTCATGAGCGCCGCTGAGCGTTTTGTGCTCTCTGCCGCAAAACCGTTTTTTTTTTTTTTTTTTAACCGGCGCAAAGTCGGACATTCAGGACTTTGTCCAGTTAGAAAAAACGGTTGCTGTGGAGAGCACAAAACGCTCATCGGCGCTCACGGCCGGACACTGTCTGCCAGGTTTCCGTCTTCTGCCCACAGAAAACGGAAACCTGGATAACGAAAATCAGGTGCTGGTGTGAACTCAGCGTAACATGTTAGAAGAAGATTTTAAACATATTTCCCTTTGACGAAGCTCATACATGTCTCATAGTTCTGAATCCACCATTCAGTTATCATCATAAATCACCAAAGGATATTATACAGGAAGTAGAAATTAAAATGAGATTTAATGCAATATAATATATTGGATAGATTCACATTACACCTAATTCCGGGGCAGAACTGTGTTCATTGTCTGGACAGTCGTACAAGATTTCCATTTGTTTTCATCTACAACAATATCCTGTTATTGTGATGACTCAGACGCATAGGGCCTTATTGTTGGCTTGCACTGAGTGACACAAGGCATCACTTGTGTCCACAGCCCTGCCCACTATATAAATTCCAGCTCCAGTATGCCGGATTAGAAATGTCTTGCAGATAATAGGAGCATTTCTTACATTCACAACCAGACCAGTCATATCCACAGACAGGCTAAACCGTTTTCATTGCGGTAATTGCATTCATTCGCTGTGATTTTCCTAGATATTATTTAATAGGCCTATTAAAGACTGGCGTGTCTTACTATTCATTATTATGGAGATGACTTCTACAATCTATTGTTGTGAAATCATTATTTTTCCAGCACTTGCAATAACTGAGCTCTGATGTTTTCTAACTATAAAAATAAACATAATTGACACTAAAACTGAAATATTTGGAAATGATGTATAATCATACAGGATTTAATAAGGGATTAAATAAGGGCGCGCTGCCATTTCAGGATTCTATTTATGGGGTATTCTACTTTGTGCGCTGTTCTATAGTGTTTTACTGTAGCTGCAGGGAAGGGAGAAGGCATGTTTAGCTAGGCTGTTATTACTGCACCCTATTGTCTCCATCCTTTCCTGAGTAGCCAGGTTCATAGAGATCACTGCTTGGAAAAGTAGAATATTTATTTATCTTATATTTTTTATATTTATTTTTTTTATTTTAATATACCGCATATCATACACTGCAAGTTTGGCTTTCACTTCAATCCTATGTAGAGACAGTGAAATTCTTTAAATTTAAATAAAACTTGATAAATTTTACATTTAAAGCATATCTAAACTTTCCGATGTCTGTTTTTTGTTTTTTTTTTGTTTTTTGTGGCTTTTTTGTCATTAAAAATTAAACATTCATTTTGTAATATATTTTATGAACAAATTTTGTCTCCTTTCTGTGAAATTCTGCATTTCTTCACTATGTCCCTTACTTCTCGATTGAGAGCTGACTTATGCTTCCAGGGGCGTAACTTGAGGGGGTGCAGAGGGTGCAGTCACACCGCGGCTCAGGAGCCTTAGGGCTCGTTCACACGGGCACTAAGGGGAAGGATTATGGTGCATAATCCACATAATAATACTTACAATGGTGGTCTATGTAAACTGCCAAGCTACTTTTTTGCTGCCGCTCATGGAAAAAAGAAGCGAGCTGCCCTTTCTTCAGGTGGATTCCGCGGCTTGCTCAGCAGTGGCATCTGTCTGGCGGCAGCAACCTCCGGAGTCGGGCCATTCATTTTAGCCTGCTCCAGAGGGGGCAGCCGCGACTGTTGGAAGCCGCGACAGTCATGGCAGGCTGGTTTTGATCTGAGAGTGACGCAGCTCCCCGCATCACTCTCGGTTCCAAAATCCGCCATACCACCCCCCGTGTAAACTTAGCCTTAGGGGGCCCATAAGCACTGGCATCAGTATTGAGATTGCATCTTCCATCTGGCCCATAAGCCAAGGAGACCCACAGATTACTCTAACCACACTAAGGATGATCAAACCTCTTAGCAGCCGTAACCATCACTATCAAGAATTCACTGTAGAGATGAGGTAGGGGGCCCTGGACAAAAGATTGCACCGGGCCCACAAGACTTTAGGTACGCCACTGCCTGTTTCTCATTGTGTAGGGTGTACAGGCTGTGTGAAAGGAAGAGAAAATGAGGGCTTGGCATAAATAAATATCCTAATCCCAACTGTGTTTTCAACCAGTGATATCTCTGTAAATTGTACAGGTAGAACAGCATCCTTAGTAGCCTTAGAATCTCCTCTTTCATATGACATAAAAAGCAAGTCTCTACATTTTATGATGCCCCAAATATAGCTATTTGAAGTGACCCCCCCCTAATTTTTTTTCTATGTCTTATTCACCCCATACTCTGTACACATTGAGAAGCAGGAAATAGTGCTCAGTCAGGGACGTTTTAAGGCATTGGGGGCTCTTCTAACATTTTGAAAGTGGGCCCCCTGGTAAATCCCCATAATTTAATTTCCCTGCCCCCTCAACCACTATTTAAAAATAAAACTGAATACTCACCGAACCTCGTTCCCATGTACATGCAAGACCCACCTGTAGTGTCTGCAGCTTGGCACTGCCGAAGGCTCCTCCTCTATTGTTCCAAAGGACACAGATAGTGTTGAAATCTTTGCCTTCTGCCCAGAACAGCGGGAGAGCACCCAAAATGTGGGACTGTCCCTCTCGATCTGGGGCGGCTGAGGGGCCCCTGCTACCATAGGGCCTAGCGCCACTGCACCATTGACCCTATGGTTATAGCGGCCATGCTCACAGTAGAGAAGTAAGGTAAATAAAAAATTCAGGAGTTCACAGAAATGAAACAAAAATCATTGTCTGAAAGTTTAGTTATGCCTTATCTAGGTTTATGTTATGAGAAAAATATGGCATTCAGTACCATTTATGTTTAAGGGTTATATTCGATACTACAGCCCATATATGCAATCCACAATAAGAAATGGTGATGTCTCAGTCCCTAAATGGACCTTTATCAAACTAGAATTGTCTGAGAGCTAGAGTGATATATAGGAAGAGGTAAAAGTGAGTGATAGAGATGAGCAGAGGGAGCTTTGTCTGTTGCTTGAACACTGCAGGTTGATGTCATCTTGTGTATATATTCTTACAGCTTAGGGGGTGTTCACACTACCGTCATTGTCTGACAGGTAGTTACCGCTGCTAGTGTCCGTTCGAAATCTTGTGCGGACATTAGCATCGGACACTAGCTGTGTCCGTGACATTTTGCATTCATTTAAATGGACATCGGGTGCGTTCTTTTACTGTCCGTGGGCGTCCTCAACTGTCCGTTCCCAAAGATGTCCGACTTTTCAAGCGGACAGCAAAACCCGCCATGTAGGTTTTTGCTGTCTGCTTGAAAAGTCGGACATCTTTGGGAACGGACAGTTAAGGACACCCACGGACAGTAAAAGAACGCACCCGATGTCCATTTAAATTAATGCAAAATGTCACAGACACAGCTAGTGTCCGATGCTAATGTCCGCACAAGATTTTGAACGGACACTAGCTGTCGGACACCGACGGTAGTGTGAACGCTCCCTTACAAAACATTTTTTTTGGCAGCTGAACATGTCATGTGTGCGGGAAAATTTGATAATGTTGTTTTTGGGGCTTTATAATAGTGCATAAGGCTGATTGAATTGAAAACAAGCAAATACATGTCAGTCCTACAGCTATGGCCTTATAGATCTCATCTCTACCACTGACTTTGAGAACAACTTGTGTAGCTTTAAGCTTTATGAAATCCGGGGAGCCTCATTCATTTGTATTATTATTATTATTATTATTAAAGAGTTGTAGTATTCAATTTAATAAAAGCTGTACTTTAACATTTCTTGTTTGTTCATCTATTAAAACCTGTTCAACCACTTTTCATGTGCCAGAAAATAGTACCAGTTCAGCATATGGATATATTCACAAGTGGCTCATTCTCAACTCAAAAATAATAACCCAAAAATCTGAGCAGGGTTGTTTCTGCAGCAGTTTTAAAAACCTATTTCGGATATGTGAATCAGTTGCAGAATTGCCTACAAATAATCTACTATGTGTGTGTATTCCCTAAGTGAGACCGTGCTGACAATTCTTCTATATTTGCTGTGTATAACCACTTTCATGCCCAAGGGCCTTGTTAACTATTGCCAAGATGTGCTGAACAAGCTGTTGATTCTTTTATCTCTCCTTAAAGACATCTTTTCATAAAAAATATTAAAAGTATGTTGGCCATATACATTAAATTGTGTTGTTTTTTTTCCTCACTCTTCTACAAGTCGATGGGCCAGCATTATGTGTATGGGCTCTGTGTCTTATGGCTCTGTGTAGGAGTATCAATCCGAAAAAAAACATTCCAAAAGATGTCATTGGAAAACAGGGTGGGATACAATCCAGTTCCTCATATTAAAGGGGTTTTTCCACAAAAGACATTTATGGTCATGATAGATTCAAGTCCCAACAGTGAGCTACCGTATATACTCGAGTATAAGACGACCCGAATATAAGCCAACCTCCCTAATTTTACCACAAAAAACTGGGAAAACTTATTGACTCGAGTACAAGCCGAAGGGGGGAAATGCAGCAGCTACTGGAAAATTTCAAAAATTAAAATGGTCGGAGTTTTTAGGTGCAGTAGTTGCTGGGTGCTGGGAAAGGGGAGGGGGTGTTTTGGTTGTCTGTCTGCCCCTTCCCTGAGCTTGAGGACTGTTTTTTCTCCCCCCACTTGGAATTCAGTCTGGCTGAATATTGTGTATCTGCAATGCTCCTATTAACCCCTTCCCGACGGAACAGGAGCGCTGCAGGTACCCTATATCCTTTTTTAGCCTTTTTGTCTGAAGCATGCCTCCACACATACAAGGAAGACTGGTTTACACTAAGGAGACACTATTACACCTTGGAAGCATGCTGCAGGACAAGCATGCTCTTACCATCCCCCACGAACTAATAAGGAAACTTAGAAAACGCGGAAAACGAGCCGGCATACTGAGACGCGAAGGAAAAAAACGCAAAAAGCATGTGATCCCGTCCATCATTATGGGGAATGTGAGATCAATTGTGAATAAGATGGATGAACTGACAGCACTGACCAGACATCAACAGGAGTTTCGTGAGTGCAGTATGATGCTGTTTACAGAGACTTGGCTTACTGAAATCACTCCGGACATACTTGCCTCCGTGGAGGGCTTCAAACTTCTTCGGGCGGACAGAACACTGGAGAGCGGTAAGCGAATAGGCGGAGGAATTGCAATATTTGTCAATGAAAGATGGTGTAATCCAGGACATATTGTGGTTAAGAAACAATTGTGTGGAAAGGATATTGAACTGCTAGCCGTGGGCATGAGACCTTTTTACCTGCAAAGGGAACTATCACATGTTATCGTGCTAGCTGCATATGTCCCCCCCTCTGCTAAAGCTGACGCTGCCTGTGAAGTCCTCCATGCTGTTGTGAGTGAGCTGCAATCATCTCACCCCCATGCCCTGCTCCTAGTGTCTGGAGACTTCAACCATGTCTCAGCATCCACTCTACCAGGCTTCACACATTATGTAACCTGCCATACAAGAGACAACAAGACGCTGGACTTGCTCTTTGCCAATGTAAGGGATGCATATAACTCATCTGCCCTACCACTCCTAGGCAGATCAGATCACAACCTGGTACATCTGCGACCCACATACATTCCACTGGTGCGCAGAGAACCGGCGGTTACCCGTACCGTGAAGATTTGGTCAGAGGGAAGTGTCGAGTCTCTAAGGGACTGCTTTGATATAACTTTATGGGAAGTGTTTCAAGACTCATTTCCAGAGGACATTGAGGGACTCACACACTGCATAACGGACTACATTAATTTCTGCGTGGACAGCACGTTACCAACTAGGAAGGTGAGGTGTTTCTCCAATAACAAACCATGGATTAACTCTGAGATTAAAACTCTCCTCAAGCAAAAAAAGAGAATTTTTAGGTCTGGGGACAAAGATGGCCTGGGGGCGGTTCAGAAACAGCTAAGACAATTGATCAGAGAAGGGAAAGCCAACTACAGGCGGAAGATGGAGCTACAGATGGGGGAGGGTAGAATCTCTGAGGTGTGGGACAGCCTTAAGGCAATTTCAGGACACAAGGAAAAGACAGGGCACCGAACAGTAGGGGACAGGAAGTGGCTTAACGAGCTTAATCTATTCTTCAATAGATTCGACTCCAAGCAAATGCTCCCTCCACCAGCATGTCAGCCAACCGCCCTCCCCTCACACACCAAGACCCAACCCCCACCGAACTGCGGTCAACTGCAATCTGACTATCTGATCCTGCAGGAGTCTCAGGTGTGTAAGGAAATGAAGAATATTAGAGCGAACAAAGCGGGGGGACCTGATGGTATAAGCGCAAGAGTTCTTAAAATGTGCAGTGACCAGCTGGGTGGCATTATTACGCACATGTACAATATGAGCCTGAAGCTGGGGGTGGTACCTCAACTGTGGAAAACATCTTGCGTGGTACCAGTCCCAAAGAAACCCAACCCGATGGGCTACAATGACTACCGACCTGTAGCACTGACATCACACCTGATGAAGGTCCTAGAGAGACTGGTCCTGACACACCTACGCCCCCTAGTGAGCTCCGCTCTGGACCCCCTCCAGTTTGCCTACCGGCCAGGCATTGGGGTAGATGACGCCATCATCCACCTTCTTCATAGAGCTCTCTCTCACCTGGAGAAACCCGGAAACACTGTGAGAATAATGTTCTTTGATTTCTCCGGTGCGTTCAACACCATTCAGCCAGGGCTACTGAGGGAGAAGCTGAACCTTGGTGGAGTGGACCATCACCTGTCCAACTGGATCCTAGACTACCTGACAAACCGCCCTCAGTATGTGAGAGCCCAGGACTGTGTGTCTGACACTGTGATCTGTAGTACGGGGGCACCACAAGGTACAGTTCTTGCCCCATTCCTCTTCACACTGTACACTGCTGACTTTAGGCACAACTCCTCCAGCTGTTACTTACAGAAGTCCTCCGATGACTCTGCTTTAGTCGGCCTTATCACTGATGGCGACGATCGGGAATACAGAGACTTAAACCGGGATTTTGTTGAATGGTGCCAGCAGAACCAGCTCAGGATTAATGCTGGGAAGACCAAGGAGATGGTGGTGGACTTTAGTAAACGGAGAGGTGCTCCGACCCCGGTGGAGATCCAAGGAACATGTATTGAGATAGTCAGGACCTATAAGTACCTGGGCGTGCTCCTCAATAATAAACTAGACTGGGCTGATCACCTGGAGGCGCTGCACAGAAAGGGCCACAGCAGACTCTACCTGCTCAGGAGGCTGAGGGCCTTCGGAGTACGGGGGAAACTTCTTAGGTCCTTCTTCAACTCTGTGGTTGCCTCAGCCATCTTTTTCGGTGTGGCCTGCTGGGGAAGCAGTATATCAACCAGGGACAGAAATAGACTTGACAGGCTGATCAGGAGGGCCAGCTCTGTCCTGGGGAGCCCCTTGGACCCAGTACAGGTGGTGGGTGACAGAAGGATACTGTCTGTGGTGACCTCCATGCGGGAGAACAAATCCCACCCCATGTATGGGACCCTGATGGGACTTGGCAGCACTGTAAGCGACCGTCTGCTTCACCCCAAGTGTGAGAAGGAGCGCTATCGCAGGTCCTTCCTTCCAACCGTGACCAGGCTGTATAATCTACATCAGACCAAACGAAGATCACTCCGCACAGAGAACTAATGATTATGACGACGACCATGAGGTCTTCCTCTTTCTCTTCTGTTTTTCCTTAGCTGCCATGGACTCCTAGTATATCTTCTCTTCTCAGCTTATCTGTGTCTACGTCTGTAATATATTACTCTGTATTATCCTGTATCTGTATTACTATGCTGCTGTAACACGCTGAAATTTCCCCAATGTGGGACTATTAAAGGATTATCTTATCTTATCTTATCTTATATTCCATAGACCGGGCATTCACAGTCATTTTCTACTTTTAAATGTATTCTAGGGAAAGGAGGGATTAAGAATATTTATTTTTATTTGTTTGCACTATTTTATGGGAGATTCTATACATTGATATTGTGCCTGGTCATAGACCCCACTCACCCTCCTAAAAAAAAAAAATTTTTTTTTTTTTTTTTGCTGACTCGAGTATAAGCCGAGGGGGGATTTTTCAGCACAAAAACTGGGCTGAAAAATTCGGCTTATGCTCGAGTATATACGGTATATTGTTTCCGTAATACACTTCTATAGCTCAGAGCTACTCTGTTTCCATACGCTGCAACCATAGCCGAAAGTATTGTTAGCAAGGTTGCAACTGGGAAAGTTGGGTCATTTTAGAGATAGGTGCTAGAGGAGGGACCCGGATTTGTCAGACATTTATGGCTCATCCTGTGGATAAATTCACATATATGTGAAACTATGGACTGGACTGGAATTATGTGAAAAAACTCTACAAAAAGGAAAATATCCACATATAAATTTAAACAATGGTTTCAAATATGAAGTAAAAAATAAAAATCTCAAAAACGTCATCTGTAAGTAAAAGTATAGATGATAATGTTATAGTGTTTTATCATGAACCAGTTTCTGAACAGTTTTAGTTCACTTTCTTTCATTTTGTTTGTCTGACTTGTTCTATTATCTGTTTTACAGATCTGAAGACAGGCCGTCCACAAGCAGTAACCAGTCTTATGGAGTAGATGACAACTTAAATTCTAGGAGAAGTAACTCTTTAATGCCATCTGGCTATGCATCAAACAGTGATATCTTAACAGGGAACCGTTCCTACCTTTCTAATCTTAGAAACCATGGGAAGTCACAATCCATTAAAAGTCGGTTAGAGGGCATTTTCTCTTCCATAAGCAATTCATCTCATCGGTAAGGTGCTATTTAGGTTCTTGACCCCACAAAACAATTCTGACACTTATTATTTTTAAGCATGAGAGTCATTGGGGCAGATTTATCAAACTTCCCTCAATGGCGGCTCTATCTGTCCTCAGAAATGGAGGGAGTGGTTGGGGAGTATTCAATGCTCAGACCCTGTTACACTGCACGTGAACAGAACACCCCCAAGAGGGTAACAATGTTTTGAACTTTTGACATTCAGACTCCATATCTCCCCATCCACTACAGCTTCTACGTGAGGCTACCATTATTTTATAGACCATCATCTTGGCTATCTCATACATAAATTTGACTTGCAATTATTTAGCATATGATTAGTTACGCAGATTCTTGGCATGTATCTGCATTGTTACTGTTTTGCGCCTAAAAAATCCACCTTTGGCTTTCAACACTGCCTGAATCTTTTTGGGCATGCTCTCTCTGCAGATTCAAGTTTGTTTTGACCGAAATCTGATTCCAAGGTCTCTTCTATTCCCAATGTTGCTGCATACTGGTCAACTCACTTGAGTACATATGCTTTTTTTGTCAACTCTGCCCACAGGTTTTCGATTAGTTTGAGGACTGGGGGCCAATCCAACACCTGATCTTCATTTTCATTGAACCATTTCTTCGATAATCTCAACATATGTTTCAGGTCGTTGTCCTGCTGGAACACTATGTCGTCCTTTTCATACCCATAGTACTCAGGTATACAAAGTAACGTATTGTAGGATACTCATATATAGCTCAGCATCAGTCATGGTCAAGTTTCCAACACCTTTGGCTGTGAAACAACCCTATATCATCAGGCTTCCAACACCTAATGTGACAGTTCCTTCATTTTCTTGATCTGATTACCTTTCCCTTGTTTCTTCCAGACCCATTTGTACCCATTAGAGCTCAGATTGAGTTTCATCTCATTGATCCAAATCACCTGTTTCCAATCTTCTACTATCTATTTTTCATACTTTTTTGCAAATTCGAGCTGACGATTCACATGACTATATTGAAGTCAGGGTTTCTTCACCTCTTCTTGGGCGACCATTTCAGACTAGTGTGAAATGCCTCGCACAGTGCTTGTATGGCTGTCTGTGATTTGACTATTACAAATAATATGAGCCACGTTCACTGCCGTCTTTGTAGCACCAGAACTGACAGATCTTGTGATGAGCTGACTTGCTCACTCCAATATTTCGCCTGGACGTTCACCTCTTGGCTTTTGAATAGTTGTATGGACTTAATTTCGTATTCGTCCAACTGTCATGGCCTTCACATGATTAAGTTTGGTAATTTTCTTGGCTGACAGGCCACTATCGATGAGCTGGATGATGCTGTTATTGTTTTATTGGGAAATCATCTTCATGACTGATCTTAGACCTAAATTTGAACCAGTGACTTTTCACTTGGGAATCGATCTAATATCAAACTGAGCTGTTAGGGAATTAGAAAACAGCTTGTAATATGTAGTATACAAGACGAAAAAGATTTTTATACCACCAGGAGCAAAACAGTAACAATGTAGTTACATGACAAGAATCTGCATAACTAATCATATGCTAAAAAATTATGTATGACTGTCTATAAAATAATCTTAGTCTCATGTTCGAAGCTGTAGTGGATGGGGAGATGTGGTGTACTAATAAAATGTATTTTATCCATCGGCAGTTTAGTTAATAATATTATTTTGTATAAGAGGATGGATACCTGAGCAACAATTTTCACTTATTTTGAGATTCACTTTCTAGTGTCACATATGGTCAAGCTAACAAAAAAAAAAAACCTTTATCTTCATAAAGCAGATCGGAGGTATTCCATTTTATATCTGGGTTCAGAATGCTATAGGAGTTTTATATTACATAATTTCTGTAGTGATGAAATCTCCAGATTAGTCACAGGACAAATTCAGCAGTTCTGCAGTTCTCGCTTCTTCATACAATGGTGACAGTCAGAGATGTCAGTATACAATGAATAGTGTGGTGTTAAAAGCGAGACCAAAATGCTCTGTTATATCGGAAGGAATAGCAATATCCCAAACACATGCAAACTCAGCTTGGCCATCTTGAAGGAAGAAAGCGCTTCCAGACTTCTCTGTCAGTCACTTACCTCCAGGGGATCAAAAGGATTGGGCAGTTCGACATTTGTCTTTGGGGGAGAGTCAGGAGGTGCCCATACACTTTAGCTAGTAGGCTGTACTTTTTATTATCGGGGTGTTCGGCTGATGCACATCTATAGTATATGGTCAGCTGTAGAATAGGGACAGAATCTAAGTCAAGAGGTCTCATTGGGATTCAGAGTTTATAAATGATCACATTAGAATGATAAAACAACGAAGAACCAGAATGAAGAAGTTATTGGCGACTCTTTATAAGGCAGACTTAGGAACCTTGCAATGTTGTAGCGCTGCTGCTACTTCGACAGTCACTTGTTTTATGCAGAGAATAAGGATTTTTTGCCCACAGTGACTAGCCTTTGATTCCTTTTGTACTTAGACTACTCAGGAAATATAATTGTTTAAGGTTAGAAAAAAATAGGAACAAGGAAAGTCCTGGGTTTTTTGTATAAGAATAACATAGGTCTTCACGTAAAAAAAAAAAAATAAATTCCTGCTGCGTGAGCACAAATTGTTTCTGTGTGCAAATGTAACCTCACAGCAGAAGAGCCAGATTGATTCCTGTTTTGTATGGTTAGTAGAATGGATAAGTCACAAATCTATAGATAGATATTACAGGTAGTACATTTCATGGCCACAGATATCTATGGTTAAATATGATAGAAAATGAACACCAATACACAGTATATAGTACAGTGTGTGTGTGTGTGTGTATATATATATATATATATACACACACACACACACACACACACACACACACACACACACACACCATATTAGACTATAGCCTGCACCAGATCATATTAAACACCTAGTGTAGGTTTAGGCAATGAAAAATAGGGAATGTGGATTTCATAACAATTAAAACTTACTCGGTTGCCTAATACAGTGGAGGACTTAATAGCGATGGGGATTGAGGCTACTTAGTGCCCCCACGTAAAGTGTAATGCTCCTTAGTGCCCTCCATCACCAAAGAATGCACCTTAGTGCCCATCCCAATGTATATTGCTCCTTACTGCCCCCACATACAGTAAAAAGTAGTAGTAGTAGTAGTAAAAGTAGCTGAGCACCCCCAATCTATAGTGTTCTGGGAAAATATTTAGTGTAACTTGTAACTTATGTTGATTGAAATCCCTGCTCTTATGGAATCCAGTGGGTGGACTCTTTCAATGACCAACTGTCTTTCCTGTATGAGTATGTATACAGACATTAATATATATATATATATATATATATATATATATATATATATATATATATATGCCAACATATTTAATGACATACTATCTTGCACTATCATGCATTCCATATAGTACAAGGCTGTGTCTGAAATGCCATATTTATTTATTTTAATTTTGTCTAATAAGGACTTTCCACATTCACAGGCCTCTTGTTCACACAAGCAGTCTTGATGATTCTCGGTCCTATATCCAAACTTCAGAAGAACTATATGAATCTACTTACGATGATGTCTGTGAAAATGATACTTCTTCATTTGCGGAAGAGCAATATGATCATTGTACATATGTGAATGGTTCTGACATTCCTGTGACTCCAAGTTACCTGCCTACGGGGTAAGTCACAATCATAAAGGCTTGCATTAGTATTTTCATGGTATTTTCACCACAACCCCTGTCATGCGACTAAAGGTTGCCACGTCACCCTGTAACATGACAGGTAATGTAAGTGAATGAGATGCTACTACAACCCTGAAGTTGCTGCATCTGTGATTCTCAGTCGCAGAAACTGTGGTATTGGGTGTCATAGTTG
This sequence comes from Leptodactylus fuscus, assembly GCF_031893055.1. Classification (NCBI taxonomy): domain Eukaryota; kingdom Metazoa; phylum Chordata; class Amphibia; order Anura; family Leptodactylidae; genus Leptodactylus; species Leptodactylus fuscus. Next base: position 165,412,073 of record NC_134269.1, on the reverse strand, counting down.
CAACAAGTATGACCCCAGTCTTATTTTATTAATTGTGAACCTCAGTGATTTACTTAATTTCTCAGATAGATGCTACAAGATAATAGTGACCTCTGGATTACTGGCATAGTAATACTGTGGCACATTTTGTATGCCAGTTTTTTTTTTTTTTTTTTTTGTGCTGCGCTCTCCAATTTCACAAAAAGGGGGCATAACAAGGGAAATATATGTAGCATATGGTAGTGTGTTTTTCTATACTTTTCCCCAAACATTAAAGGCCACCAATATTGGATCATTTGGGGTCTGACACCTGGCACCCCATTGATCAGCTGTTCAGTACAGTGCACAAAGACAACTCAATATTCAGTGCAGTGTCTGTACTTTGCTACTGGAGATCATTTGCCATCAAGCACTTGAAAACCCCGATTATAGTCAGTATGGAAAAAATGTTGCATCAACATTATAGGAGAATAAACATCTTTTACATGGGAGAAACAGTGACCATTATGTGTGAGGGTGAAGATGGAGAATAACTAACACATTAGTCAGGAAGAAAGAGTGGAGGAAACTCTATAGCTAACACAGCGCCATCTGCTGTCTATTTAACATAGTACCTTCTGAAACAATTACATACCTCTCCATACTCCTAAACTCTCTTTCTCAATGAAAACTTCATAAGGGCAACCAACCGGACTACGCAAATATAGCTTTCTCTCTAGTGTCAATCGCCATTGCTGCAGATTTCTACCCAACAGAAGCATTTAAACTGGTTTATGTGTGGCCTTATGTGTTATAGATAGTAGACTAGATAGTAAGGCGAGATAGTAAGGCCTGGTACAATTCCAACCCCACATAACCCTGGCCGCCTATTGATCTACATTTCAACTCTAAACATTCTTTAAAATGCAGGAGAAATTATAGAGGTTTGCAGATCAAAAAGAATCAAGAATTTAGCTTTTTTTAAAAAAAAAAAAAAAAAAAGGCAGGAACTGGTGTATATGTTCTTTCTGATTCATGCCAGAAAACTGACATAAGTTATAATAAATCAGCAGGGCCCGGCCTTGGCCCAGGGCTTATGGTAATTTTTTCGCACAAGAAAGAGCCTTTTGACAACTGTGTGCCTCACTATCGTCCTTCTGTGTCAGAAAATTGCATACCAATACACCTTGACTTTAGATTTTGTAATAAGATATTGTATTGTGTTTTATGCAGGTCCTTTGACAGTATGGATAACCCTGACACAAGGAGAGATGTCTATGGCGACTCCTGCAGTGAGGATACAGATCCAATAGAAAGCTATAGAATATATGAGAATATTCCCCATATTGAGGAACCTGTGTACGATGAAGTAGAAGGTTTTGGACGAATTCTTCACCCTGCTGTTGAAGAGCTTATTTCCACTGAAGACTCTTATGTTAAATCTCTGCACCTTCTTACTTCCACAATTCAGCCTAAACTAGAGAAGGTACGCAAGTTAGCGGCAGTTATTACATATTACATAGTTCTACCTACCTGGACTGGCTCATGCTCTGTGCATATTTATTCTAAAAAGGAGAAGGGAAGTACAGCGTACAGACTGCCGAACAGTCCCGGGAGCAGCTCATCTCCTGCAGCAACAAAGGATCAGGCATACTTAAATCCAACATGTGTGATCCTTCTTTTCTTGACAACTTCTAGTAGACTCAGATATACACATTAAAAAGTCCAATACACTGACAAATCAGCAAGTTTGACCAAATAGGCGGCTTTATACCACTTGATATTTTAAAGGAATTGTGTATTCCACATACAATAAGAGTAAGTTCACACAGGGGAATTTGAAGCTATTTTTGAAGCAGATTCCATCTAAAAATCATCTCTTACTTCCATATAAAATCTGCCTCCCCTTGGCAGTGATGGACACTTTTTTTTCGGTGAGGCTCGCACTTTAGACCAATTATATATGAGATCAGCAAACAAACCCATAACAGAAAGCCAAAGCTCAGGTTCAACTTTCCGCCATGGGCTCCACAAGGCTGTATTTTGGAGAGGATTTTGAGATGGAAGTGATCCTAAAATTCTTCTCCAAATTGTGTGAAGTTATACTTTAGGACAATTACACTTCTGGCTGTCTTCTGACATGTTTTCCAAGCATATCAAGGGATGGCAGCAGTGCGGATTTGGGCATTGGTTGCCTCACATCTTCAGAACAAGGGTTCAATACCTCATGGGAAAGCAACCAAGCTCTCCCTTGGAATTTCCAACAAGTAAAACTAGTTCCCCTGAAGTCTATGGCGCTTCCTCGTTAAATATCTACAATTCTGCAGGTAGCTTGTATTCTGCTGATTGATATCACTACATTCACAGAATGAAAATAATTATTATAGACATATATGTATACATATGTATATACATGGTATGTACACACACATGTTTTAACCCTATGTGATCATACAGTATATAAGGACCCTCTAAGTCATCTCACCCTTGAGCTGCTATAACCTCAGCCAGTGGCTTTCATAAAGGTGATGTTGCAAATTTATGACTAAAATATCTGTATCACAGGACAACACAGTTGCTCAGTGGTTAGCACTACAGCCTTGCAGCACTGGGGTTCTGGGTTCGAATCCTGCCAAGGACAAAACGTCTGCAAGGAGTTTGTATGTTCTCCCCGTGTTTGCATGGATTTCCTCCCATGCTTTAAAGACATACTGATCCCTATATGTGGCTCACAATCTACATAAAAAAAAAAAGATATCTGTATCATAGTCTACTTGAGTCAGAAGATCTGACAGTTCATTATCTGTTTTTACATATCAGTTGGAGCTCCCCTTTAATGAATGATTCACTAATACCAATATATATTGAATGTATAAATGAGTTCTGTGCTCTTCTAGATCCCTGATATTGATGTGAAAAGTCTCTTCTCCAATTTGGATGAAATCCTTTTGGTCCATGAATCATTTCTGCATGAACTAAAACAGACAGAACATGACCACCAAAACCAGCTTACTCGCATTGGTATGTAGAAGGATATTATCATTATGTTGTCCACTATTATTACATGTTAATACTGAAGTAATGAGCATTCCCTGGATATGTTCTGATTATTATTTTAGGAAGCCTCTTTCAAGAATTCAGTAGAGATATGGAGAATGTATATACTGTATATTGTTCTACATATACCAGATCCACAACGCTGCTACAACACTACCAAGAAACTCATGTAGCAGAACTAATCCAAAGTGCAATGAGATCATTATCGTGAGTATCACTATAGCACATACCATTTCATCTCTATGGTTTTTAATATGCACGTTCCTTATGTAGGAGGCAAAACATGCTTTGTCTTATGACATGTTGCTAAGATATGCCATGTTTTGTTGGGGGTCTTGCTGCTGAAAATGTTGCAGATTACATAGTTAGATAGTAGATGAGGTTGGATGAAGACATCAGTCCATCAAGTCCAACCTATAACCCTACAGTCCCCTACAGTGTTGATCCAGGGGAAGTCAAAAAACCCCATTACACTCATGCCAATTGCCCCATTTCAGCGGAAAAAAATTCCTTCCTGACTCTAATCTGGCAGTCAGTATAAAACCCTGGATCAACAGGTCCTTAAAATCTAGAGTCCATAACCCGTAATATTGTTCTCTAAAGGTGTGATAAAACAATTTGAGCACTGCTATTCTTCACAAATTTCTCCTTCACAGCGATGTTCCTGGCCACCCACTGTCCAAGGAGCTGGGCTAGGTTTACACAGAATTTTGAGAGCAATTTGAGGTGGTCTTCTGCCTCAGATTCCTCTTCAAATACCCACTCTGTGGAACCTGCAGTGGATAGACAAAACTGAGCATAATCTTTCCACCATGGGTTTGCTGATTTGCTGATTTTGAAGCGAAATCAGCTGTCAAAATCAGCCTCCATGTCCCCGTGTGAACTATTCATCTTTAGCCTCATGTGTCAGCAAGATCAAGCTGGACTCTTCTTCTTTCCAGCTCATTTTTGGAACTGATTTTGCTGTGGAATTCACCTCCAAAATCTGCTCCAAATTCCTAAAGCTCCCTAAAGCTGCCCTGTTCCCCTGAACTGAGATCTATTAGACCAGATCTGCTAACATGACATGCTGTCCAATATAGAAGCAGTAAATAATAGCTACAGGTTATATGAGCTATATAATATATTAGCTACTGCTGATTGCCAAAATGGTCTCCTAGCTTGATCTTGAGTGGAGCGCTACCCTCACCTCCTCTCGTACCTCTGCTGTGTATGTATGGACTGTAAAAGAAAGAAAGAAAAGCTTACAGATATGCTGTGATATTATCTCCTGTTCTTTCTTTATGCACAGGAGTAAGACTTCATTACAATATACAGATCTCAGCTTCTACCTAGTCATGCCTGTGCAACGTATCACCAAGTATCCATTGTTACTGCAGAATATCCTGAGCACAGACAAACCGAACAAAGACTCACAAGATGTGCTGCAGAGAGCCCTCAGCACCATGAAGGAAGTCAACGTCAACATCAATGAAAACAAGAGACGCAAGGAAGTTGGTGAGAAAAGTTTTAATGATTGATGATCACCTCAAAAACATCTCCAGAATACGCCCTTTCCTTACCAGAGATACACCAAAGAGACTTATTGTCTCTCTGATTCATTCTCGCCTTGACTACTGTAACTCCTTACTAATCGGTCTTCCCCTCACTAAACTCTCCCCTCTACAATCTATTCTGAATGCAGCGTCCAGGCTCATCTATCAGTCTAGACGCTATAGCGATGCCTCTGGTCTGTGCCAGTCGTTACATTGGCTGCCTATTCAATATAGAATAAAATATAAAGTTATCACCCTCATCCACAAGGCTCTCCATAATGCCGCACCTCCATACATTTCCTCCCTCATCGCTGTCTACCGCCCAACCCGTGCTCTCCGCTCACTCAATGACCTAACACTTACATCCTCTATTATCAGAACCTCCCACGCTCGTATACAAGACTTCTCCTGAGTTGCACCACTTCTCTGGAATGCTCTACCCCGGACAACCAGATTAACTCCCAATTTCTACAGCTTCAAACGCAAACTAAAGACGCATCTTTTCAGACAAGCCTATCATAATGTCTAACGTAAACCCTTCCATACTATAATTAGAATCCCCAAAATTTAACCCCCCTCTGTCCCCGCTCCTACATTACCCCACATGATATGATGCCATTTCAGGCCAACGTTATAGGTCCAAGCTCCATCCACATGTTAAAGGACACGACTAGTGATGGCTCATAAAGTTTTAAGTTTGTGTCACCTCTATTAAAAAAGTGTCTGACCTCTGCATAAGCAATGTCGCCCCTGCTACCTCTTGTGTCACCACCTCTACCTCATAGATTGTAAGCTCTTGCGAGCAGGGCCCTCAGTCCCATTGTGTGAAATGACTTTCTTTGTAATATATCTTTCTGTCTGTATTTGTACCCTACAAATTGTACAGCGCTGCGGAAAATGTTGGCGCTATAAAAATAAAATTTATTGTTATTATTATTATTAGTATGAGCAACATGCTGCTATATTGTTATAGGTCCATGAGCATCATTTGCCTCCCCTTGTGTAGTTCAGTCTGCTCCTATTCACACAGTGCTCCAAGTCCAACATGGCTGCTGATGTGAAGAATACACCGTTAGACTAAGGCCACACATTGCAGAAACAAAATGGTTTTGGCTGCAGCCCACAATGTAAGGCCTTAGCCTTGTGAAAGTGTAAAATAGCGCAATTTGAGTGAGGAGTAAAGTGTGTCCCAGTCTCCATTCTTTCCTTTTCACACAAACAGTAGCTAACTTAATACCTCCTCTTCAAATTTTTTTTTTGCAAATTTTTTCCTTGAATAGCCAGCAAGTACCTGCATGTGGACCAGAGGACATTAAAGGAAAAGATGTCAACGCTGAGCACTCATACACTATCCAAGAAGTCTCAACGTTTAAGCCTGTTCCTGAAGCAACAGACTGGCATAGTGCCCAAGGTAGGGACCTTTCATTGCAATGGAAGCACTATAATGGACACTTTGGTGAAACCAAGCAGACCCAATTATAAGTCTTTGGGGTGTCTTTAGTGTCCGTCATGCTATGGATCCAGAACAACTTTTTACTTTCCATTCTAAACAGAAGCTGAAGTAGGCAGAGCCTTGCACATTTGTACAGTCTGAATCATTGCTTTTACAGGAATGTATACATGGCATAGATATGACCTAGAGACGTCCCTTGTGGATTTTGAAGGTAATCCTTCAGGTAACCTGGTGCGGAATGACTTGAAAACCCACACACAGATTAGCTCCATTGTTATTTACCATGGAAAACATTTAATCATTTCTCCAATTTTTTGTTGTAAGGCTAGGTTCACACTTGCGCCTGCATTTCATTCGGGGTTTCCATCTTTGAACCAGCTTAAAAAATGCGGAGAGAAAAGTCCTACAAACTGGACTTGTTTCTCTGCATTTTTCTGCATTTTTCAGAGGGAAACCAGACGGAAACCTGGTGGACCCTATTACACTCTATGGGGTCCACTGGTTTCTGCGGGTAGCCGCTTTTTAAATGAGTTTAAACCTTGGTGGCCTCAGTCTTAGCTGCAGTTTGGGAATCTGTGAATACATTTTCTAGTGTGCATCTTGAGATCTTTAAAGGGATTCTACCATTAAAACCTCTTTTGTTGTGGATAAGACGTTGGAATAGCCTTTAGAAAGGCTATTTGTCTCTTATCTTTAGATGTGATCTCCGCTGTGCCGTTCCTTAGAAATACCGGTTTTTACCGGTATGCAAATTAGTTCTCCGGCAGCGATGGGGGCGGGCCCCAGCTCTGAAAATGTGATGGGGGCGTCCCCACTGCTGCTCGAGAACACGATCCTGCGACGCCTCTATCTTCAGCTGGATTCTCCCCTTCTCTGTCGTCTTCCTCCTGCGTCACCTCCGACGCCTGCGCAGTTGGCTCTGCCAGTGAGACACTAGTAGAGCCGACTGCGCATGCTGGCCGGCAGCCATTTTTGGGAAGCTGCTCTTGCTCTTGTAGTTCAATGCAGGAGCGGCCTCCCAAAAATGGCCGCCGGCCGGCATTCGCACTCGGTTCTGCTGGTGTCTCACTGGCAGAGCCAACTGCACAGGCGTCGGAGGTGATGCAGGAGGAAGGGGAGGATCCAGCTGAAGATAGAGGCGTCGCAGGATCGTGTTATCAAGCTGCAGTGGGGACGCCCCCATCGCATTTTCAGCGCTGGGGCCCGCCCCCCATCACTGCAAGAGAACTAATTTGCATACCGACGTCTTATCCAGAAAAAAAGGTTTTAATGGTAGAATTCCTTTACCTCACATTAGTAGAGCAGAAACTTGTATGTACCTTTTAGAGAAAACTGTATTTTACTCCTAGTAATTTATCAAATGCTTTTTCTTGGCAGAGAGAAGACAAGGAGTTTAACAGTCTGGCTGAGAGGTTTCAAAGACTGGCATCCGTGGTTAACCAAATGGAAGAAAATGTTCTGTCATATGTGAAGAATGTGGAGGTAATGATTACCATCGAGATCTCTTACCTTGTATTCTCCTTGTACCATCTGTTATCTTATGACTTTGACATTATTTTTAAGGTGTTTTTAGATAAACATAAAAATCTGAACATTAGGCTTATTTATGCTTTGCAATATGTTGGATTTTTTTTTCAAAGCCAAAATATGAAAGTTCACTAATATTTTAAGGCATTGTCCAGCCACCAAAAAACTATTAAAATATAAGCTTAAATAGAATAAACTAATAGAAGTAATTCTCATTTTTAGTGGCTGGACGTCCCTTCTATTGCATTTGTCAATAGAGGTGCATAGATAGAAGTATGTACAAATCCTACCACTGTCTCTAGAGGGCTGTTACTGTCAAACCGGATTTTCCAGCAGTGACCCTGCTGCACCATATCTTTATATGACATATTATTACTTGTCCATTATCTGTAGTTAATGATTCATTTCCTTACCATCTCTTTGTTGTTTCACAGGAATATTTTCTTATCCAGCCTGAGACATATCCACTGGAGTATCTGCAAGGATCAGTCCATCCAATGAATGGCTTTACATTAGAACTCTGCAACAGTATTTATTCAGTATTTGTAAGTACTCTAGATCTCCGACTCAGCCATTCAGTCAATGTCGTGCAAACTGATTGCAAAATATAATATATAATATACACAGTTATTGTGTATTCAAGAGTAATAGCAAAATATAATATATGAAGTGTTAGGGTAACAGATGCAGATCTGAGCTAATAGCGAAAACCAGTACTAGATACTCAGATTTAAATGGTTAACACGGCGCTGTGTGTTCAACACCTTCCGGGCCCCACCAACTGCAACCCCACAATGGTGCTCACCAGAGCCCCAGATGGTGGGATGGACTTGGCTGCACTGCTGGGCATAGCGGTACGGGTCAGGAAACACACAGCGCACCACAAATCACAGTAAACCTGACAGTGAGATCTCTTACCAGCAGACGTTTTCAGTAGCAGTGTAGGTCCAGGATCCAGAAATTTGTGTCGGGTGGTCAACAGGTGGCAGCAGAAAGAAAAGCATAGTCGTACGGTCCGGGTCGTCAACAAGAGGGCAACACAGTACAAGAGGAAATCCAATGGGAACTTCAGGCAGGCCGAGTCGGTAACAAGAATGGTCAATAAGTACAAAATAGTATTTCAGGAAGTGGAGATCTAGAGGCAAGCCGGGGTCATAAACAGGAGCAGGCACAGTACAAATTCAGTAGGCAAAAGCAAGGTCAGAGGTCAAGGCAAGGGGATCAGAAACACAGGTGATCAGAACAGAGGAGAACGCTTACTATCAGGACACTAGATCAACTGAATAGCCAGTGACAGACTGAATAAAAATAGGCTTAAATCTTTAATCTTCTTAAATAGGCTCCGACCCGTTGCTAGGCCGAAAACTGGAATTCCACATCCGGCTTAGGTGGAGGCCGGCAACTCCCGCACAATGTTGCAAAGGTTCCGGCCTGCCTCCAGAGACCTGGAAGTGAGGGACCTGTGAGTGCAGAAGGAGGAGGAACAGCAGCCTCTGCAAGGCGCCGCGGAGACTCCGGCCCTGACCCTGACACGAAGGCTGTATAAACCTAAACCGCTCCAGGATTAGGGCATACATGTACTGTACTGTACAAATTGACAATTTATCTGTCTGATGATTATTCCAAACAGGAAAGAAAAGGATTTCTACCCAAAATAGAAAAAAATACCATATACTAGTATATAATGACCAACATTTGGCAATAATTCTTATACTATCTGCTCTGTTGTGCAGCCATTGTTAGGAAAGAGACAATAGAAAACGTAATGGTTGTCACTTCTGACAGTTAGCCAGGGACGCCCTTCTGCCCAGCAGCACCTATCGCGCTGTACTATAAGACTGGGGAGGAACGCCCCCTCCCTCTGCTCTCACAGCTCGTCCATAGACGAGTATTATCAGGAGCGGGAGGGGGGAGTTCCCCAGAAGGGCGTCCCTGGCTAAGTGTCAGAAACGCCCTTCTGACTGTAAAGCGCTACGGTACCGGGACCGATAGCGCTTTACACCGGGCACAGATCGAGAAAGCCAGTCAGCTTTCCAGCAGTATATAGAACTGCATGTGCCCGATCTGATGAAAGGTCCTCTTTAAGAAGCTGATCCAAAGGTGAAACTCTATATGACTGCATTCCTGTTCTCACTTCTGCAAATAATACAAACACATCAAAACTGAAAGATATTAATTAATTGTAACTCCTAATTTATTAATAAATTACTAGTACTGTGTATGACAATATTTTTAGGATTTGGGTGTAAATTTGGGATCCCCAGTCCTCTTGCACTAGATTTGTTGGTTGTTTTTAGGACATGATTTGGTTCATGTTTGTGTTCTCAATGCCCTGATATTATCTTCTTCTGCTTCTTACAGAAAAGAAAACTACAAATAATGGTCCTGCAGCCCCTTACTAACCTTTCAGAGTGTTTAAAGGGACCGAAGAACCTGATCCGGAAGAGAATGGATAAACTTTTAGACTATGAGAGCCTAGAGGAGAGATACAGTGAGACTGGAAAGATGACATGGGAAGAAGAGGACATAGTAAACAACTACAAGACCATTCACTCCATGCTACTGTCTGAGCTCCCGAACTGCATTTCATTGTCTTATCGGTTACTTCATAATATTTTCTGCAGTTTCATTGCTGTGCAGAAGGATTTGGCTGTTCAAGCATCTTTTGCAGAAGAAGAACATTCTTCCCAGGTAAAAAAAAAAAAAAGGAGGGAGAAAGGAAGGAAGCATTGGGAGATGGCGGAATGTGAGAAAGAGAGGAAAGGAAGGCTGAAAGAGAGGAAGGAGGGTGGGAGAGAGAATGGAAGGGCATTAGGGAGACTGAGGAAGGAAGATAGGGAGAAAGGGTGGCGAAGAAGACAGGAAGACACTCAGAATGGGGGTAATAGCAGGGTGGTTGGAGAGACCAAAAACGGGAGGAAAAAAGAATGGGAAAAAGAACAAGAGCAAAAAAGGAGTAATGGATAAAGAGGGAGGAGGGTTGAAAAACGGCAGTAAAATGCATTGAAATATTCAATAAATATGCTGATAATTACACGGTTCATCTGAGTCTTCTCATGTCAAGGTTAGTTTAGCAGATATATTTTTTATAAATTTTAGTTTGAGTATAGGATTACTCACTGACTCATCCATAATTTACATTACTTAATAATTTAGGAATGCTTAAAACATCCTGTTCTATAGACTAAATATTTGTGCTCTAAGCAGACGTCCCATTGATTCCCATTGATGGTTCATGTGATGCATCATGGCTTGTTTTAGAGAAGAGTTAAAGAGTGATGTAGGTTATCTTTACTCACTGAAACTAATGCATTACAATACTGTTCTATAGATGCAGTGCAGTGAGGTTCCTGAAGCCCAGTTTAGGAAATGGGTGGAAGATTGTATGCAGTATTCTATGTCACAGCTCAGTGAATTCACAAAAATATTTGATGAGCAGTTGCCAGTCCCAGTGTTGCAGGTAAGTCTTGGCTTGGAAGTATTAAATGTTCTCTATGTATTTGTCCCCCTCCCCCCATCAGCATACCCTACCGATGAGCTGTCATGGTAACAGGGTTAGAATGGTGACCCAGCGGCAGTGATCTTATAGTTTTACTTTAATTTTCACATAGTCATGTATAATACAGTACATTGCAATACAGAAGTATTGCAATGTACTATAAAGGCAATTGCACCCCTTAGTGTTCAAGTTCCAGTATACAATTGTTAAAAAAAAAATAATAAAACACTGAAGAGTATATAAAAAAAATCACAAGTAAGTAGCCCTTTATTTATTTATTTTACAAAAATAGTTTTTATTTTTGAGATTTTGGTTTTCAGCCAACTATATTGGATTTGAATTATTTTACTTTTTTTGTCCAATTTCCACTACATTTAAAGGACTGCAATATTAAGGTTAGCTATATGCAACATCTTGGAAATATACATGCAGCAGGTATATGCAACATCTTGGAAACATCTTGGTAGATCTGCTTTTCAAGGTCCTCCTAATGGATATTACATTGCATTATTACATATTACATAGTTGCGCTCTTTTGCCTTTGAAGCTGTTAAAGGTAATCCATACAGGAATTTTTTTGCATACATGCAGAATGTTGAATATGGTGTGAATCTAGTCCAAGAGATATTCATCTAATTTTGATGAAACACAACTTGTGCACAGAGACACCACTGGGCACGCATTGGCTAAAATCCTGAATGTCTTTCAATCCTTGAAAACGTACCTGACTGTAAAATATTTTCTGCTTTTATTAAACACTTTCTGCTTTCATGTATTAGGAGCACACCCCAGCCATGGAACGTCAAATCCAACAGTTACTGAAACGTTACAGTCCGCAAAAGATCTACCAGGTGATGAGCGCTGTGAAAAGCACCCGTGAAATGGAACTCACACTCAGCCGTGGTGATGTGGTAGCTGTCATCCAATATGCAGACAGCAAAGGAAATAAAACCAGATGGCTTGTTGACACTGGAGGTACAGTGGATCTAATGCTGTTCACACTATTTTTTACTCTTAATATTCATAAACAATATTTAGATATGTCTGTCCTTTTGTACTTTATTAGCTTACTAGAGTATTAGATGTCACAAGGAGTAAAGGGGCAATATAAAAGATTGAAGGGTGAGTGCTTATATACAGCGCATAGAAATGCGTGGTAACGTGTAATCTGAACAGTTGTCTTGGGAAACTTCATTACATTACCATGTTGTACTACTATATCCACAAGAAAAACAATCGTGAGTATGACACTTAGTATAAAAGGAATATATTACACATCCAGTCTAGGTCAATAAACTTGTCATAATTTTATTTATTACATCATACACATATATAAAAGATGGACATTGAAAGGAGAATCTACAAATACAAACTGACTGGGTAAAAGTAAAGTGCAGCAGATGGTGTGTGGTCCCTTTAAGTATTTACATACAATGGAATGCACATGGATTAAGCTAATGCCAGAAAAGCACCTCAACACTGGAGTCCTTTATACACCGTGTGTGGACATTATATACACATAGCAATAGTATCAATAGCCGCTGAGGTATATATCATGAGTGGCCACTAAGTTATACACATTGCCACAACAGCTCAAAGAAAATGCTAGAAGTTTAAAGTTACCATGTGGTCCAATATATGTCTCCTATCCATTAAAGTAATAGCATTGATACACACACATTGGTGACTATAACAACATAGGTTCACATGTATCCTATACCACTATATACAGTTTTAATAGCACTGTGGCTTACCCATGTTGCCAATAGGAGGTATACAAGTCAGGACAGGCACTCACTCCCCAGTACTTGACGCACGTTTCGGCTATGCAGCCTTCGTCAGGAGGCACACCACACCAATGTGTGTGTATCAATGCTATTACTTTAATGGATAGGAGACATATATTGGACCACATGGTAACTTTAAACTTCTAGCATTTTCTTTGAGCTGTTGGGGCAATGTGTATAACTTAGTGGCCACTCGTGATATATACCTCAGCGGCTATTGATACTATTGCTATGTGTATATAATGTCCACACACGGTGTATAAAGGACTCCAATGCTGAGGTCCTTTCTGGCATTAGCTTAATCCATGTGCATTCCATTGTATGTAAATACTTAAAGGGACCACATATCATCTGTTGCACTTCATTTTTACCCAGTCAGTTTGTATTTGTAGATTCCCCTTCTGATGTCCATCTTTTATATATGTGTATGATGTAATAAATAAAATTTTGACAAGTTTATTGACCTAGACTGGATGTGTAATATATTCCTTTTATACTAAGTGTCATACTCACGATTGTTTTTCTTGTGGATATTTTATGTGTATGGTGAGGACACAGATTTCTGTAGGGCTTGGTATAGTTTAAAGGAACCCATGAATTTACGCATATACTTTAGGTTGCTTATTTTTGGTTGATTGTCTATCTTTGACTCATGTTGCACTACTGCAGCTTCAGTTGTATACAGTTATTTAGGGTATGCCTTTACATCTTTTAAAGATCAGGATGTACATACACTATCATTAATAATGTCATAGGATGAGAGCAATGGACATTAATAGCAATAGAATGACAGAGCCACCCCATCTCTGTATGTACATAGTCACTCTGATCAGGACCTTTTTAAAACCTTGATGGGCCCAGTGCAAAGGGCTCAACACTCCTGTCCTTGGTCAGATTTGAAACCAGGACCCCAGCACTGCAAGGCAATAGTGCTAACCATTGAGCCACCCTGCTGCCCCCTCATATAAACAGAAACTCCTTGTATCGAGAGAAGAATACTCCCAGTATCTTGATGGAGTGATGTAATAAACTTTCTAGCTGGTTAAATAGATTAAAAAAAAACAAGTCACAAGAGTCTGTCTTACATGAGTGAAAAAAGCATTGGATCATTTTGACCCTCTTGTCTCACACATAAGAACATAAGCAGGCAGGGGTCCACCTAACATACAGTATGTAATTTTCTATTCACAAAAAGTTTAACATATATGCTGGGAAATGATTGATCGAAAACCACAAGAGATCTCTCGGTATTGCCATACAGTGGGATATGTCATCTATTTTAATATAATTATAGTCATGCATTGTGTAGATTTTTATTACTATATTCTGTTAGGGGGCGTTCACACTACCGTTGCTAATGTTCGTTGCTGTCTTCCATCATAGGATGACAGCAACAGACATTAAACTGTTGCAGTGAATGGACATAGACTGATTCTGTGTCCATTCTCATTGACACTAATGTAAACAACATGACAGAAGCTAGCTTGTTTACCTTTGTAACGGAAGATAAAATCCTGGATGCCCAGAATAAGTCTGTGTCCATTCTCTGCAACAGTTTAATGTCCGTTGCTGTCATCCTGTGGCGGAAGACAGCAACGGACATTAATAACGGTATGAATGCCCTCTTGTATGGAAGATTGCAGATTGCTAGTCAGTAGCACACAGAGGTAAATCTTTATGTAGAAAACGTCATATATATATATATATATATATATATATATATATATATATATATATATATTATATATAATAGATGATTTTTTGGGATGATTTTTTGAAAATGTCATTTGTGGATGAAATCTAGTTCTTGTCATAAACATGTAGTCAAGAAGTGGTTAAAAATAAACTATGTCAAACTTGAACTTTCCCAGTATAAAGGAAATAACCAGTTGTGTCTGTATATTTGTCCCACCATTAATCCTCATCTGACAGTGCTTTTCAAGTATATTTTTACACTGCAGTTAATAGATACCAAGTCCAATAGATACCTGTCAGATGACACAAAGAGCTCACACAGGAGAAGGTCAGGCAGATCTGGCACTAGTCTTTGATTTATAAGCCAATGATTTCCATAAAGGTCAGCACAAGTACTCGGTGTGACAGGAGTGACATCATGGCCCGCTGCCATTTCTACTGTCATTTTTTACTGTCCATGGCATAATCTACAAAGTCCTAATTTTTCATGTTAGATAGGTGAATTATAAAGTATTGATCCCTTCCAAACATTAGAAGATATACGGTACACACTTTATATTCCTGTTGGTATGAATAGGTAGTTTTAACCATAAACACTTCTTCTGTTTGCCATCACAATGTATAGAGTAATGTAACATCCTATTTGATCGCTGTGGGTCCAACTACTGCTGGTAAACAGTTAATGCTGCAAGGAGTTTGGCTATGAGTATATTATCTGAGGTGGTCTCATCCCATGAACCCAATTGATCTGCAAAAAAAAAAAAGTGGCAATGACTTCACTGTAGTACCAGCAGAATGATGCCCATATCCATGTGGCTGTGACCTGTATTGCAAGTGAATGGGACTAAGTATGGTCGATCTACATCAACTGGTATAGGTATAAGATAAGATAATCCTTTCATAGTCCCACATTGGGGAAATGGGACGTCCGTTCCTTTGCCAAATCCTGCAATAAAGTGGCCACAGATTTCTAGTAAGTGATTAGCCCCAAATATTGCTGGGAATCATGGGGCTGGGACCTCCACTGATCATATATTGACCATTGTAGGTTGTCCCTGATAGGCAAAAGGACATTTTGTGATGCATTGTTTTGCCTAGTAAAAAAAGTGCAAACCTGACGGCGGATTTTAAATGGATCTGTCAACTTTGTAATGGATCCTGCACAACTCAGAGTGCACAAGGCTTTACCATTAGACTTTCCATGTGGCTTAAATAGATAATTCAAGTTTAACAATTAAATCTTATCTATTGTATAATGATTTTCTGTTATATTTTGTATACCAATTCTTCACATTTTCTGGTATCCTTTCTTTCCTGGTCATGCGATGATCATATTACATCACACAAGGAATTGATATTTAAAACATATTAGAAAATTGTTGAAATTTTCATTACATAGCAAAAGAAACTTTAAAGAGGACCTTTCACCACCTCTACTAACACTGATTCTGGCACAGTTGGAATTTTTCCTCTAGCCCCCACTGTTGCTGAGCAGTCAGTGCTGTTAGTTTTGGTGCCTGATATACTATTTAGACTCTGTACTGTCAGGAGGGCGGTGTCAGGCAGGAACAGGTAAGGGGGTGTGATTCTGAGCTCTGACACTGGATGCCTATGATTGGAGCTCTGAATCACACCTCCTGCCTGACACCGCCCTTCTTACATTACAGAGATTACATAGCACATCAGACACCAAAACTAACTGCCCTTTTTGCTCAGGAATGGCTAGAGAGAAAATGTCAACCATGCTGGAATCAGTGGAGCGGCACCTATTAGCAGATGCTAAGGACTAGAATTGAAGGTGAGAGTTCCTCTTTAAGTCTGAAAACCATATAAATGTATTATATAGTTCTTTCAAGATAGATTAGTAGGATATACAGCAGTATGATAAATATCAGGTTAGCTATGGGCCTTACTCACCAACGAGGAAAACCTTGACTATGAGGATTTTTCTTCTAACAATAGATTATTCTGTCCACTGATAAGACACAGTTCACTAAGACAAAAAGAAAATAGGATACAATGGTAGGATTGTGCAAAATGGCTTCATGTTTTTTCCCGGTCTGGACTAGTTTTTTTTATTGTCCTTCTGTTAGTGTTGGTTTTGTTGTTGTTAATGCCTAGATCACATATCTTTTTGGCACTTTTATTATCTATGTAGACTTGTAATATGGTATTTAAATTTTTTAACATTTTCCTTTTTTTTGGACAGGATTGAGGGGATATGTTCCCTGCAGCAAACTGCAGCCATACCAAGAAACATACAGTCCAACACATTCACAAAGTCCAACACATTCACAAAGTCCAATCCATTCACCAAGTCCAACACGTAATCAGAGTTCTCCAGAGTCAATGAAGACGTTAGAAACAAGGCGGCATACAGTAGCAGCACCGAAGCCCCCTTATCCAGCTTACTCACAGCCCCAGGATAGCATTGCAACCCTACAGGTAAGTTGAATATAAAGGTCTAAGATACAATATTTCCTACAACACAGTTGTTGTATCTTCCTTTCTAAGAAGCGGTCCAATCTGAATAAAATCTTAAGTGGACTAGGGAAAAAGGGACACTCGGCGACTGTAAAAATGGGAGATGTCCCATTCATTAGTAATAACACAACTGGGCCACTACATAGTGTACAGAGCTCTCTACTCCAGATAGATCTCCAGTTAATGACCTGTCCTAAAGACCTTGAACTTTTTGTCATGTTCCTCAAACCATTCTTGATCCATCTTTGTAGTTTGACAGGGCAGATTATATTGCTGATAGGTCACTGCCATTATTGAATACTGTTGTCCTGAAGGAGTCATGGCCAAAAGTTTTGAGAATGACACAAATATTATTATATTTTCACATGATCTGCTGCCCTCTGGTTTTTATGTGTGTTTGTCAGATGTTTTTATCACATACAGAAATATAATTGCAATCATATTATGAGTAACAAAAGCTTATATTGACAGTTAGAATGAGTTAATGCAGCAAGTCAATATTCGCAGTGTTGACCCTTCTTCTTCAGGACCTCTGCAATTCTCCCTGGCATGCTCTCAATCAACTTCTGGACCAAATCCTGACTGATAGCAGTCCATTCTTGCACAATCAATGCTTGCATTTTGTCAGAATTTGTAGGTTTTTGTTTGTCCACCCGTCTCT
Source organism: Leptodactylus fuscus (assembly GCF_031893055.1). NCBI lineage: Eukaryota > Metazoa > Chordata > Amphibia > Anura > Leptodactylidae > Leptodactylus > Leptodactylus fuscus. The sequence goes on along the minus strand of NC_134269.1, from coordinate 165,394,417 downwards.
TGATGATTGACCACAAGTTCTCAATGGGATTAAGATCTGGGGAGTTTCCAGGACATGGACCCAAAATCTCTATGTTTTGTTCCCTGAGCCATTTAGTTATCACCTTTGCTTTATGGCAAGGTGCTCCATCATGCTGGAAAAGGCATTCTTGATCACCAAACTGCTCTTGGACGGTTGGGAGAAGTTGATCTTGGAGGACATTCTGGTACCATTCTTTATTCATGGCTGTGTTTTTAGGCAAGACTGTGAGAGAGCCGATTCCCTTGGCTGAGAAGCAACCCCACACATGAATGGTTTCAGGATGCTTTACAGTTGGCATGAGACAAGACTGGTGGTAGCGCTCACCTCGTCTTCTCCGAATAAGCTGTTTTCCAGATGTCTCAAACAATCGAGAAGGGGATTCATCAGAGAAAATAACGGTACTATTCCGTTATCGGGCCAGCAGCGCTTATCAGCATCAGGACAGCAGCAGTCAGCATTGGGAATGACATCCGAGAACTGACTGCTGGCCCGATGCTTGTGCCCAGCTCTCCTTCCATCTGCCCCGTACCCCTCTCTGGCCCAGCTCTCCTTCCATCTGCCCCGTACCCCTCTCTGGCCCACACCGAGGACTGACTGCTGGCCCGATGCTGGCGCCCTGTGTCTAATAGCCAGTACATCAATGCCCCCATCCATTCTCCCAGTGCTGCCCCCCAACTCTTCTTACATCTGCCCTGTACCCTTTCTCCCTGCCACACAACTAGGCCTCACCTTGGCGCTCTCAATCTGGCCGTTCGCGTTCAAGAGGAAAGAAAGATGCTCGCACTGGAAGCCAAGGCCGGTACAGAGAACGGAAACCAGAAGGAAGAAAACAGCACACACCGGGGCTCAATAAAGGGTCTTGAAAGTGGCGGCGGAGATTCAGGGACGCGCCGACCACAGTAACGGCGGGGAGTTATGGCGACCCGGAGAGACAAACTTCCTGCAGCGTCCCAGCGACTAGTAATATCAGTCAGGCATAGTCGTGTGGCGAGGAGAGGGGTACGGGACAGATGGAAGGAGAGCTGGGCCACAGAGGGGTACGGGGCAGATGGAAGGAGAGCTGGGCACAAGCATCGGGCCAGCAGTCAGTCCTCGGATGTCATTCCCGATGCTGAAATGCTGACTGCTGCTGTCCCGATGCTGGTGCTGATAAGCTCTGCTGGCCCGATAACGGAATAGTACCAAAATAACTTTACCCCAGTCCTCAGCAGTCCACTCCCTGTACCTTTTGCAGAATATCAGTCTGTCCCTGATGTTTTTTCTGGAGAGAAGTGGCTTCTTTGCTGCCCTCCTTGAAACCAGGCCTTGCTCCAAGAGTCTCCACCTCACAGTGCGTACAGATGCACTCACACCTGCCTGCTGCCATTCCTGAGCAAGCTCTGCACTGCTGGTAGCCCGATCCCGCAGCTGAAACACTTTTGACGGTCCTGGCGCTTGCTGGTCTTTCTTGGGCGCCCTGGAGCCTTTTTGCCAACAATGGAACCTCTCTCCTTGAAGTTCTTGATGATGCGATAGATTGCTGACTGAGGTGCAATCTTTCTAGCTGCGATACTCTTCCCTGTTAGGCCATTTTTGTGCAGTGCAATCATGACTGCACGTGTTTCTTTAGAGATAACCATGGTTAACAGAAGAGAAACAATGATGCCAAGCACCTGCCTCCTTTTAAAGTGTCCAGTGGTGTCATTCTTACTTAATCATGACAGATTGATCTCCAGCCCTGTCCTCATCAACACCCACACCTGTGTTAATGGAGCAATCACTGAAACGATGTTAGCTGGTCCTTTTAAGGCAGGGCTGCAATGATGTTGAAATGTGTTTTGGGGGATAAAGTTCATTTTCTAGGCAAATATTGACTTTGCAAGTAATTGCTGTTAAGCTGATCACTCTTTATAACATTCTAGAGTATATGCAAATTGCCATTAGAAAAACTGAAGCAGTAGACTTTGTAAAAATTTATATTTGTATCATTCTCAAAACTTTTGGCCATGACTGTACTTATTCAGTAGCCATGTTTAGGCAGGTGATCTGTGTCCAGATAACAGCCACATGAACGCCATGACCTAGTAGAATACTTGTAAGACCATCACTATGCCTTTGCTGTCTTTCCCTCTTCCCATTGTGTCCTGGTGCCATCTCTTCCCTGGTAAGTGATGGACATGCATCCAGCCGCCCATGTGACATAACAGAGAATGTGTTTTATGCCACTAGGCCCCAGTGCTTTGTACCTTGTGATTTCATATCTGACAGTGTATACTCCTGTATTTTTGCTCCGTGGTTTAGTGCATTTGTTCAAGGGACAAAAGTTTGTAAGTTTTTCAAGAAATAATTTAACAAAAACCCAATTTTTCCAGTATTTTTCTAGCTCCAGCATCAGTCCTCAGGTGACATTTGGAGATCCCCCATAGACTTTGGCATGTCAATAAAATTAAGAATATTGATATCCATTTTTTTACTTTCCAGATTGTTGCAGGGTATTCATTTACAGCTCGCAGCCAATATGAGGTCACCATTATGGCGGGGGAGCCAGTAACTGTTTTGGAGCCACATGACAAGAATGGAAGTCCAGAGTGGAGCTTGGTAGAAGTGAGAGGACAAAGGGGCTACGTACCTTCCAGCTACCTGGTGACACAATGTGTGCAATCACCCATCCGGAGGACATCATTAGGAAATTACACATAGCTGGAATAATCTGGGGGTGACTCCAGCAGTTAGTGTGGAACAACCATAGAAATCCTTGGATATGTGATAAGAACATGTTTTCTTATATGGAGGCTGCAGCTAGTATAACCTGCACTACAGCATGTGTCAAGATATGCTTATAAGCACGATATATCACGCTCTAACCAGACACATGTGATGCAGTCTGTGCTCTGCTATATACTCATCTGCGCCAAGAAATATACAAGAGACTCCATGTAAGATTAACACACGCTAACATGTTTAGCAGGCACTGTAAATACTTGGACTTCGGAGTTACACTCGCTACACCCGTATTCCTAAACTAAAATCCTGAATTATTGCAATTTGGATTTTAATAAAATGTTATAGATGAACTAGAACAAAGGTGTCATTGTACAGGAAAGGATCATTAGTGTATATACTATACAAATAAATCCTAGAACAAATTACAATTTTTTTCAGTATTTTATATTTTAAGTCTTGTTCAAATTGGACCTTGACCCACTTGAACATACAGTCTAGTGTACTTCTATTGGGCTTCATCACTCGGTGGTCAGTTCTGAACCCATAACATCACTACTACAAGGAGACAAGGTTACTAGCGGTGTCGCTGGTCACCTCCATTCCAGTTATGAGCCAATTTTTTAGTTATGAATATCAATTATTTACATTCTTCTTTTTCTCCTTTTAATTATGATGGCATCCTGACAGTCCTCTTCTCAGTAATCGTGTGTTCTTATACTCTTCTTCCTTACATATCACACCCAGGGGTCAGAGTAGTGGCTGTTGACAATTGTACAATCTAGAATTTAGGATCTACTCACACTGCCATTGGGGTTACCAGATGGATTCTCTTCTAGCAGTTCTGACACATTTAACAGCAAGAATAGCACAACATGTAGCATTGTGAATCCCGGTAGCCCTCATTATAGGTCTGTAGTGTCTTTGGGGCACCATTTGTGATCTGTCATGTGACAGACCGGAGACTACGAGGTGTTTGTTGTTATACACTGAAGCAACAATACAGGAGTAAGAGAACAGGGGCAAGTAAACTAATGAAAATGTCCCACAATTCTGCCATAAGGTGCACCGAAATGTTGGTGTGAATGCTTTACACCTCATGATTTAGACACTTTCTATGCCTTGACTGACAAGTGGGTGTGACTTACCAGGAAAAGGGTAAACAAAAAAGGCTTAACAAGTGGAAGACTTAATATAAAACACAGTACACTAAAATTTTGGAGCTTTTTTTGGCCTGGAACTAAGCCGTGTAATAAGTGGTGTAAAGTTAGACTAGACAGTGTAAAGGTGACCGGATATTCAAACAGTATTAGGGTCCATGTGTTAAACAAATGTTCAGCAGTTCCGTTTGCATGCAAAAAATGGTAGCAAACAGATGTATACATAAAGATCAATGTAACTAAAGACAGTCCACAGCTCTGCCCTCCTTTGCAGGTCTTCGAGCAGCAGATAACCCATTCTATTTACGTTCTTGGAGAGGATTTTAAACCGGATCGTGGCCATGTTAATTTTTTACTGTCGTGTCCCCCTAAGCAAAAACGCTCCTGTTGAAACTAAAGGTATATGCAATATGTCAGCGAAAGTATCCTACATTTTATAATTCCTGGAAATTCTCTTTAAGGCTAGGGACCCACATAGCAGACTTTCTGCTTCCATTATACCTATAAGGAAATCGGCGGCGTTTCCATAGGTATACTTGACATGAAGCAATTTCCAAAACTGTAACGGTTTTGGAAATCGCAGCGTGTCTGCTGCGCATATTTTTCCATAATATCCACTTTGCAGGGAATGTACAAATGCTGTGATATATTTTGGCATATGCCTGGTGTATGCCATCCCTGACTAATATATGGGGGTTTGACCCTTAATATTTAGCAGAGCACTTATCATCCTTCAGTTTTTACTTTCCACGGCAGCACTCTCGTGCACCCATTGTGTAGGGAACTTCAACACGTCTTCTCTATGAACCTATATGAATTTTACTTTAGGAGATACGTATATTGACCACTTTTAATTTATACATAGTAAACAAGTATACTAAACTAGATTTGCCTCTACTACATTACTACTATAATACTACTACTATTTCTTGGAGAGTAAATTGTGTCTGGTAAACAGAACACAACTCTGCTGCATGAAGGTTACTGGCGTAGAGTCAGCAAACATCTGCTGCAGTGAGCCATCCCTTGTCAGCTGGCGTGCCGGCAGTGTTCCTGCTTACCGTATGTGTGTAGGAATGCAGTTGTTGGTTGTAAGTATAGTGCGTGCTATATGATTCACATACCAGAGAGGACTGTGTACTGTACTGTCTGCCATTATCTCAGCGCTAGCAGTCACGTAGTCTAACCCCGAATGTTAGCGTACTATGGACATAAAACTAGCAGAACTAGTTATGTCTAGCCATCCTGAAAATATCAATATAGAAATGCTTTTCATTTATAGCACTGGTTGGAACTACACGGTAACTACCTACCTTATTTAGGGTATTTTCATGTGTGTGAATTTGATGCAGTTTTCCCTTTAAACTAAGGCCCCATGTTGCGGGCCGCAGCCAAAAAGCGCTCCGGGAAAAAGCGCAGCAGAAATGTATCACAGAAAGTCGGCAGAGTTTTCTTCTGCAAACTTTCTTCTTCAATTATACCTATAGGGAAACTGCCAGCATTTCCATAAGTATAATTGAGATTCTGAGACAAAAATGCGACTGTCTGCGGCAGTAGCGTAACTAGGAATGGTGAAGACCTCAACCGACCAACCGCCCCCCCACACATTCCTGCGCGCTCTATTATGCCCCATAGTGACCCCTGCACACAGTATTATGCCCCATAGTGGCCTCTGCACATACTATTACGCCCCATAATGGCCCCTGCACACAGTATTATGCCCCATTGTGGACACCCATGAACAATTATTATACTCTGGGGTCTTTTCATACCCTAGAGTATAATAATCAAAGACCCAAAGGGGGATATAAACATAAAAACCACTGTCTCTTACCTATTCCCAGCTCCGCTGCAATCCTTGGTGGTGTCGGCCATCTTTAATGACGTCCGGGACATCACATGACCCAGGACGCAGGCCCCGGTCATGTATCGTCAGGATTGTCACACAACTGGGCCCAGCGCCTGTCTGGAGCGTGGAAAGTTAAGTAACACTGTTTTTTATGTTCCTTTACCTCTCCTGGGCCTCCGATCATTACACTTGGGGGTCTGAAAAGACCCCCGAATATAATAATAGTAATACAGAGTGCAGCATTCGGCCAATTAACGCTGGTTCTGACGGAGGCTCGTCTGTGGGGAGGCAGAGTCTAAGATCAGTCCACAGCAGTCTCCATTGTGGTCCGATCTCAGGTATAGTAGAGTTGACACAGCTCTGCTACACCTGAGATGCATCAGGGTTCAGCACACAGTCAGCTCTGCTGCATCTCAGATGGAGCAGGGTTCAGCGCACAGTCAGCCTGCTACATCTGAGATACAGCAGGGTTCAATACACAGTCAGCTCCGCTGCATCTCAGGTGTAGCAGAGCTCAGCGTACAGCCAGCTCTGCTACATCTGAGATCGGACCACAATGGAGACTGCTGTGGACCGATCTTAGACTCCGCCTCCTCCGGCAGAATCAGCGTTGATTGGACGAATGCTGTACATTGTATGGCATTCGGCCAATCAACGCTGATCAATGCATTCCTATGAGAAAAAGTAAGCTCCCGCATATCGCAAGCTGACAGGGATCCTGACCAGATAGAGCCCCCGAAGAGCTGGGTGAGTGACATTCCTACCTAAATAAAGCTAATCCCTAGCTAACCCTGCCAGTACATCTATCCCTGTCTCACAGTCACATAGTTCACAGTCTCATATGACCCGGATCTGAAATCCACTATTCGTATAAATTGGAGGTCACCTGATTTCGGCAGCCAATTACTTTTTCCAATTTCTTTTTCGATGCCTCCGTTGTCGTACTTCCTGTCCCACTTCCCCTGCGCAGTTATTGGTGCAAAAAAAGTGCCAGAGAAAGTGGGAGAAGATATGAATTTTTAGTGCGTTTGCCGCGTGGTATTCGATTGGAATCGAATATCTCGAGCAGCCTGATATTCGATCAAATATCAATTCGATAGAACATCGTTTGCTCATCTCTAGTATATAATAGTAACACTAATAAATACAGTATATAGTACAAAATATCCAGAGGAACAATATTATCAACTAGAGCAAGTAACTGGGGTATGAAAAAGGACAGCCATATTACCCATAGTTCCTCCTCAGACCATGTTGTACCAACGCTTTTCGACGCTGCCTTCCTCTCGGAGTCTTATATACATTTATAAGAATGATAACGTAGGAAGGCATGAACTCACCAAAAAAAGCGATGAATTGATAATTTCCCTATTATATCTAAATTCTTTTAAAAATATTTGTTATCAGATATTCCTGGTCTACAATGTATCAGAATCCCCGTTACTTGTATATTAGACAGGTTGCAATACTCCAAACTGACACTTTTGTGCGTTGCCATACCTCCCAACCGTCCCGATTTCTGCGGGACATTCACGATTCCGGTGACGTGTCCCGTGGTCCCGGTTGGTGGGAGGTATGTCCCGATTTCAACTCAGATCTGCGTCCGGAGGGTGCAGATCTGAGTTGAATACATTCGCGGCTAAAGCAAGGAGCTGTCACAGTTCAGCTCCTTGCTTTGCCGCGTCCTCCGGGCTACTGGCTGTGTAGACACGATGTGATGACGTCACATCGCATCTATAACTGTGTGTGAGAGAGAGAGAGGTGCGGAGAGAGCGGCGGGGGAGCGAGGAGAAGGTAAGTGTAATGTATACACTGAGGTGGAACGTGAAACTGGGGGCAGAGATGGAGGGGACATGAATCTGGGGGCAGAGATGGAGGGGACATGAATCTGGGAGCAGAGATGGAGGGGACCTGAATCTGGGAGCAGAGATGGGGGACATGAATCTGGGGGACAGAGATGGGGGACATAAATCTGGGGAGAGAGATGGGAGGACATGAATCTGGGGGCAGAGATGGGGGGACATGAATCTGGGGGCAGAGATGGGGAGACATGAATCTGGGGGCAGAGATGGAGGGGACATGAATCTGGGGGCAGAGATGGAGGGGACATGAATCTGGGGGCAGAGATGGAGAGGACATGAATCTGGGAGCAGAGATGGAGGGGACCTGAATCTGGGAGCAGAGATGGGGGACATGAATCTGGGGGCAGAGATGGGGGGACATGAATCTGGGGGAAGAGATGGGGGGACATGAATCTGGGGGCAGAGATGGAGGGACATGAATCTGGGGGAAGAGATGGGGGGACATGAATCTGGAGGAGAGATGGGGGGACATGAATCTGGGGGAAGAGATGGGGGGACATGAATCTGGTGGCAGAGATGCAGGGGACATGAATCTGGGGGCAGAGATGGGGAGACATGAATCTGGGGGCAGAGATGGAGGGACATGCATCTGGGGGCAGAGATGGAGGGGACATGAATCTGGGGGCAGAGATGGGGAGACATGAATCTGGGAGCAGAGATGAAGGGACATGAATTTGGGGGCAGAGATGAGAGGGACATGAATCTGGGGGCAGAGATGGGGGACATGAATCTGGGGAGAGAGATGGGAGGACATGAATCTGGGGGCAGAGATGGGGGGACATGAATCTGGGGGCAGAGATGAGAGGGACATGAATCTGGGGGCAGAGATGGGGGACATGAATCTGGGGAGAGAGATGGGAGGACATGAATCTGGGGGCAGAGATGGGGGGACATGAATCTGGGGGCAGAGATGGGGGGACATGAATCTGGGGGCAGAGATTGAGGGACATGAATTTGGGGGAAGAGATGGGGGGACATGAATCTGGAGGAGAGATGGGGGACATGAATCTGGGGGCAGAGATGGGGGACATGAATCTGGGGGCAGAGATGGGGGGACATGAATCTGGGGAGAGAGATGGGAGGACATGAATCTGGGGGCAGAGATGGGGGGACATGAATCTGGGGGCAGAGATGGGGGGACATGAATCTGGGGGCAGAGATTGAGGGACATGAATTTGGGGGAAGAGATGGGACATGAATCTGGAGGAGAGATGGGGGACATGAATCTGGGGGAAGAGATGGGGGACATGAATCTGGTGGCAGAGATAGGGAGACATGAATCTGGTGGCAGAGATGGGGAGACATGAATCTGGGAGCAGAGATGGAGGGACATGCATTTGGGGGCAGAGATGGGGGGGACATGAATCTGGGGGCAGAGATGGAGGGACATGAATTTGGGGGCAGAGATGGGGGGACATGAATCTGGGGAGAGAGATGGGAGGACATGAATCTGGGGAGAGAGATGGGAGGACATGAATCTGGGGGCAGAGATGGAGGGGACATGAATCTGGGGGCAGAGATGGAGGGGACATGAATCTGGGGGCAGAGATGGGGGAACATGAATCTGGGGCAGAGATGGGGGGACATGAATCTGGGGGCAGAGATGGGGGACATGAATGTGGGGGCAGAGATGGGGGGACATGAATCTGGGGGCAGAGATGTGGGGACATGAATCTGGGGACAGAGATGGAGGGGACATGAATCTGGGGGCAGAGATGGAGGGGACATGAATCTGGGGGCAGAGATGGGGGGCATGAATCTGGAGGAGAGATGGGGGGACATGAAACTGGGGGCAGATTAAGAGTGTATATGAAACTGGGGGAGAGATAGAGGGGGGACATATAATTTACGGGTGACTAAGGATTACACTGTGTGGGAGCACGTGAAAAATGAATTAGAATGGGCGGAGTCAACAAAGAAGTGGGCGGAGCCAAATTTGCCATGGCGCGCTGCGCGTGCCGCACATTTTGTCCCTCTTTCTACTTTTCAAAAGTTGGGAGGTATGGCATTGCAGTACGACAATATAATGATGAATTTCACAGTCAGAAGCAGAAGTCTCAGCCAAGACAACCAATTAGAAATTGTATATCGGAACACTTTCTTTAAAGGCCGTTTCACATGTCCGTGTTTGGGCTGAGAAACAGGTTCCCCGTGTCAGCCATGTTTCCTCGTCCAACCGCTGCTCCTGTGGCCTGAACTTAGAGCATCTTATGATTTATGAGGCTGTAAACTTCAGCTCTTCTGTCCTTCACTGATATGATGTATTTCTCTGCCTGAACACGGTTGTATGAGCCCTTACCTGGATATTTTCTTTTCTATCCAGTAACTCACAATGTCTGCCAATTTATAATCTATCAGATCTTATTGATGCAGCAAGAATTTTGATATCCAAAGTGCACTTTTTAACAGGCTGTTGCATAACAATGTGTCCAGCAGAGGGCGCCAAAGCAAAGCACAATATGGCTGGCTGCTGGTTTGCTAGTGAAAACAATTCAGAGCCAGCAATTGCTTTCTGCAGGACGCAGGTTTCGCAGCATCCAGCGGGGTAAATGTTTTGATAATAAATAGGATCTGAAAAAGATCTGTTTTTACAAAGCAGATACCAGAATGACCATGGTCAGAAGTGAAGAAGTTTGCAAACACCCCAACATGCTGAAGAAAAATCAATATTTGTTCATTTATTCTACATGCTGCGGGATTGTGTTTATAGAGCTATGTGCATTGAAGTATTGATCCCAACAAATACAATCTGCAGACCTTCTCGTGCAGGGATCACTTGTCCTAAGCTGATCACAAGGGGAAGAAAAACTACATCTGGACTGTGAGCCTGAAAGATACCTTGCGATAATCTTTGGGTAGGCATACTGAGGTTGGGCTTTCAACCAGTGGACCTTTTGGCCTTTGACTATAAATGCGTTACAGTTTTTAGGAAGAACAAAAGGACTGTGTAGTTTTGACAACTGCTGTTCATTACAAGGGTCGCTGGCGAAGTAGGATCACTGGGGTAAGCAGGTGGTGGGGCCTAATACCGCTGCAGGGAAGTATTACACTCTGACCATTAAAATACATGAGCCATGCCTTCCCTTTATGATCTTTTTATTACATAGTTAGTAAAAAGGCGTATTTCCATCAAGTTCCATATATTTCCATAGGCATCAATGCTATTTTTACCTAAAAAGGCCTCTATGCCGTTTTTGAAGCTGTCAGCTGTTGCTCCTGTAACCAGCTCCTGGGTAGGCTATTCCACAGATTCATGGCGCTTACAGTGAAGAAGCCTTGTAGGGTTTGTCTGAACTGGACATCCTGTTTGCTATAAGGGAAGAATGCCTCCATATAAAAGCACTGTTTGGAATGTCATATGGCATTATATGGAGTATGGCGGCACAGAGACTATGTACATAACGCACTAGAGCATACACCATTCGTGTGCTCTCCTGCATGCCGACATGAGTTTCTCTTTAATACAACAAAAAATGAGATCCGCCATCATATTTTGCCTATAAGGTTGTTTTACATCAGCACTGCTTCTCCTGTTGTCTCTGAAAATGGAAGAACAGAAGACTCAATAATTGTCTATTTAAGCATAGATGGGAACATTGCTTGTCAATTTGTTGTGGCAGGCAGCCCTTGCTGTCACCGTACACTGCATTCTGACTTGACAGCGCCAGTCCGACATATGACAAAATATTAACCAAACATCACAGTTTGCTACCTAGAAAAATAAATCGGGAAATGGATGGGAACTTTCTAAAAATTGAAGTTACAGAGCTAAAACTTCAGTCTGATTACTTTGTTTTTGAGTATGTTGTTTGTAAAGTAAATACTGCAATCTATCATCTATCTATCATCTATCTATCTATCTATCTATCTATCTATCTATCTATCGTATATATATATATATATATATATATATATATATATATATATACTGCATATACAGTGTTAGCTGTGAGTTTTTACTATTAACTAAAACAATACAAAAAAGTTTTTTTTTTTAATTTTCAATGGTGATTTGTCTCAGTTTCTACAGTATATAGGGTGGGCACATTGTAGCTGCAATGGGTTCCAATGCCCACTTAAAGGACAAACAATAATCCTCTACTGCTTACCAGACTCCACAGAATGGCCTATACTATTTGTCCATATACTTCACACAGTGTGAAGTGGCATTATATATAGAGCTAGTAGGTTGCACATATTGGCAGCATGCCATATATCCAAGATTGGTGTGGGAAACAAGACAGAGTGCACTATAATGGCTTTATGATGAAGTTTTTGGCTTGTACATTTGAAACCCATTGAACAATCAAATTACCAAATCAAGGAAATGTATGATAAATCCATATGCTGCATGCTAATCTTAGGTAGATCTTCCATCAGTCTAGTTAAAGAGGTTGTCCAGGATTGAAAAACATGGCTGCTTTCTGTAAGAAAGAGCTCCACTTAACCTTCTCATTCAGTGACATGTCCATTGGTCACATGACCATGCTGCAGCTCAGTCCCATTCATTTGAGTGTGGCCATGAGACCGACAGATACGAAGTTACTTCCTAAAAAGAAGTGGCACTCTTTCTGAAAGAAAGCATCAGGGCCATTTTACTACATTAGGGGGCCCTGTTCACATTTTTTGTATGTGGCCCCCCCTCTTCCCACTTAATTTAATTTCTCCATATTTAGCTTCCTCATTCAAAAACCGTACATAACCCCCCCCCCCCCCCAAAAAAAACAACAACAAAAAAAAAAAAACCAAAGAATATTCACCTCACCATAGACCTTTAGGCTCCAGATGTAATGTCAGTGGCTCGGCGCTCCCTGCCGCAAGCAACATCAGCTGACGGTAGAATAATGGAGCAGGCTCTGATAGCTCCGTGCTCCACTATTGTATTCAACCTCTATCCTAAGGACACAGACAGAGCTAAAAACTCCCACCTGCTGCCCAGAACAGCAGGACAGTACCCGAAATGCCGGACTATCCTGTTCGATCTATGGCGGCTGAGGGGCCCCACAACCATAGGGCCTGGTGCAGATTCACAATTGGCCCTGTGGTTAAATAGGCCCTGGAAAGCAGCCATGTTTTTTTAATCCAGGATAACCCTTTTTAAATATCCTTGTACATGTCATTCTGCTGTATCTTTGTATAACCAGCTTAAAGGGAATCCGCCGCTATGTTTCAACCCTACAAATTCCTAAGTGACTCCACATTTAAAAAGATTTTGATTCAGAATAATTTTATCTTGGTACTCATTGGTGTTTCCCTACAGTGAGTTTGCAAAGGGTTCATGTGCTGAATCACATAGGAGCTCTCTCCATTAGAGAAGTCCTAGGTATGTATTTGCACACAGTGAATGGAGGGGGTGCAAATGAGGACCAAGATGAAAAATATATATTTGGAATCAACATCTCTTCACTTATCCAGTCATTACAGTGGTTTGGAGGGTAATCTATTGTTACAGGTGTCCTTTAAACTGTGAGTGTCATCTGTGGCGTATTTGGTCATACATTGCTACTTTCGGTTGTATTCACATTAAGGAATTTGCCGCAGATTTTGCTCCCGAATCCGGAGCAGATTCCTCTCGGAATCCATATTCATTGTTTTCAATGGTTTCATTGTTTCAAGATCAGGACGCGGAAAAAGAATCACCCTGCTTGATCTTGCTGTGGAGTCCGTGGTGTCCGCGGATTGAGACTCCCTGCTGACTAAGCCCATTCATCTGAGCCTAATCTGAGTAGCGGGATGCCATGGCGGAATGCCGATGCAATGCACTGATGTCCCGTTTCGCCTAGAACGAAGTGAAAATGCCGGCGGTGGAAAATGAAAATGAATTCCTCTTCATTTTCCGCTGTGTGAACATCCCTATCCATGGCAATTTGTCATGACTGTTACTGTTCAGGTCCTGAGTCCAGTGCACACTCATATACTCTTGATCCTTACTGGAATCCCTAAATTGTATGTGACAACAAACATCAAGCTCTTCTGTCTTGGGTGGTGTACCCTGATACCATATTGGGAACCCAGCGGCTATGGAGTTTCCTCTCCGCTATGTACACTATTTCCTACCAGACATGTACATTCCGCTCCAAGGAGCTCCTGAATTTATAACAACATAATGGTTTAAGTATTAAATGCTAAGCACGTGCTATTGAGCTTGATCCTGAGAGTAGAGTCTTCCAGCTCCAAGTACAGTTATGCACTTGAGATCACATTCTTAAAGGCTCCATCTCTGGTTTTCAGCTCAAGTACAGCTCCTTGAGAAATATAGATATAAAATTATTGTTGAAGCAGCTGGTTCAGTATCAGGCGGTGATCTTCTACAAGCTGCTCTCTAATCTAGGCTACAGATTACTAATTGCTCCTTGCTGGTACCATGAAATACTGCATTAGGTATTCCGCTACCATACTATACTATACTGTACTTCTCTTGGTCGCTTGGGTTCAACTGGAATTTCCAAGCTGTGGGGAATCGTCTAATATGCAGCACTTGTTAATGAATAACATGCTAGATGCATATACCTTACAGAACAAATCAAAATACAGTATTATTATATCATATATGATACACTATATAGAGAAAAGTATCTACACATTTCAGCTAAGTGTTTACAACATCCCATTCTAAGTCCATAGCCATTAATATGAGGTTGGTCTCCTACTTCTCCTTTGCAGCTAATACAATTTTCACTCTTCTGTGAAGGCTTTCTACAAAATTTTGGAGTGTGTCTGGTGAAATTTTGTAGTTTTACTGAGAGGGCTTTGGATGTAATCTTCGTTCTAGTCAGTGGTGTAATTACTGGGGTAGCAGTGGTAGCTGCTGCCACAGGGCCCGGGACATTAGGGGACTTGGCGGGCCCTTGATGTTTTTTTTCCATAGGCATTACCTGTCGGAGTAACCCCAGCTGGTAACCAACCATTTTTACTTACCGATCCCCGCTCCTGCTCATAGATGTCTGCACTTCTTCTGTGGATGCGGTGAAGTTATGCCACTGGCTCTAGTTCATCCCAAACATGTTCAATTGGGTAGAGGTCAGGGCTCATTGTGCAGGCCAGTCAAGTTCTTTCCCACCAAGCTCATCCAACCATGCCTTTATAGACTTTCCATTGTGAACAGAGACACAGCCATGCTCAAACCGAAAAGGGCCTTCCCACCTAGTTGGTAAGATTTGATGGAATTTGGTGAACTCTGTAGAATGACACATTCTTTCACAAATGTCTGTAAAGGCAGACTAAATGGCGAGGTGCTGGGTATATACCTGTCGCAATGGGACTGAATGAAACGCCTGAATTCAATGATTGTTTCCTACTAATTTTCTTCATATAGAGTATCATTATATGATCAGTCTACAAGCCAAAACTGACTATACGGGAAAGGCATCACCGCTAAGGCTTTGGCTACATTGGTGACAATGTTCAGCCAACACTTAGGATTCTTGAAACTAATATCCCTGACAACTTATTATAGTGGCAAAGCAAAACGTGACTGACATATCATATATGTCATGTAGCATGATAGCACTTCTGTAAGATTTTCCATAGGCCCTAATATAGTCCTGTCTGCATCTGTGTCTCATAACATTCCTAAATATCCAGGACTGGACACAGACAATAACTCAAGTAGAGGCTTAGGATAGAACGGTGCACGGAGGCTTCTACATAGGTCAGAAATGCTGCAGATTTCCAGATGGATAATACACAGTTATGGTGTTAGTAAAGTGAATGAGACTGAAACAAATCTCAACCGCATGGTGCAAAAAATTTTCACATGGAAATAAACTTGCAGTGTGTTTTTGTATCTGTCATGTCAGTTTCTGCTGTATTAATTAGTAGTTCCCCCTCGTTCCCATCTGCGTTTGGTAATCACTTCGGTGAGTCCGCATGGGGACCTCCCGAACGGACTACCGAACGCATTTGCAAGCGGTGTGCAGTGAAAGCACACGGACCCCATTATACTCTCTTGCCTCCATTATACTCCATTTCCCCATTATAGTCTATTGCCTACACGAATTATATGGCGGACAGGAAAGTAGATTGTGAAGTACTTTCCCGTACACATGTTCCCTGTGGAGATCTGGCGGCAAGTACACGGACCCCATTATAGTCTATTGCTTGCACGAATTATGTGGCGGACAGGAAAGTAGATTATGAAGTACTTTCCTGTACCCATGTTCCCTGCAGAGATCTGGCGGCAAGCACACGGACTCCATTATAGTTTATGGGGATCCTTGTACTTTCACTGCACACCGCTTGCAAATGCGTTTGGTAGTCCGTTCGGGGGGGGGGTTCCCATGAGGACTCCCCTGAATGCAATACAAACGCAGATGTGAACGAGGGGGAAGGGATTTTCACTAACCAATTAAAGATGAAGGTGAAAATAAGCAACAAAAGGCAAAATAAGCAAACAAAATCTGTAGGTGCAGAAGATGAATAAAAAAATTCCAGTATACTTACTTTTCCAGTCTTCTGGTGATCCCGTAATGAAGCCTTCCTGGTCCCCTGTGCATCATGGGTTATAGCCTCCTTCAATGATGTGCTGTATTTGTTGTCACATGCGTTGGTGGTCATTACTGGAGTCTATAGTACAGGGTAATAATAATAATAATAATACATTTTATTTATATAGCGCCAACATATTCCGCAGCGCTGTACAATTTATAGGGTTCAGATACAGACATACATAACAAAGAACGTCATTTCACACAATGGGACTGAGGGCCCTGCTCAAAAGAGCTTACAATCTATGAGGTAGAGAGGGTGACACAAGAGGTAGCAGGGGCGGCATTGCTTATACAGTGTTCGGACAATTTTGTGCATTAGGAATTGTGATAGGCTTGTCTGAAAAGATGCGTCTTTAGTTTGCGTTTGAAACTGTAGAAGTTGGGAGTTAATCTGATTGTCCGGGGTAGAGCATTCCAGAGAAGTGGTGCAGCTCGGGAGAAGTCTTGTATACGAGCATGGGAGGTTCTGATAATAGAGGATGTAAGTGTTAGGTCATTGAGTGAGCGGAGAGCACGGGTTGGGCGGTAGACAGAGATGAGGGAAGAAATGTAGGGAGGTGCGGCATTATGGAGAGCCTTGTGGATGAGAGTAATAACTTTATATTTTATTCTATAATGAATAGGCAGCCAATGTAGCGACTGGCACAGACCGGAGGCATCGCTGTAGCGTCTAGCCTGATAGATGAGCCTGGCCGCTGCATTCAGAATAGATTGTAGAGGAGAGAGTTTAGTGAGGGGAAGACCGATTAGTAAGGAATTACAGTAGTCAAGGCGAGAATGAATCAGAGAGACAATAAGTGTCTTTAGTGTATCTCTGGTAAGGAAAGGGCGTATTCTGGAGATGTTTTTGAGGTGGAGGTGACATGAACGTGCGAGTGATTCAATATGAGGGGTGAAGGAAAGGTCTGCGTCAAATATGACCCCAAGGCAGCGGGCATGCTGCCTAGGAGTTATAGTAAGGCCTGAGACTGCAATGGATATATCAGGGACAGATCTGTTAGATGGTGGAAACAGTAGTAGTTCAGTCTTAGAGAGATTTAGTTTCAGATAGAGCGAGGACATGATATTAGAGACAGGGTAAGAATTAGAGATTAAGGAAGCCCCTGTGGGAAGCATCAAAAAGCAAGTATACTGATTTTACATTTCCTATCAGCTCTTCACTGGTCCCCCTTATGGCAGTATTGGTTCATTACTTACCTGTCTGCCCCCAGTCCTGCTCTGTGTCCCTGCTCCAGGATCACTGTTGTGAGGTCATGAGCAAGAAGAAGCAGTAGGAGACCAGACAGACACCACATTGTCCTCACCTACAGTACAGACCAAAAGTCTGGACACACCTTCTCATTCAAAGAGTTTTCTGTTTTTTCATGACTATGAAAATTGTAGATTCACACTGAAGGCATCAAAACTAGAGATGAGCGAGTACTGTTCGGATCAGCCGATCCAAACAGCACGCACGCATTGAAATGAATGGAAGCACCTGGTACTTCCGCTTTGACGCCGGCCGGCCGCTTAACCTCCCGTGTGCCGGCTACGTCCATTCATTTCAATGCGTGCGTGCTGTTCGGATCGGCTGATCCGAACAGTACTCGCTCATCTCTAATCAAAACTATGAATTAACACGTGGAATTATATACTTAACAAAAAAGTGTGAAACAACTGAAAATCTGTCTTATATTACAGGTTCTTCAAAGTAGCCACCTTTTGCTTTGATTACTGTTTTGCACACTCTTGGCATTCTCTTGATGAGCTTCAAGAGGTAGTCACTGGAAATGGTCTTCCAACAGTCTTGAAGGAGTTCCCAGAGATGCTTAGCACTTGTTGGCCTTTTTGCCTTCACTCTGCAGTCCAGCTCACCCCAAACCATCTCGATTGGGTTCAGGTCTGGTGACTGTGGAGGTTACACAGTAAGTAAGCGGCCATTTTCTTGTGGCCTGTGGGCATGCGCAGTCGGCTCTGCCGAAGGCCTAGAAGTATGACCACCAGCGCCCATGCACCTCTAACATATTGGACTTGATCATTTAGTTCTAGAAGAAAACGATCCAGTATATATTTGTGAGTGGCAGAAGTCTGTGGCCATTCTAAATCTTTATATTTCTTTGATCATTCTTGAGTGCTTAGAGACGTTGTATTGCTACATGACCTGCATTCTCTTGAAATTCAGCTCACAGACCTATGTCCAGACATTTTCCTTTATAATTTTCTGATATACTTCAGAATTCATTGTTCCATCAATAATGGCAGGACATCCTGGCCCAGATACAGAAAAACAAGATTGAACCATAATACTACCGCCACCATGTTTCCTAGCTGGTCGGAGGTTTTTATGCTGGAATGCAGAGTTTTCATTTAAATCGAAAAGTTCTCTTTTGGTCTCATCGGTCCACAAAGCATTGTTTCAGTAGCCTTCTGGCAGTCCAATTGATCTATAGCAAACTGCAGACAAACAGATGTTCTTTGTGGAGAGCAGCATCTTCCTCCTTACAATCTTAATATTAGTGTTCATAGAAGGTCTTCGGTTGTCTAGAGGTTACATTGGGTTCCTTTGGGACCTTGCAGACTTATAGAACTCATTTATTTGATTTGGTTCTCTTTATCTACTTTTAAGACTTGTGTGAAAATCCAATGTAGTTTTAGGTCAAATTTATGCAAAAATTTAGGAATTTCTGAAGGGTTCACACACTTTCAGGTACTGATGTATACGACCTCTGGAAGTAGAAAGAATAAAACAAGTCACTTGGCAGAGGAATCTAAATAACAAGAACTTCACGTTATATTCATGTCACAATGACAATGCAATAGTCTAAAACAGGAGAAAAAACAAAAAGGTGCACTTACCTTGCCAGTCAGTCTTCTGGCGCTCCTGTATTGAGGCTTTCTGGTTCCATGATCATTAATGACATCCCCCAATGATGTGTCGTCTCCATATGTGACCACTACAGTGGTCACAAAATTCGGTGATCATATAAAGGCCCGGTCACCCTACAGCCTGCAATATACTTATAGTTGGAGTCCCACAATACTAAATTCAAGCGTTTTCAGCCAGAGAACACACACTCACACATTTGTATTGACTAGAAAACCAGGTATTTTTTCGAATATGATCAGACGCACATCAACAGCAGCAACAAATATGAGTACAGGAGATTCTCACATGTGCAAATGTCCATGTAACAGAACTAACACTCTGTCCAGTGGTGTAAATACCAGGGTAACAGCGGTAGTGGCTACAACAAAGGCCCGGGACCGTAGGGGGCCTGGCAGGCCCCTGATTTTTTTTTATAGTCTGTTACCTGCTGAACTAAACCCTATTTACTTATCGATCCCCGCTCCTGCTCACTGCCGCCTCTGCTTCCCCTTCTATGTCCCGTATCATGTTGCTGGGGCCCCCTGGAGGGCAGAAGGGGAAGTAGAATTTCTAGTGGATTATCATTTGCTGTGGAATTGTCCACATAAAATTGACCCATGTGAACTTGGTCTTCATCATGAGCTAAGTTTGGAGTGTGCATACTTGAAATGGAAAAAAAATCTTGGCAATGCGTATGGGCTCGGCTTTATAATAATTGCCCATTTCCATTTATCTTGGATAGATCATCCATTACATATATGACCTCTAGAAGTAAAAATAAAGCATAGAAAATAAGTGAGATGTCAGAGGACGGTAAATGACAAGAGCTTCTTGCTATACTCAATCATGTCACAATGACAGAGTACCAGCATCCTGTCTACTATACACTCCCATGTTGTCTGCTTGTCAGCCTCTGCAGTCTCAAATCAGTTCAGGGCTAGAGAGGTTAATAAAGCTGCGTGTGCCACTGTGTCTTGGTAACCCACGTAACTGTATTGCTCAGCACACATTTTCTGTAAGAGCAATTGGATCCTTGCCAGCTTCATGCCGTCAGCAACCGTTAACTTCTGTTGACTTAGGATACTAGTCCGTGGCACGTGAAAGGAAAGAAACCTTTACACACAACAAATGTAACAAAACCAGATATTGGACATCAACAATATTGTTCGGAAAATCTGCATTCCTCATTTTTCTGTAGTGGAAAATACATATATTAACATTTTACATATATTATAAATCTGTCTCCTGCAAAATGCTATATTCAACTACCATAGAATAGCAACATGTAGTCCTGTTTTCCTCAAATGATGCTCTGTGTTATTGAATGTGAGCCCAGAGAAGTTCCTCTGGTTGGACTGTCTCATAGTGTATAGTACCTTAATGGGATACGTACATTGGAAGCTACATGATATAGCTCTAGTACTGTGCAAGGTTATAATTAAAGGGGTGCTCTGGTGCTAAGATATTATTGATGGGCTCTCTTTAGGACAGGACATTAATATCATATCAGTGGTGGTCTGACAGCCAACACCAACACTGATCAGCTGTTTAATATAACTGCGGCATTCTTACCAGCATTGCACCTGTTTACTGTATACCAACCACTGTGTTGTACATTGTATAACAGTTGTGCCTGGATTTATGCAATTTACTTGACTGGGACAGGATGGTCAGTTCTCCAGAGAACTACACTATTATACTACGCATGTGCAGTACGGTTGTGTAGTTGACTACACCAAAATAGCGCTCGGACATGCGTAATACCGCTTGGAGAAGAGCGGAACCGCGCATGCAAGAGATTTGAACTGCAACAGCGGCAGAATATCCAGGAGGAGGGCAGATGGAGCACAAGCAGTGGAAGGGTAGGATGAAAAGTATGACGTTGGGGGTGCTCGGTGGCCCTGGGGAACGCCCGGGGTGCTCAGTGGAGTTAATTTACATACGCTATTATAGCAATTTATAAAGAAATGGATTGAAAATGTAAAGGCAGTAGTAAAATAGCCTTTTTAGAGGCATTTCAGACATATGTTTAGGTCAAATTGAGTTTTCCCAGTGACAGACTCCCTTTAATAGTGTGTTATATCTATTATTTTAAAGGGGTTCTCCCATGTCAGTCTTTCAGCCAGGTTGCGTGCAGTGTCTGCTTCTCACTTCCTGTATTTCTCTCCCCCCTCCTCCCTCTTGCTGAACAGACACAGAAAGCTTCTGCAGGCCAGATAATATGTAGATTCTTGTACAGAACAAACAAAGTATTATCTGTGTGTTTACATGGAGAGGTAACTGACTTGGATTTATCAGATAACTCAATTATCTGAACAGATTGCCCTGCCTGCTAGAGCAGTGAGTGAGTGACATCACTTGTCCTACTGGTTATATTAACACAGTGTAAACAATGGGGGGAATAAATTCACATAGCAGGCAAACAAAGCAGAATTTCTAAAGCAATATATTTAGGAAAAGGCTACAATCTACATAAGCTACCTGTATATATAGGATCATTGAGATGGGACAACCCCTTTAAAGGGATCCTATCACTCAGACATGATTTTTTCTAAGTACCACATCGGAATAGCTTTAAGAAAGGCTATTCGTCTCCTACCTTTCTTCGTCTTCTCCGCACCGCCGTTCGCCTACAATCCCGATTCTTGCCAGTATGCTAATGAGCTCTCTCGCAGCACTGGGGCCCCAGTGCTCAGACAGCACTGGGGGCGTCCCCAATGCTGTGAGAGAACTCTCTCCAGCGCCGCCTCCTCTTCTTCAGCTGCGTCGTCTTCAGCCTCTTCTTCCATGGTGGCTTATTACTTTTAAGGCCTCGGGCCTTGGGCAGAGCAGACTGTGCATTCCCACAGGCCACGAGAAAATGGCCGCTTGTTTTTTTGCTGTTTATTGTATTGTGTTTTAAGCATGTATATCATATTCATTATCAATGAAAAATATGCAAGCTGTACTGAAAATAATGATTTTCCTTCAATGCCTGCACATCAGTAACTTATGGCTAAGCGGATATAGTTGCCATCTATTATAGTAATATATGTTATCACAACTTGGTATCAATTGATTCAATAGACTGCACTATCAAAAGAAATCTTAGATGCTGTCATGGGGAAGGGTTTTTAGACAGCAAAATCATCCCATTACTTTCTAGCTGATTTACATCATTGCAACCTGGGACAAGGGGTCAAGGCTGATTTTGTCCCTTACCTATGACCTCCATCTTATTGGTTAGGATTCATAGACTTTCTTCCTTGTTTCCTAATACTGTGATTTTTATACTTTCTTGAAATCACCATCCAGCACACATTTTTCAAGTTTAAATAATGTGATTTTTATAGGCAGGGGTTACTCTGCTCATGTAAAATGGCATTTACCCGAGCCTCTGTCCACTTTATAGGCGTCATAGCAGATATATTGGAGCACATCGACAGGCCATTTCATATTCCAATTTCGGTTGGCCAGGATAGATTTTATATGATAGAACATAGTATATGAGAAAGTGTGGACTTCAGCAAGGGTGGTCTTCTAAAGAGTATGAAGAGGTTTCGCTGTGTTTAAGACATTGGAATTGGCCAAATTAAAGGGAACCTCTCCTTGGGTATGCAGTGGAATTTGTGGTAGTATAGCAGAACAGATTGATATACTGTATAGCTTTGGGAAAAGATTCATAGTATTGTCTTCATTTACACCCCTGCTTGAATATGGGTAAAGACTCCAGTAGTTGACGCTACACAGTGATTGGTACCCTACCCTATATACATTATACATAAACAGAAATAACTGTTAGTGGTTAGGACGCCAACTGGAATCCTCATCTCATGCAGTTGACAGATTCCCCTTTAAAGAGGACCTTTCACCATATCCGGGCACAGGCAGTGTTATATACTGCCAGAAAGCTGACAGTGTGCTGAATTCAGCGCACTGTCGGCTTTCCCGATCTGTGCCCGGTGTGAAGAGCTTACGGCCCGGTACCGTAGCTCTTCTATGGTCAGAAGGGCGTTTCTGACCATTAGCCAGAGACGTCCTTCTGCCTCGCGGCGCCAATCGCGCTGTGCTGTGGAGCCGGGAGGAACGCCCCCCTCCCTCTGCTCACACAGCTTGTCCGTAGACTAGCATTATCAGGAGCGGGAGGGGGCGTTCCTCCCGGCTCCACAGCACAGCGCGATTGGCGCCGCGAGGCAGAAGGACGTCTCTGGCTAATGGTCAGAAACGCCCTTCTGACTGTAAAGCGCTACGGTACCGGGACCGATAGCGCTTTACACCGGGCACGGATCGGGAAAGCCGACAGTGCGCTGAATTCAGCGCACTGTCAGCTTTCTGGCAGTATATAACACTGCATGTGCCCAAAAGTGGTGAAAGGTCCTCTTTAATAACACCAAAACAATAATACGGTGGTCAATATATCAATGTAATGATCCGTGCCTGTAAAAGCTGTCAGGTTGTGACTACGACCCTTCACTTTGTCCCTAACAAAATACAGACGGAATAATCAGCATTTTAATGTGTTTTGCTTGTGGCGCCCTGAATAGGGCGGCCATTTTATCTTAGCTACTTATTTACAATGGCAATTATTAGGCAGAATAAATGACCGTACCCGACAGGTTCTTTTTAATTGCTCTCTGACTGGTGAAATGATTTTTCCTAGTCGGAAAGCGATTGTGTCTTAATTAAAGGTTGGACAATTTATCCTCCCCTTGGCTATTGGCATGTGAAGGAAATGAATGGCTTTTAGGCAGCCCATGTAGTTTCCCAATCACTTACATTCCCTGTGCGGGAACAGACTGAGTGTTAAATGTTCAGTAAGGTGGTAAATCTGTAAGAAAATACAGTTTGAGTATTGGAAGCCATTGTGTAAATTCAACAACACTTATGTGGACTAGAGATGAGCAAACACTATTCGAAACAGCCATTTCGAATAGCACGCTCCCATAGAAATGAATGGAAGCGGCCAGCACGCCGACTTTGCCGGCGGCCGGCCGCTTGAACCCCCGCGTGCCGGCTACGTCCATTCATTTCTATGGGAGCGTGTTATTCGAAACGGCTGTTTCAAATAGTGTTCGCTCATCTCTAATGTGGACATATCAGGTATTTATGTTTGCTTTGCATTATAGTGGACATTTCTTTATTATCCAGTCCAGAGGAGACAATGGACAGTGAGATAGATTTACTAATCTGGTCACACCAGTTTTCTTACGTAAAAATGATACATTTTTTATGTAAAAATGTGCCATTTTGTCCAAATTATGCTTGGCTTGCCACTTTTGAGAAAAGTGGGAAGAGCAGGGAAGGGATCTGGGCAGGCTGAAGTGGGAACAACCTGGCTATATTTACTATAACTTACACTGGAAAATTTTTGGAACTTTTTAATCTTTGCAATTGCTGCCAAAAACTGGTGGAAATGGATTAAAAAATGTGGGCCACTGCACTGTATTCTGGGAGCACTAAGTACAAACTATTCTGTGAGCACTTGTACAAAACTTTTATGTGGTTACAGGGTAATTCCACGTACAGGGCATCTGCTATGAGCAATTGTAGGTGGATATCATTACTGTTAGGGCACGTTCTCACTTGCGCCCGTGTCCACCCTGTGCCATTTTGCCGGGTTTCCGTCCTAAACCCTGGCAAAACTGGACAGGGGACGGCTTCCCGGCGGTCAGCTTTAAAACCCATTTATTTGAACGGGATTTTTAAAGGTAACCGCCGTGTTCACCTGCAGACTGTCAGAACTGCAGGTGAACACGGGTTGTTTGTGATATTGTTGTGTATTTCCTGGTGGTTTGAGCCGGTGTACTCTGGCTCTCGGGTCGTTCTCTTTGCTGCTGAGCTGTGGAGTCAGGGGATTTGTATATGCCTCAGTGTATACTTTAGCTGGCTTGGTGTCTTAGTAGATGCGAGCTTCAGGTGTTTGACATTGTCATCAACCTATGAAGTTGTTCCAGGGTCTGTAAAAGGCTCACTGTTGGTTTCAGTCCTTGCTGGTTTTCGTTGTTACCAACCAGGATTCTTGGCTCAGTTTTAGAAGGAGTGTTTTGTGGAAATTGCACAGTCTCAGGAGCTTGATTGGAAGTGATGTGAGTTTGTTTTGTGTGAGAGTCTGTTTTACCCTCAGCATTTCTTCTCAACCCTGGTCCTGCATTTCTTGCTGTCTGTCACTGTTTTGGTATTAGTGAGTTTTTGTTTAAGGGCTTCAGGTTTATTTTACCCCTGTCCTGTGATACCCTTTCCTCACTACTCCATTTGTCCTCTCTTCAAATCCTGTTGTGTGTTTATGGCTGTGCTGCGCCTGTTAGTTCTCCAGCAAGTCCCTTCCTAGTTGTTTCTGTTTGCAGCTGCACCTACTCTTTCGTTAGGAGTGACCGCCCCAGTCCCTAGCCTCTTTCAGCTCTCACCCCACCTGTCTGTCAGGTCTTCATGTTCAGAGAGCTAGTAGTTGTCGGGGCCAAGCTTAGCTTGTGTACAGCTGACCAACACCGGCAGGCAGGACCTAGTCAGCCATCGTAGCACTAGGGACAGCTTTCCTACCCCATTTCATGGAGGTGCAATCAGCATTCAGTATCACAGTTGCTTGGGCGTTGGTGCAACCGTGACACAGCCTCTCCACGGGGAAACCATTTTTTTTTTTGGCTGGACACAAAGCCCTGCATGTCTGAGTTTGTGTCCAGCCAAAAAAAAAAAAAAAAACGGTTTCCCCGCAGAGAGGCTGCAGGTGGTCACCTTTAAAAACCCATTGAAATTAACGCTCCCTAATAGAACTTTCATTTGAATATTCTTTGCTATGTGGCCTTTATGTTTGGACACTCATGAAACACCATATGATGTAGAGAGTACAACAAGGGGTTTTGGAAATAGGGTCAGGATACCGAAGGCTGACAGCTATTGTTCTCAACCACCAATACATATGAATGTCTTCTTAGTGGCAAGAGGGGAATAAGCTGCTGCAAGACGTCTCTGTCAGTGACTTGCCTTCCTAGAATACAAAATTATCTGACACGTTGAAATCGTGCTCGAACCATCTTTCTCTTGACATCTGCAATTGGGACTCAGATAGTCATAGAGAGTCAAAAAACTCTCATATATATTATTTGGTTGGGTACTATTCCGTTATCGGGCCAGCAGCAGCGCAGTTCAGCAGCAGCTTTCGGGACAGCAGTTCAGCAGCGGGAATTACAATGACATCCGAGGACTGCTGGCCCGATGCTTGTGCCCAGTAACCAGTACATCGATGACCCCCCTCCCCCATCCTTCTCCTCCTGCCAGTGCTGCCCCCCAGCTCTCCTTACATCTTCCCCGTACCCTCTCCCCGCCACACGACTAGGCCTCACCTCAGCGCTAGTACCGAGACCGAAAGGAAAGACACCGGGGCTCAATCCAGGCCCTGACAAGAAACACGCCGACTATAGGAACGGTGAGCTACAGCGAGCCGGAGGGACAAACTTTCTGCAGCGTCCGGCGGCTATCTAGTAGCATTCATTGCTCAAGATTTACGGTGAGGCCTATTACAGGGAGAGGGTACGGGGCAGATGTAAGAAGAGCTGGGGGGCAGCACTGGAAGGAAGAGGAGGATGAGGGCATCGATCGATGTACTGCCTACTACACACAAGCACGGCCTCTATCATCGGGCCAGCATCGGCTTAGTCATGTGGCGGGGAGAGGGTACGGGGTAGATGTAAGGAGAGCTGGGGGGCAGCACTGGAAGGAGGAGGAGATGGAGGGGGGGTCATTGATGTACTGGCTACTGGGCACAAGCATCGGGCCAGCAGTCCTCGGATGTCATTGTAATTCCCGCTGCTGAACTGAACTGCTGTCCCGAAAGCTGGTGCTGAAATGCGCTGCTGCTGGCCCGATAACGGAATAGTACCTTTGGTTGACTGCAGAGGCATACATAGAAATCATTGGCCCCATGGACTGTGGTTGTAGAGATTATACATTTTCTCTTGATATTTTTAAATAAATGCATTTGAGTCCAGACATCTAGCTGACTGGCAGAATGGCAGAATATTTTAACCCTTTTGGTTACATTTTTCTCTGCAGCCTCCCTTATTTGACTGACCTATCTACTGACCTACTGTTACTTTCACATTTAAGGGTTAATGATCTCCTGGCAGGACAGGGGGGCATATCTGACAAACTGTATCATAACTCTCAATAAACAGAGCAATGGGCAAATATTTACCATACGTGGACTGACATCAAAAGGGATCAAAATATTATGATCCACCAGCCCCATAATAATTATAACAATTGCCTACCCTCCCTACATGTTACGTACACCGTTGGCTGCTTGGCACTGTATTGTTCTGCCAGCATTAATCTAATGCGTCAGCCATCATAAGGGTTAGAGATTTGAAGGAGAAGTGCGCCTTTGCTTTTATAAGTATGTCTATTGAACAGCAACTAACCATTATTATGGTTTCCACAAAGTAGTCGTTATTGCATGAAATGATAAGTATATGGCCAGGATTGTCACATTGGGCAGGTGTTAATTTAGGTACTACCGAGCCACAGTCAGGGGTGTAACTTGAGGGGTGCAGAGGGTACAGTCAAACTGGGATCCAAGAGCCCTAGGGGGCTCATAAGCACTGGCATCAGTATTGAGACTGCAGCTTCCATCTGGCCTATAAACCAAAGAGACCCACAGATTACACTAACCACACTACCTGTAAGGTTGATTAAACTCCTTAGCACCAGAATTTGCTATAGGAAAGAGGCAGGGAGCCCAAACAAAAGATTGCACCGGGGCCCACAAGACTTTGGTTACAGCACTGTACACAGTCCTAGTACTCCATATATAGATTTTTGGGGCTTAGTTTGATCTTGACTTCTTAAATCAAATAATACTTATTTCACAATTACTTAATTCAGATAATCCTCTGATCTTCAGAAGTCAGTACATCACCAGCAAAGCGTTTTGTCTTTTTCATCTCATTAATGGCACTTTACTGCATTGACTCATAGAAGGCATTGTGTTATGGGATCATTGTAATGGCTTTTTCTGGGTATGGTGCCTGATGTTTATGGGATCACTTTGGCTAGTATGTATAAGAACACGATCAGGCATTTGTAGGGACATTGTGGGTGAACTATGGCAGACACTCCTGGCACAGTGGGGAGACAGACTAAAGAAAGGCATGTCATACACATGGACTGTCATGTAGGGTGCAAAAATTAAGAAATTTGGCAAAATAAAGGTCATAAATGGAAATGAATTTTTTTTGTAGGCACATGAGTTGTGTCCCTCACCAGGATCTGGCAACAGCTTATTCTCCTCTCCATTGAATTCACCGGCACTCAACTCAGGAGTTACAGAAATAGCTGTCTGCGGAACAGGCCTTATGTTATGTGAATGGTCACCTTTAGACACAGTATGTAGCACGACTTATGATGAGACTAACCAAATCAGGTTGGGCTGTGTATTCAGAGAAAGTACAAAATGTTCTGTATGAAAGGTGTGTCTGCTGGATGAGCAGGTTATATACTGTGTAGCCTGCAGCTACAGGGTGCGCAATATACTTCTAAACCTTGTTGCAATACATTTTATCTGCTTAGCAGAAATTTCGTTGAAATATACAGTACATAAAGTATACAGTGTACTAAATTTTATTTTGTGTTTATTCTTATTTTTTTTATAAATCAATATTGTTCTAGTGAGTTATCCAAAAGGGTTTTTACAAAAAACAGGGACATCCTGTTGTGATAAGAACCAAAAACATATACTGATAACTGGATTATCTAGGGAGAAACTAACTGGATAAGCAGGAAAAAAGAGCTTTGGGAACTAGACATATTGGGAACAGACAAATGTAACTGATGTTCATCACAGTATATGATTCACCTTATTCTACCTCATAGATTGTAAGCTCTTGTGAGCAGGATTTGTTCCACTGTAATGTCTCACTTTGTATGTACATGAAACTGATGATTTGTAAAGCACAGTGGAATATGTTGGCGCGATATAAATAAAATTAATTTTTATTATTATGGCATGTAACATACCATAGGAAGCTTAGTGAGGAGAGAGGGCAGCCTAGTGTTGCCTAACATACCGGGGGAAATTGGTAAAAATTGACCCTCCTGAGTAGTCATCGTCCAAGGAATTTCTAGATAGAATGTGTCCTATCTTATCTGCAACCATGTTTCCATTTGAAAGCCTACGTTTGCTTGTTTTGTTGTAGAAGAAACTGATGATTTGGCGACCTAATTACAAAGTACAGATATCAGAAAAGACTGGGCCTCATAGAAAACTTTTGACTTGCCCACCCCCCACACACACACAGCATGGCGCCTCCTTTCCTGGCCCCCATACAATATAACACCCCATTTGCACACACTGTTTCAAAGTGGCCTCCAGACAGCATAATGCCCCATAGTTTCCCCTCCACACACTAAAATGACCCATAGAGGCCCCTCCATGCACTATAATGTCCCAAAGTGGCCTCCAGACAGTACAATGTCCCATAGAGGCCCCTGCACACAGTATAATGTCCTAAAGCGACCCTTCACACAATAATATGTCCCATAGTGGCCCCTCCACAGAGTATTATGTCCCATAGTGGCCCCTCCACAGAGTATTATGTCCCATAGTGGCCCCTTCACACAGTATAATGTCCCATATTGGCCCCTCCACACAGTATTATCCCCCATAGTGAACTACCCATCAACTATTATTATACTCTGGGGTCTTTTCAGATGCCAGATTATAATGATCGGAGGCCCAGGGGAGGTGGCAAACATAATCAGTGTTACTTATCTTTCCTGGGCTCCGGAACACTCCTTGTTGCTTTCAGTCCTCTTCAATGTCAACACAGGTGTGGGTTACGGCAGCGTCATTATGGGTAACGACACCGGCCTGGCCCATGTGACATCACTCAAGACAGCAGGGAGTGCAATGGAGCCCAGGAGAGGTAAGTAACACTGGTTTTACTCAGGGGTCTAAAAAGACTGGGGTTCACCCAACAAATACTCTTGCCATGTAGGGACAACGCGGTGGCTCAGTGGTTAGCACTGTAACCTTGCAGCACTGGAGTCCTGGGTTCGAATCTTGCCAGGAACAACATCTGCAAGGAGTTTGTATGTTCTCCCTGTGTTTGTGTGGATTTCCTCCTATTCTATAAAGATATAGTGATAGGAAAAAAAATGTACATTGTGATCCCTATATGGGGCTCACAATCTACATTAAAAAAAAATAATACGTGTCATTGTCAATGTATTTTGACACGTTTTTTACACTTGTAAAAAATTTCATTGAAGTCAATGGGAGTGTTATTTTTACACGTGTATTCTATACACATGTATTGTGCTAAAATGCGGTCGCGTTAACTCCGTGTGCACGGGCCCTAAGAGCAATGAGACTATGGAACTCACTGCCACGTGATGTCTGATATCACTTCAAGAGAGGCCTGGATGTCTTTCTCGAAAGTAACAATATCATAGGTTATGGGAGCTTGACATTTTTGCGATAAGATGTTGATCTAGGGATATAGTCCAATTCCATATTTGAAGTTAGAACACAATTTTTCCTCTGATGGGGCTATTGGTGTCAGCCTGATTGGGGTCTTGCCTGGACCAACTTAGTAGGTTTATAGGACTTGATGGACTTGTATCTTTATCCAACCTTATCTAATACGTTACTCTGATTTCCAATGGTGCTTAGTCAAGAGCCTGATCCCTGCCAGTATAAAATATGGAAGGACAAAAATGACTTGTTTAGGGATAGAAGCGCACACAACCTTCTCGTAACAAGGTGGATCCCACAACCTGTTCAACCATTGTAATGTAGTTTTCCAAAAGGAAGTTTCTGTTTTGTGTATATTATTGATATGGGTAGTGCCAATGATTTCTGGGACAGGACTGTATGTCTTTTCTAGTCTGTATTTAACTTCTTGTTACCTTAACATCTTGTGTAAAGCCACGTGTTTCTGACTGATGACATGTTGTGAAACAACTAGGCCAAAGGTTGAATATGTGTTAAAACTTGCAGCAGTGTTATCATATGCACACAGCTCCGTCATGTCTATGGTAGACTTTATAACTCGCTCATAAAATAAAGGCTGGGGGCAAGGAACATATTTACCCTCATTTGCAGTAGGGTCTTGTGAGTTTTCTATAGGTATACCAAGTGTTACATGTGCACATGCCCCACCATCCTCCCCCAAGGTATGCCCCTGTATAAGATATTATTTCTCTGTAGACCATGCATCCTCCCTAAAATGTATATATAACTACTAATTATAATATTTGATACTTCTATATCTTATACAGTTAAAACCACAGAACAAATCCCCGGTATAGAAATAGACTTATTGTTAGACAGGAGAGGGATCTGTTGTAGATCTGAATACCATAGAAAGATCTTGCTGTTCACATGCAGCACCAACACTGCAATGTGATAAATTCTTGGCCTGGATTTAGAACAGTCTTCAGAAGTGGATGAATCAAATCAAATCAAAAAATGCTTTATTGGCACGTCCGAATAGGTATTTGGCATTGCCAAAGCTAGTAAAGTGTGTGTGTGTGTGTGGGGGGGGGAGTTGGGTTGGGTGGGTGGTGGGTATGGGGGGGGGGGGGTTTGGGTTATAACAGTCCATGGAGTCTCATCTTCCTCTTCGTTGGTGACTGCTATATGGGGGGGGTTGGAGGTGGGGTGGGGCAGGGCGGTTTGTTTAGGGTATAACAGTCCGTGGAGTCTCGTCTTCCTCTTCGTTGGTGGCTGCTATATGGGGAGGTGGGGGTGGGTGGGGCGGGTGTTTTGGGATAAATATAACAGTCCATGGAGTCTCATCTTCCTCTGGTTTGGTGACAGCTGGTCACGTATTGGGCAGCGATCTCCACAGTGGCCTCTTCTTCTCCCAGTAGGATGTAGAGTTTCCTCTTCTCGTCTGCAGATATGAAGTCTGGGATGTGGGCAGAGAGTCTTTGGTAGTAGACGGCCCTCACAGCTGAGTATTTGGTGCAGTGTAGCAGGAAGTGGGTCTCGTCTTCTAGGACCCCCTGGTCACAGTGCTGGCACAGTCTCTTCTCCCGTGGCTTGTACGTCTGCCTGTATCGCCCCGTCTCTATCTCTAGGTTGTGGGCGCTCAGTCTGTACCGACTCAGGGTCTGTCTGTGCTTGGGGTGGCGTATTCTCTCCAGGTAGGTGGCCATGGTGTAGTCCCTTTGTAGGGATTGGTACACGGTGAGTTTCTTGGAGTTATTTATTTCATTTCTCCATTCTTCAATGTACCGCTCTCTGTTTGCCTCTGTGGTCGCCTTTATTTCGGCCTTGGTTATCATCTGTTGGTGTTTTTGGTTTGGTGGTTGGCTGCTGTTTGGTTGGTGAATGTCTGGTTTGCTCAGGTGGCTTAGCCATGCTTGGTGGTGGTAGGAGTCGGGCTTGCTCACCTGGATGTGTGCCTGGAAAGCTAGCGCCCTCTTCTGTATGGTGAGCCATAGGGGGAGTCTGCCTAGCTCTGCCCTGCAGGCTATGTTGGTGGTGTTGCGATGGACATGGAGCAGGTATTTGCAGAACTCCAGGTGGAAGTTCTCTGTTGGGCTGGAATCCCACCTTGACTGGTCTGGGTAGGTGGCTGGGCCCCAAACTTCACTGCCATAGAGAAGGATCGGGGTGATGACTGCGTCAAATATCTTCAGCCAGACCCTCACCGGTGGTTTGAGGTGGTACAGTTGTCTTCTGGTGGCGTAGAAGGTTCTGCAGGCTTTTGCTTTCAGGGTTTCTATTGCTGCTTTGAAGCTTCCTGATTGGCTGAGCTCCAGCCCCAGGTAGGTGTAGCTGTTGGTTTTCTCCAGTGTGGAGCCGTTCAGTGTGAATTGTGGGGTGGTGGAGGCTTTATTGTGGCCCTTCTTCTGAAATACCATGATTTTGGTCTTCTTCTGGTTGATGTGTAGGGCCCATGTGGTGCTGAATTTTTCCAGCACTGACAGGCTTTCTTGGAGGTCTTTCTCGGTGGGGGCCAGGAGTAGGAGGTCATCGGCGTATAGCAGGAACTTCACCTCTCGATTGTTCAGGGTGAGGCCTGGGGTTGGTGAGGCCTCCAGGGCTGTAGCCAGTTCATTGATATAGATGTTGAAGAGCGTTGGGCTCAGGCTACAGCCTTGTCTGACCCCTCGGGCCTGTTGGAAGTATGCGGTCCTTTTCCCATTCACCTTCACACTGCACTGGTTTCCGGTGTAGGAGCTCTTGATGACGTCGTACGTTCTTCCTCCTATTCCACTCTCTAGGAGTTTTAGAAGTAGGCCTGGGTGCCATACTGAGTCGAACGCCTTCTTAAAGTCCACGAAGCAGGCGAATATCTTGCCTCTTCTGGTGTTGTGGACGTGTGTCTTGATGAGGCTGTGCAGGGTGTAGATATGGTCTGTGGTGCGGTGGTTTGGCATGAACCCTGCTTGGCTCTTGCTGAGGACCCCGTGTTGTGTGAGGAAGGTGAGGATTCTGTTATTGATGATGCTGTTGAACAGTTTCCCCAGCGTGCTGCTGACGCAGATCCCTCTGTAGTTGTTGGGGTCATATTGGTCCCCATTCTTGTAGATGGGGGTTATGAGCCCTTTGTTCCAGTCTTCGGGGAAGTGTCCAGCATTGAGCACGAGGGTGAATAGCTTTGCCAGTGCCGCGTGTATTGCTGGAGGGCTGTATTTCATCATCTCTGGTAGGATGCCGTCAGGGCCACTGGCCTTTTTGCCTTTCAGCAGGACAATTCTTTCCTGTATATCTTTTATGGTGATTGGTGAGTCCAGAGGGTTCTGGAAGTCTTTGATGACTTTCTCCATGTCCCTCAGTTTGGTGATTATCTGTTGCTGTTCTGGAGTTAGTTCTTCTTCTGGGATGTTTTTGTAGAGACCTCTGAAGTAGTTGAGCCAGATATTGCCATTTTGGATGTGGAGAGAGTTTTTCTTGGGCTTTGTGCCCATGTGGTGCCAGGTCTCCCAGAATGAGCTGTCCTGGAGGGAGTCCTCTAGTTGCTCGATTTTGTGGGAGAGGTATCTCTGTTTCTTCTCTCTGAGGGTGCCCTTGTATTGCTTGCATAGATTGTTGTAGGCTTCCCTCACCTCCTTGTTGTTGGGGTCCCTGTGTTTTTGGTTGGAGGCTGTTCTTAGGGTATGGCGTAGTGCTCTGCAGTCGCTGTCGAACCATTTGTGGGACTGTTTGTTGGTTTGTCTTATGGATTTGGTTCGTTTCAGGCCTGCTAGTTCTGCTGTGGTCTGTAGGATGTACTTGAGATCCTTCACAGCTCTGGTGACTCCCTGTTGGTCTGGCTGATAGGTGTTTGTATGGAAGTTTGTGAGCAGTGTCTTGATTTCGGGTCGGTTGGTTGCGTTGGTATATTCTATGGCCTGGTGGTTGGCCCATTTGAAATGTCTTGGTAAGTTGTAGAGGCCGGACTGTTGGGGCTCATGTGTGGGTGTTTTGTTCCTGGTTCTCATGTATAGTAGGATCTGGTTGTGGTCTGATAGATGGGAGTCAGGTGCGATTGTGAAGTCTTCAATGTCTGACAGGTCTGCGTCTGTAATGGCATAGTCCACCACACTGTTGCCCACTTGAGAGTTTAGTGTGAAGCGTCCTCTGGGATCGCCTGTGGTACGTCCGTTTATTATGTACAGTCCTAGGCTTCGGCACATGTTCAGCAGTTGTCTCCCACTCTTGTTGACAATTCTGTCTTGGCTGTTTCTTCTTGTCTGTGTGGGTTCTGGGTGGTGGATCTCACTACCGTGCGTATGTGGGTTGTCGTCCGGGGGCAGGTAGTCTAACTCTGTGCCTGTCCTTGCATTCAGGTCTCCGCATATTAGTACTCTGCCTTTGGGTTGGAAGTGGACGGCTTCCCTTTGTAGGACCTCGTAAGTGTCGGGGTGGTGGTAGGGGGACCCTGGTGGGGGCATATATACTGCACAGAGATAGATGTCCTGCTGGCCGCTGAGGATGGAGCTGCTTATTTTTATCCATATGTGATTAGTTCCACGTTTGGTAGCTTTTACGTGTTCTTTGAGCTCCTCCTTGTACCATATTAGTATGCCTCCTGAGTGGCGGCCATGTTTGGTGGTCTTATTTTTCTGGGCGGGCACTGAGAGTTCCTTGTAGCCCATGGGTGTTAGGGACTCGTCATCTGCCCGGGTCCATGTCTCTAGGAGGATTTGAATGTCTATGTTTTTTAGTCTGTCTATGAAGTCTGGATCTTTTGATTTAGATCCAAAGGCTGAGGCGTTCAGCCCTTGTATGTTCCAACTACTGATAGTTAGTGATTTCATCTTCAGTGTGTAAACCTTGTAATGAGCTGTCCTGCAGAGGACGGGCTGGGTTCTTGGTTGGTTGCAGTGTGGCCAGGTATTGGTTTATGTGCATTGCTGATGATGTAACCAATAAGGTTATTTACAGCTTTCTGGACCTTATTTCAATCACTCTCATCAGATCCTTGTAATGTTAAAAAAAACTTATCATTGCATTAGAATTAACATGGTAAATTTCTGCTAATCCTCAAGGTTTTAATGCATCAAGTTATGTTCAACAGCGCTTTTCACAGAAAGTCCACTGAGTTTTCCTCTATGAACTTTCTGCTTCTATTATACCTATATGCAAAATGCCATCTTTTCCATAGGTATAGTTGACATGTTGTGATTTACATAAACACAACGGTTTTTTAAAGTGCAGCTTTTCCACACAGATTATTTATTACTAGCCAGTATCTCATGTACTTTGCACGTACTGTAATAGGTGCCATTTTTTGCCAAAACGTTGCAATTTCGTAACGTGGAGCCCCTGCCCTAATCTACAAAAACAGCTTCTACAAAGACTCTTTCTTGTGCCAAAGATGTGCTACGTTATTCCAAATTTTGGACCTCATTTGCATGTTTCATGATATACTTATTACAATGTATGTCAGTTTCCTGCCGTAAGTTACAAAGGGATTATATTCAGTTCCTGAATGGCATAGACTTCCATACTATGGAAGTTTGGCTAATATATTAAGAGGTACTCCTTAAGCCAGTCAGGGCCTTAAACTGCAAAAACACCAGTCTTAACCAATGTAGACACATTAGGTAGCCATGGTGAGACGGGAATGTAAATAATCATCTGAATTATGGTTTTAAGTCCTGTGAGAAGGTGACAGGCAGGCTGCTGGAATCTCGCTATATCTCCCCCAGATTTTTAACTTTTGCGTGGTCCAGGCGGCTGGGCCTGTCCTGTAACCCTGAGTTCCGTGAGACAAAGTTGTGCTTGTTTTGTTTGTGTAGCTGGTAGTAAGCCACATGTATAGTTAGGTTAACATTTCTGTTTAGTTAGTCGCTCACACAAGCAGGATTTTATTTTGTTTTTGCCTGAAATTAAGGCTGAATTTTGTTTTGCTCATTTTGTGGTTTATTTATTTTCCTGTTGTTTTTTCTAAATTAATCTGTTTGCTGAACATTTTGTGTCCCTGACTGTTTGGGTCTGCACCACTGCTTCTACCGAGCTTCCTTCTCCATAGTGAGGCAAACAAGGAAAAATGGAAAAGAAGCACTGAAAGTAAGCAAAATAATATAAAAATATAAAATGTATTAATATTGCAGTATAAAAAGAAACAAATACCAAAAAATAATAGTCAAGGACAGAGACACAGACAATATAGTCATACTTAGGGCCCCTTCACACGGAGTAAACGCAATGCGCAGCGCGTTTACTCCGTGTGAAGGGGCCCTTAAAGTGTACTCCACTATGCAGGATACTCAAATAAATACCTGGGCAACAGAGGTACTATAAACCAGGTAAGTACAATTCAGCCAATAACCCATAGTAACAGAGCAAGTGCTCCCAACATATCTGAAAAAATGTCACAGGGACACTACAACTGTTTAATGTATACCCCTGATGTCAGTGTCGGACTGGGTTGTCTAGGGCCCACCAGTGGAATTATTTCTAGGGGCCCACCATCAGGATCCCTGCAAACCAGCGATACCAAGACAGGGCGGTTGAAGGTAATAACATATCAGGAGCCATGCTGTTCACCCGCCATACAATGTGCAACACTGCACTACCTAAACCTATTGCTACATACTGTATGGAAAGTGAACAGCGTGGCTCCTAGAAATGTTACCATTACCTATAGCCGCGCTGTCCTGGAACAGCTGATCTGCAGAGGTCCTGGCTGTTGTGTCATCACAGATGTAATATTGATGGTCTATCCCAGTGGTAAGGAACGTACGGCTCTCCAGCTGTTGCAAAACTACAACTCCCAGCATGCATATTGGCTCTGCTGTTCTGGGAACTCCCATGGAAGTGAATGGAGCATGCTGGGAGTTGTAGTTTCACAGCAGCTGGAGAGCCAAAGGTTCCCTACCCCTGGTCTATCCCAAGGACAGACCATCAATATTACAAAGATGGATAAACCCTTTAAAGATTTGTCCAGGAATTGGAGCGACCAATGTGCTGGGAGGGAGGTGTAAAATAAAAAAATAAATAAAAAGCACCTTCACCTGTTCCTGTTGTTCCGTTGTCCGCTGCCAGTGTCCATTCAGTCTCGCGCCGATGCACCCATGCTGGGAGTCCTGCACCTCTGAAACCAATTAGGTCTCATTTCTGGAAATCCTGTATCTAACAGACACAGGCGGGGACAACGGAGTGCTGGGGACAAAAGCTCAATGAAAAACACTGTGGAAAAAAATATATTGGGATTCACTGCAATTTTTTCCCACAATGTTTTTTCAGCTGCATCTCGCTGTTGCGCCTAATCCTTAAAGAAGACCTATCACGATCTGGGGCACATGAGGTTTAATACACCGCTAGAAAGCCAACAGTGCCCTAAATTCAGTGTACTATTGGCTTTCACGTTCTGTGCCGGTACCGTAGATCTTCATCGTCAGAAGTGCGTTATGACAGTCAGTCAGGAACGCCCTTCCTCACGGTAGCATCTATAGCGCTGTACTGTGAGAGGGGTCGTTGCTTACCAGCCAGCGATGACGCTGAGCGCACAGTACAGGGCTATAGGCGCTGCTGTGAGGAAGGGACTGACTGTCAGAAACGCCTTTCTGACAGTGAAGAGCTACGGACTGATAGCTCCTCACCGGGGGCACAGAATGGGAAAGCTGAAAGTGCGCTGAAATCATCGCACTGTCAGCTCTCTAGCAGTGTATTAAACCGCACCTGCCCCAGGAGGTGAGAGCTCCTCTTTATCATCTCAACATACTGCACACCACACTATAAGGATAAGGCCTAACACAGCGTCCCACAGCAAAAAAACACTGCGGGAAAACCCCCGGCGCCGACACATCAGTTTTTCCTGCAGCGCTTTTTGCAGAAACTCCACAGAGGTTTCCGTTTCCGTGCTCGTTTTGTACATGACACAGGACTGGGAGCAGAAAGCTTCATCCACTGTATAGTTGTGTGGCAGATTCACTGCAGCTCAGCTCCCACTGACTTCAATAAGTGCCGAGATGCAGAGAAGGTGCCGGCTGATATACAGTGGACAGAGCTTTCTGCTTCTGGCCCCGTATTGTGTACAGGACTGGTGCCAGAAGTGGCTCCATACAGCTGATCGGTCTGAGGCCTGGGTGTCGGGCCCCCTACAGATCAGGCATTTATAGCCTATTCTGACGAGAAACCATAGAAAATTATGCCTGGACAACCCCTTTAATTTCCCCCCCAAATGCCCCACACTTTAAAGAGGTTGTCCACCAGAATTTATTTTTTTTGGTTTATAATTAGTTCTGGGAGGTGAAAAACAAAGTACACATAAAAAACCCCCCAATCATCTGTTCCCAGTGCTCCGGTCCTGCAATTCTGCTGCTAGTTACATGCCGGACTGGACCGGACTGGGAGACACTGAGACAGGCAGACTCCCCCTGCACACTCCGATCGCCAGTCTGCTTAAAAAAAATAGAAAGTGTTTTTAAGGGCTCGTTCACATCTGCGCCCGGGGTCTCCGCCCTGCAGGCATTTTTCAAACCCATTCAAATGAAGTGTGTGTCCGTAAACTCCTGTGAGCGTTTTGTGCTCACCGCGGCGAAACGTTTTTGGTTTTTTTAACCATACACAGAGTCAGACATGCAGGACTTTGTGTCTGGTTTAAAAAAAAAAACGGTTTTGCCGCAGAGAGCATAAAACACTCACCGGCGCTCACGGCCAGACTCGAACCGATAGGTTTCCGTCTTCTACATGCAGAAGATGGAAACCTCAGAATGGAGACCAGACGCTGGTGTGAACCTAGTGTTAACTGTGTTTTGCTCAGTAGGGCCTAATCCTTAGTGGCCCCTGCACACAGTATTATCCCCCATAGTGGCCCCTGCACACAGTATTATCCCCCAGAGCGGCCCCTGCACACAGTATTATGCGCCATAGTAGCCCCTGCACACAGTATTATGCCCCATAGTGGCCCCTGCACACGGTATTATGTCCCTCAGTGGCCTCTGTACACAGTATTATGCGCCATAGTAGCCCCTGCACACAGTATTATGTCCCTCAGTGGCCTCTGTACACAGTATTATACCCCACAGTGGCCCCTGCACACAGTATTATGTCCCATAGTGGCCCCTGCACACAGTATTATACCCCACAGCGGCCCCTGCACACAGTATTATGCGCCATAGTAGCCCCTGCACACAGTATTATGTCCCTCAGTGGCCCCTGAACACAGTATTATACCCCACAGTGGCCCCTGCACACAGTATTATGCATCACAGTGGACTTCCCGTAAAGTGAAAATGTGAATTGGGCCTAATACACATAACATACATTTACACACATACCTTCATATACACACACACACACACACACACACACACACACACACACACACACACACACACACACACCATTCTACAAATATACAGGACTCACACAGTATATCAGACACTTTACACAAATATACACACATTAAATATACATATTTTACCCAAAAAATGTACTTATCCCACAGAATGGCCCCTGCACATAGTATTATCCCCCATAGTGGCCCCTGCACACAGTATTATACCCCACAGTGGCCCCTGCACACAGTATTATACCCCACAGTGGCCCCTGCACACAGTATTATGTCCCATAGTGGCCCCCTGCACACAGTATTATGTCCCATAGTGGCCCCTGTACACCGTATTATAACCCATAGTGGCCCCTGCACACAGTATTATACCCCATAGTGGCCCCTGCACACAGTATTATGTCCCATAGTGGCCCCTGCACACAGTATTATACCCCACAGTGGCCCCTGTACACAGTATTATACCCCACAGTGGCCCCCTGCACACAGTATTATCCCCCATAGTGGCCCCTCCACACAGTATTATGCCCCATAGTGGCCCCTGCACACAGTATTATCCCCATTAGTGTCCCCTGCATACAGTATTATGTCCCATAGTGGCCCCTGCACACAGTATTATGTCCCATAGTGGCCCCTGCACACAGTATTATGCCCCATAGTGGCCCCTGCACACAGTATTATCCCCCATAGTGGCCCCTCCACACAGTATTATGCCCCATAGTGGCCCCTGCACACAGTATTATCCCCATTAGTGTCCCCTGCATACAGTATTATGTCCCATAGTGGCCCCTGCACACAGTATTATGTCCCATAGTGGCCCCTGCACACAGTATTATCCCCATTAGTGTCCCCTGTATACAGTATTATGTCCCATAGTGGCCCCTGCACACAGTATTATGTCCCATAGGGGCCCCTGCACACAGTATTATCTCCATTAGTGTCCCCTGCATACAGTATTATGTCCCATAGTGGCCCCTGCACACAGTATTATCCCCCATAGTGGCCCCTGCACACAGTATTATGTCCCATAGTGGCCCCTGCACACAGTATTATCCCCCATAGTGGCTCCTGCACACAGTATTATCCCCCATAGTGGCCCCTGCACACAGTATTATGCCCCATAGTGGCCCCTGCACACAGTATTATCCCCCATAGTGGCCCCTGCACACAGTATTATCCCCCATAGTGGCCCCTGCACACAGTATTATGTCCCATAGTGGCCCCTGCATACAGTATTATGTCCCATAGTGGCCCCTGCATACAGTATTATGTCCCATAGTGGCCCCTGCACACAGTATTATGCCCCATAGTGGCCCCTGCACACAGTATTATCTCCATTAGTGTCCCCTGCATACAGTATTATGTCCCATAGTAGCCCCTGCACACAGTATTATGTCCCATAGTGGCCCCTGCATACAGTATTATGTCCCATAGTGGCCCTTGCACACAGTATTATCCCCCACAGTGGCCCCTGCACACAGTAGTATGCCCCATAGTGGCCCCTGCACACAGTATTATGTCCCATAGTGGCCCCTGCACACAGTATTATCTCCATTAGTGTCCCCTGCATACAGTATTAAGTCCCATAGTGGCCCCTGCACACAGTATTATGTCCCATAGTGGCCCCTGTACACTGTATTATTCCCCACAGTGGACTTCCCGAAAAGGGAAGATGTGAACCAGGCCTAATATACATATTTTACCCCAAAAATGTACTTACATTTGGCTGTGTCCTGTCTGGCTGTGGTGAAAGCTCTTCATTTACAGCAGCCGGCAGACGTCCCCCTGCACACTCCGATCTGTGTGGGGGAGGGGCAGCACAGCTCCTGCTAGTGACGGCAGTGTGCAGTGCAGGGAGCAGAGATGCACACTCGCACTGATTGCTACAGGGGCCCATTTTGGCATGGTCAGGATCCCGATCGGGCCCCTGAAGATCCCCGATCGGGCCCCTGACAAGTGCATTTAGCTAAAACTAATAGTCAGGCTCGGGGGCCCACCGGGGGATTCCCCGGTGCTCCGGCGGGCCAGTCCGACCCTGCCTGATGTGATATATGCCCAATGGTAAATGCTAGGTATAGCTAATGATGCATCAATCCATAATATAGATACCATAGATCATCAAAGTAGTAATAGAGAGGATAAATCCATATTAAATAATCATATAAAGTAATGACCCAACAGGTAACCATATGGAGCGATACTACCACAAACACATTCAAAAAGGAGTGACCAAAGTGGAGAAAACATACCCATACCCAGTGTAAAGGTCCACGACTGTCCTCTGTCCTTCACTATAGTCCCTATACACAATGATTTTTATATGAGTAATAGTCTGTTGCCCTTTCCATATTGACACACTTTTGAATTGGATTTAGTTTTGTAATCTCATAGTAGACCTATATTCTGCCTTGTACAATATGTTTTTATGACCATTTACATAAATTTGCGATAATACCATGTGAAATGGCGCCTTATAGTACTTTACAACTAGGTTTTCTATTTTCCTTTCAGCTGTTTCCTGCTCACAGATTGTCTACTTTCAGGGCTTACCCTTTGACATTAAACAATATGACAACTTGATACAGAAATGCATGAAGACATGTTTCTTCATCTTTTACTTGCCCTTAGATAATGATGCTCATTGGCATGCTGACTTCCACTGCATTCCCATGGGAATATCCAGGTACAGTTACATTGCTATTTGTGGATTGTGTGTTTGGCGAAGGCCATTCTCTGGCAGGGGCTTCAGAACATACAGTCTGTAAGCTGGGACACTGGGGTTTACCCACAGCAGAGACTTCATGTTCTAAGCTTGAAGGTCAAAAAGACTACACAGTCAACTGCAGGTATTCTCTATGGAAGTAAGCAAGCAAATAAAGGTCATGCTACTTACACATGTCAATACTTAATGTAGATAGAAATTGATAAACTACATAGAGAAATACAAAAGACTGAAGGTCACAAACCATAACGGATACAATGTTTCTATTCAGTCATCCTTAAGGTGGCCATAACCTCCATTACACAGCCTTTATAGAAATGTTTTCAGACCATCAGGTCTTCTCTATAAAATGTCAGCATTTTAATGTGTTTATGAACATTTGCTGTCAAATGTGATGATTTCACAAATGTGATCATTTCGGTTCAGGCAATGATGTTTTATGTCAAATAAGGAACAAAGGAAGTCACCATCTTGACACTGACTGAAATACAATAAAATAAGTTTCATATTTATTCATGTCAAGGAACGTCTGCCAATAGCAGGGCACGGGTACGGCTGAAATATTCTTAGCTGTTATGTTCACTTATCATAACCAGGGACAGGGCATGAAGCTGAGATGTGTTTCACAGCTCTCAAAGTGACAAGCTGGTGATACTATGTCTCAAAATATCTCTCCAATATCATAAACAGTGATGGTAATATTTGTCTCCCACCCTTTTCCTAGGTTATTATCAGATGGTATGCCACGCATATGTATGTGCCACTTGTATTTTACAATGTAAGCAGATATTGTCTGCTTTGCTTTACTGAAGAGTGAGTGACAGCGTCAGGTCCCCATTCCCTCTTGTTATGGCCCCCTTGATGTCCTGCCGAGCTGAGGAATGTGGGTCAGAGGTCAGGTAAGCACAGGCTGTTCTTGTAAGTCCTGTCTTTTGGCTGTGAGGTTCATCTGGCCTGCTTTTATGACTCCACATGGTGTTTCTGTCTGTTGCATAAATACAACAATTAAGTCAGAAAGTTTTTCACAAATCCTTTGTTTATTCTGATTACATGAAACAAACGACTAATTGCAAGAACATTGAGTTCTACGGCAGGTTTCTGGCAGGTGTGGGGGGCGACATTCCTCCTACTAGTTAAGATTACTGTTCGGCGTTCACTAGTTGTATGTATTTCTGAAATAGTTCTATGGTCCCTTGCAAAGTGGAGTGCTAAAGGCTTAATAAGTCTCCACATACCTATATGGTGGTCTCTCCCTAAGGAGTGACGATATCCCCTTAACCCTGAAATGATTCTAGTTAGTGAGAGCAAACCTTTATTGTGAACTTCATTATGCCCTCATGGTGCCCTAGAATACATTCATTCTTGATCAATTTGTATTATACTGTTTATACTGGTGCGGCCATATATATATATTTTGTTTAATATAATATATATATATATATATATATATATGTATATATATATATATATATATATATATATATATATATATATATATGTTGTATGACGATGGCTGGTCAGGTAATGGAGGGGGTGTACATCTCACCCAGACTACTAAGGTGGGTGAGATAAGAAAACTCCAGGAATGTTTGTTCTCAGCAGACAACTTTCGTCTGCTGAGCATTTTGGTAAATGCTCAGTATTGGGCTGGATTTTTAGGAATGGCAGGTAGGTTGGTAGTGGGACCTGTCATTCCACCCCCCTCCAGTCCACACTTTCGGGATGTTCCGGCAGCGACTCAGCTGCAGAGAGTCTCCTCGTCAAGGAAGCTTAAGAAGTTGCTCCAGCAGCAACACTTTGGCAGAGCTTGGCTGGTGTGCCAAACAGAGAGGTTGTTTTGTTGGAGCTGTGTCCTGAATTATTCCACTGGCTTTTGATTTCTGTTATTCTAAATGAGGTAACCTATTCCATGTTTAGTTAGAGCCTAGCCGGGCAGGTATTTATTTTTGTATTGTTTCCTTTTGTTGCTGCACTACCTTTTTTTTGAGTGAAAATAAAACTCTACTATTGTTTTGGACTAAAGAAACTGGACTTGTGTGTCTATGCCACCCCACCTAGCAACCCCAGACCCTGACTATATATATATTATATATATATTGGGGAAGATAGCTCAATAGCGGCAGTGGTGCAGACCCAACCAGTCTAAGACAGTAACACAATATTTTGTAGTAAACAGGTTTATTTAGAGAAAAAACCCTGAAAAATAATTAATCCTTCACTTGAGGCACAAAAGGAGCAAAATAACATACAGCCTTAACTTCAGGCAAAAATATGAAACAAAACCCCTGCTTGTAGGAGCGCTAACTAGACAACACAGTACTAACTGTACGTTAGGCTTACTACCAGCCACATAAAACAAAAGAAGTGCAAT
The DNA here is from genome assembly GCF_031893055.1 of Leptodactylus fuscus. NCBI lineage: Eukaryota > Metazoa > Chordata > Amphibia > Anura > Leptodactylidae > Leptodactylus > Leptodactylus fuscus. The sequence goes on along the minus strand of NC_134269.1, from coordinate 165,349,690 downwards.
ACAGTCTTACCAGGCCCACAGTGTCAGAACACATCCATAAATGAAAAAATTTTGAGGAGTCTTCAGTAGTTGATACCTTTATTAATGGCTAACTTAAATTGATGACATATTGCAAGCTTTGGAGATTACTAAAATGATCCCTTCATCAGGCTGGTACCATTTTAATAATCCCGAAAGCTCGCAATATGTCATCATTTTTAATTAGCCATTAATAAAGGTACCAACTACTGAAGATTCCTTAAAAATTTTTTACTTTTTTTTTTTTTTATATTTCATATCCACTGGCTAACACGGTACAAAGATATTTTTCCCAGGACAGATCCAGGCACTTTCTCTCGTTCCCATGGATCTGCCCTGAAGTGCAGACTCTGCAGCTATTTCTGGCCCAGTAACAAGCCTATGACCCACACCTGGGGCTGAACTCTATTCAAGAACCGCACTGGACGACACGTGTGTCAGAATTCTGGGGGAGGTATATCATGACTCCAGCACTCTGATTGTCACCTTCTCATAATATATATATATATATATATATATATATCTATACAGTGGCGTAACTACCGTGGTAGCAGCAGTAGCAGCTGCCACAGGGCCCGGGCCATTAGGGGGCCCGGTGACAGTTGCTACCGCTGTGTTTTTTTTTAAATAGGCTGTTACAGGCCCTATTCACTTGCCGATCCTGGCTGGGCCGGGATCGGCAAGTGACACCGCGGGCCCCACAGGGGCTATCATTATACTCGGGGGTCTTTGCAGACCCCCGAGTATAATGACCGGCGGATCGGGAGAGGTAATAAACATAAAAAAACTGTTACTTACCTCTCCGCGATCCTGCCAGGCCTCCGTCCTACTGTTGTCTGATGTCACATGAACCCGGCATGCTTCCCGGGTCATGTGACGTCCGACGTCATTAACGAAGGACGCGAGCGGTGGTCAGCACAGGAGGACAGCACAGCTCTGAAAAGACCCCAGAGTATAATAATTGTTTATGGGTGTCCACAGAGGGACACTATTGGGGTTAATACTGTGTGCAGGGGCTACTATTGGGGTTAATACTGTGTGCAGGGGCCACTATTGGGGTTAATACTGTGTGCAGGGGCGACTATTGGGGTTAATACTGTGTGCAGGGGCCACTATTGGGGTTAATACTGTGTGCAGGAGACACTATTGGGGTTAATACTGTGTGCAGGGGACACTATTGGGGTTAATACTGTGTGCAGGGGCCAGTAAGGGACATAATAGAGTGCGGAGGAGGGGGTCGGTCGAGGTCTTCGGCGTCAGTTGGGATGGGGGGGGGGGGCCCATGTCAAAAGTTCGCCACGAGGCCCCGCCATTCCTAGTTACGCCACTGTGTGTATATATATATATATATATATATATATATATATATATATATATATACATACACCGGCCACTTTATTAGGTACATCTGTCCAACTGCTCGTTAACACTTAATTTCTAATCAGCCAATCACATGGCGGCAACTCATTGCATTTAGGCATGTAGACATGGTCAAGACAATCTCCTGCAGTTCAAACCGAGCATCAGTATGGGGAAGAAAGGTGATTTGAGTGCCTTTGAACGTGGCATGGTTGTTGGTGCCAGAAGGGCTGGACTGAGTATTTCAGAAACTGCTGATCTACTGGGATTTTCACGCACAACCATCTCTAGGGTTTACAGAGAATTGTCCGAAAAAGAAAAAACATCCAGTGAGCGGCAGTTCTGTGGGCGGAAATGCGTTGTTGATGCCAGAGGTCAGAGGAGAATGGCCAGACTGGTTCGAGCTGATAGAAAGGCAACAGTGACTCAATAGCCACCCGTTACAACCAAGGTAGCCAGAAGAGCATCTCTGAACGGACAGTACGTCGAACTTTGAGGCAGATGGGCTACAGCAGCAGAAGACCACACCGGGTGCCACTCCTTTCAGCTAAGAACAGGAAACTGAGGCTACAATTTGCACAAGCTCATCGAAATTGGACAATTGAAGATTGGAAAAACGTTGCCTGGTCTGATGAGTCTCGATTTCTGCTGCGACATTCGGATGGTAGGGTCAGAATTTGGCGTCAACAACATGAAAGCATGGATCCATCCTGCCTTGTATCAACGGTTCAGGCTGGTGGTGGTGGTGTCATGGTGTGGGGAATATTTTCTTGGCACTCTTTGGGCCCCTTCGTACCAATTGAGCATCGTTGCAACGCCAAAGCCTACCTGAGTATTGTTGCTGACCATGTCCATCCCTTTATGACCACAATGTACCCAACATCTGATGGCTACTTTCAGTAGGATAATGCGCCATGTCATAAAGCTGGAATCATCTCAGACTGGTTTCTTGAACATGACAATGAGTTCACTGTACTCCAATGGCCTCCACAGTCACCAGATCTCAATCCAATAGAGCATCTTTGGGATGTGGTGGAACGGGAGATTCGCATCATGGATGTGCAGCCGACAAATCTGCGGCAACTGTGTGATGCCATCATGTCAATATGGACCAAAATCTCTGAGGAATGCTTCCAGCACCTTGTTGAATCTATGCCACGAAGAATTGAGGCAGTTCTGAAGGCAAAAGGGGGTCCAACCCGTTACTAGCATGGTGTACCTAATAAAGTGGCTGGTGAGTGTATATATATATATATATATATATATATATATATATATATATATATATATATATATATATAATCTGTCTTAGAATCTTAGGGATGGATTCATGTGTCTATATTATAAGAACTATATGACAGCTGCAACTCCCGTCTCAGCTGCTAATGATCTATAATACTTCAGATTTGGGATAGGATTTCCCTCAGTAATAGAGTCTGTTTAATAAAGATATATTACAGCTGGATAAATACAGCCTAAAGGAGCGGTCACACTACCACTGCTCTCCGCCCAGGGGTTTCTGTCCTAAACCCTGGGGAAACTGGACAGGGGACGGCTTGCTGCGGTCAGATTTAAAACCCAATCATTTGAATGGGTTTTTAAAGGTAACCGCCGGTGTCTGCATGCGGCCTCTCTGCCTGGAAAACGGTTTTTTTTAAAACCAATTCAAATGAATAGGTCTTAAAGCTGACCGGCAGCAAGCCGTCCCCTGTCCAGTTTCTCCAGGGTTTAGGAAGAAACCCCTTGGCGGACAGCGGCGCTAGTGTGAACGCCCCCTAAGGCTGAGACCAGGCCTTTGCAGAAATGATATATGTTTTAATGCAGATTTTGTTGTGGCTTCTAGAGCCAAAACTAAGAGTGGCTTCAAAAGGAATGTGAAATATAAAGGGATACTTTTCCCTTTCTGTAAAAATCCACTCCTGGCTTTGGCTCAAAAAACTGCAGAAAAAGCTTCCACATGAAACAGAGCTTTTCTGCAAAGTGTGGCCTCTTAAGGCTGAGGTCCCACGTTGCAGATACGCAGCTTTTTATGTTGCAGATTTTGCTGTGTTTTTTTTTGTTTTTTGTTTTTTTTTAGCCAAAGCCAGGAGTGGCTTGAGCAGTAGGTAGAAGTATGAAAAGCTTCCTACTAGAGATGAGCGAACACTGTTCGGAACAGCCGTTCCGAACAGCACACTCACAGCACGCTCCCATAGAAATGAATGGAAGCGGCCGGCATGCAGGGGATTAAGCGGCCGGCCACCGGCAAAGTCTGCGTGCCAGGTGCTTCCATTCATTTCTATGGGAGCGTGCTGTTCGGATCGGCTGATCCTAACAGTGTTCACTCATCTCTACTTCCTACATGTTTCACATTCCTTTTGTAGGGGTAGTAGAGGAAGGAAACAGGACAGACTGCGCTCCTTCTGCTCGTTGGGAATAAAGCAAGGTCCCCCGCAATTCTCCTCAAATATTGGGGTAGCCTGCTTGACCCAGCATGGGGTGTGGAACTAATACTTATGTGATTAACTTGTAGGTCAGGGCTACATCCGTCTGGGAAAACGGCCATCTGGCTGACTGACCGTGTAGACAATAGAAACATCTGTGAGCCAATGGCTCGCAACTCCCAGGGATGATGCATTCCTCTTGGATTGAAACAATAAACGCCTTGGGATATGATGATCTGTTTGTGATATCTGTTGAAATAAAAGCCTGGTTTCATCATATCCCAAGGCGTTTATTGTTTCAATTCAAGAGGAAAGCATTATCCCTGGGAGTGGCGAGCCATTGGCTCACAGAAGTTTCTACATTCCTTTTGTAGCCATTCTTGGTTCATTAAAATGCAGCAAAAACTGCAACAAAAACAGCCATGTTTCCACAATGTAGGGCCTAAATGACCGATAATTGCGAGCAGGAGAGACATCTATTTAAAATGATCACACTTCTGTGAGCCAAGACAAACCTCCAGATGCCTTTACCAGAGCTCACTACAAGGAGGTTGGAGTTGCGCTGACTCTAGGAATCTGAATTGTCATCAGACAGATAGATTAACTAATAATAAATGTATTGCAGCAGAAACCAAAACAATGTCCACTAAAACTTACAAAGTGGTGTAAAGACAAGAGAAGTCATATAAGCAGTGTATGAACCAGGAGAGAAGATAATAGGCAGAATCAGAAGATGAAAGCAATATCTGGGAAACAAGCCAAGGGTCAAAAATCCAGCCAGGCATGTCAAAGCAGAATCAGGAGACAAATGGGGTATCCCAGGGGTGAGCCTGCTCCTTTCGCCGCCCGAGGCTAACTGCAGAAAGCCGCCCTCCACCCCGCCGGGAGGGGGAAGGGGGCGGGGATTAGCGCTGTTCGCCGGCAGAGAGTAGGCCCGGAGACTGCCTGCTCTCTGCCTGAGCGTGAGAGGAGGCTGCTGGAGCTACGCTGCTCCAGCGGCCTCCCCAAACCACCGCTCGGTGAAAAGCCAGTCCAGGACAGCTTGTCCTGGACTGGCTTAGGTTAGCAAAAAATGCCGCCCTCCCTGAGGCCCTGACATAGCGCCCCCTGAAGCGCTCGCTTCAGGTCGCCTCATGGGAGGTGCGGCACTGGGGTATCCAGGGAGGGCTCCAAAGGTCAATAAGCAAACAAGTACATACAGACAAAATGGAGAGTCAAAGTAGGAATAGCAAACTAATTAGTTGGTGCTTGTGTCAGGAGGATGCGGTCTTATATAGGCCTTCTCAGCTGCTAACTGGACCAAGCCAGAAGCCTCTAAAAGTGAAAAAGCTTCTCAGGTTGGCATGGTAATATTAAAGGTACAGCAGTGGGAGAGAGAATTCTGACAGCATGGATCACAGGCAGCCAGTGTCAGAGCTGAGAATCACACTCCCTGCCTGCTCCAGTCCGACATCACCCTCCTTACAGTATAGAGAGATAGAATATCACTTATGCATAGCATATCAGAGACCAAAAATAACAGCATTTATTGCTTGGGCATGGTGGGTGCTGGAATCAGAGCGCCTAATAAATGATGCAAAGATCTGGACTTGGCAGAGGTGAAAGGATCTATTTAAGATCAAGTAGTACACTACAAATAAAGCAATTGTATTGTGATGCAGTAATGGACCAGATGAAGCTTTGCCTTACTTTACCGCCATAGCGGCCAGGGTACTGCTAAATAAAGATTTGTGAACCTGTCTGCTATTTTATCTTATCCATTTCACTGACCCTGAAGGTCACATTAATTAGAGGAATTAATATATAATTGAGTTGCCCTTTAAGTGCGGTGCTTTAAGGAATTAACAGTAAAATAACAGAGTCTTACAGTAGCTGAAAGTTTTCATGTATATCAGTAAATATATTACAGCACGGTTATGAAGAGTGTTTTTGACTTCATAAAAACTGAAGTCTGTGAACTAGTGAAGAGATCCTACTCTATATACAAGATGTTGTAATACATGGCCGATCTGACTTGGTTTTTGTTGGGCAACAGTTATTTTCCATTTATTATTATCCATTTTTAGGCCATGGACTGTGGACATAGGGAGTCTATCAAATGGAAAATTACTATTAAATGACACACATGGTCATGGGAACCTTTGCACTAACCTGCTGCTTCCACATCAAGAAATAAATATTTTAGAAATATACTAATGAGCCTGTACATGCTACCCTGGACGTAAACTTGCAGCTACAGGAACACCCAGGTTAGTCCTTACAGACTCAGTAGATTTATAAAAAGTGGAATTTCTCAATATGGACGCTTAAGAAAGGCCCTGTATTACCCAGTGTACAAGCACCTACACGACTAAGTAATTAAATAGTGATTTACCTGCTCCCATTAAGAGTTCTATGAGACTGTACTATTTGTGTCCTATCCTAATATCCAATATCTGATCATGGAAGTCCAATGGGCTGTATGAAGGAGCCATATACTTATGTTTTGTTAGGCCCAATAGAGCAGATCAGTCCCAGTTACATGAATGGTATACCGAGAAGAGAAAAAGTGTGGCGCCAAGCGCTAATAGTGTAATACTGTGGTGGTTTTAGCAAACAATGTTAGATCATAACAAGGGAAGGCGCACCTTTTGTGGTTGTGACACATAGCTCACAACCACTATGAAGACATTTTGTTGGGGTTCTCTAGGACTCCAACAGCAGCAGCCAAACCTCTTATGCCTGACAACAGGTGGTGACGTTTATGAAATCCAGGTGGGATCAAAGAAGACGGCAAGAGACGTGCTGGTCCAAGTTCAATCTGTCATTCAACACACAACGCGTTTCAGGTGTACACAATGCACATAAAATACAACACATATATATAACATAAAAAATGTGTAAAATAGCGGTGGCCCTGCCCCCAAAGGTCATGAGGTCATCATGTTTGTGTTATTGTCCATACCCAGGCTGTAGCTGTCACAGGTTTATCCATACCCACGTGGACCCAGTCCTACTTCAAATAACCATGTATTGTTTGCCTTATTGTTTACATGTATTCCCTATGTAACTGTTGATTTAACCTTATACCATACCTACATCATGTGAACTATTATACGAATTATATGATTTGTCTAACACTGATTGACTTTTAGTGATTACCTCATGACTAGAGATGAGCGAACACTAAAATGTTCGAGGTTCGAAATTCGATTCGAACAGCCGCTCACTGTTCGAGTGTTCGAATGGGTTTCGAACCACATTATAGTCTATGGGGAACATAAACTCGTTAAGGGGGAAACCCAAATTCGTGTCTGGAGGGTCACCAAGTCCACTATGACACCCCAGGAAATGATACCAACACCCTGGAATGACACTGGGACAGCAGGGGAAGCATGTCTGGGGGCATAAAAGTCACTTTATTTCATGGAAATCCCTGTCAGTTTGCGATTTTCGCAAGCTAACTTTTCCCCATAGAAATGCATTGGCCAGTGCTGATTGGCCAGAGTACGGAACTCGACCAATCAGCGCTGGCTCTGCTGGAGGAGGCGGAGTCTAAGATAGCTCCACACCAGTCTCCATTCAGGTCCGACCTTAGACTCCGCCTCCTCCGGCAGAGCCAGCGCTGATTGGCCGAAGGCTGGCCAATGCATTCCTATGCGAATGCAGACTTAGCAGTGCTGAGTCAGTTTTGCTCAACTACACATCTGATGCACACTCGGCACTGCTACATCAGATGTAGCAATCTGATGTAGCAGAGCCGAGGGTGCACTAGAACCCCTGTGCAAACTCAGTTCACGCTAATAGAATGCATTGGCCAGCGCTGATTGGCCAATGCATTCTATTAGCCCGATGAAGTAGAGCTGAATGTGTGTGCTAAGCACACTCATTCAGCACTGCTTCATCACGCCAATACAATGCATTAGCCAGTGCTGATTGGCCAGAGTACGGAATTCGGCCAATCAGCGCTGGCCAATGCATTCTATTAGCCCGATGAAGTAGAGCTGAATGTGTGTGCTAAGCACACACATTCAGCACTGCTTCATCACGCCAATACAATGCATTAGCCAGTGCTGATTGGCCAGAGTACGGAATTCGGCCAATCAGCGCTGGCTCTGCTGGAGGAGGCGGAGTCTAAGATCGCTCCACACCAGTCTCCATTCAGGTCCGACCTTAGACTCCGCCTCCTCCAGCAGAGCCAGCGCTGATTGGCCGGATTCCGTACTCTGGCCAATCAGCACTGGCTAATGCATTGTATTGGCGTGATGAAGCAGTGCTGAATGTGTGTGCTTAGCACACACATTCAGCTCTACTTCATCGGGCTAATAGAATGCATTGGCCAGCGCTGATTGGCCGAATTCCGTACTCTGGCCAATCAGCACTGGCTAATGCATTGTATTGGCGTGATGAAGCAGTGCTGAATGAGTGTGCTTAGCACACACATTCAGCTCTACTTCATCGGGCTAATAGAATGCATTGGCCAGCGCTGATTGGCCGAATTCCGTACTCTGGCCAATCAGCACTGGCTAATGCATTGTATTGGCGTGATGAAGCAGTGCTGAATGAGTGTGCTTAGCACACACATTCAGCTCTACTTCATCGGGCTAATAGAATGCATTGGCCAATCAGCGCTGGCCAATGCATTCTATTAGCGTGAACTGAGTTTGCACAGGGGTTCTAGTGCACCCTCGGCTCTGCTACATCAGATTGCTACATCTGATGTAGCAGTGCCGAGTGTGCATCAGATGTGTAGTTGAGCAAAACTGACTCAGCACTGCTAAGTCTGCATTCGCATAGGAATGCATTGGCCAGCCTTCGGCCAATCAGCGCTGGCTCTGCCGGAGGAGGCGGAGTCTAAGGTCGGACCTGAATGGAGACTGGTGTGGAGCGATCTTAGACTCCGCCTCCTCCAGCAGAGCCAGCGCTGATTGGCCGAATTCCGTACTCTGGCCAATCAGCACTGGCTAATGCATTGTATTGGCGTGATGAAGCAGTGCTGAATGTGTGTGCTTAGCACACACATTCAGCTCTACTTCATCGGGCTAATAGAATGCATTGGCCAATCAGCGCTGGCCAATGCATTCTATTAGCGTGAACTGAGTTTGCACAGGGGTTCTAGTGCACCCTCGGCTCTGCTACATCAGATTGCTACATCTGATGTAGCAGTGCCGAGTGTGCATCAGATGTGTAGTTGAGCAAAACTGACTCAGCACTGCTAAGTCTGCATTCGCATAGGAATGCATTGGCCAGCCTTCGGCCAATCAGCGCTGGCTCTGCCGGAGGAGGCGGAGTCTAAGGTCGGACCTGAATGGAGACTGGTGTGGAGCGATCTTAGACTCCGCCTCCTCCAGCAGAGCCAGCGCTGATTGGCCGAATTCCGTACTCTGGCCAATCAGCACTGGCTAATGCATTGTATTGGCGTGATGAAGCAGTGCTGAATGTGTGTGCTTAGCACACACATTCAGCTCTACTTCATCGGGCTAATAGAATGCATTGGCCAATCAGCGCTGGCCAATGCATTCTATTAGCGTGAACTGAGTTTGCACAGGGGTTCTAGTGCACCCTCGGCTCTGCTACATCAGATTGCTACATCTGATGTAGCAGTGCCGAGTGTGCATCAGATGTGTAGTTGAGCAAAACTGACTCAGCACTGCTAAGTCTGCATTCGCATAGGAATGCATTGGCCAGCCTTCGGCCAATCAGCGCTGGCTCTGCCGGAGGAGGCGGAGTCTAAGGTCGGACCTGAATGGAGACTGGTGTGGAGCGATCTTAGACTCCGCCTCCTCCAGCAGAGCCAGCGCTGATTGGTCGAGTTCCGTACTCTGGCCAATCAGCGCTGGCCAATGCATTCTATTAGCCCGATGAAGTAGAGCTGAATGTGTGTGCTTAGCACACACATTCAGCTCTACTTCATCAGGCTAATAGAATACATTGGCCAATCAGCGCTGGCCAATGCATTCTATTAGCTTGATGAAGCAGAGTGTGCACAAGGGTTCAAGCGCACCCTCGGCTCTGATGTAGCAGAGCTGAGGGTGCACAAGGGTTCAAGTGCACCCTCGGCTCTCCTACATCAGAGCCGAGGGTGCGCTTGAACCCTTGTGCAGCCTCGGCTCTGCTACATCAGAGCCGAGGGTGCGCTTGAACCCTTGTGCACACTCTGCTTCATCAAGCTAATAGAATGCATTGGCCAGCACTGATTGGCCAGAGTACGGAATTCGGCCAATCAGCGCTGGCCAATGCATCCCTATGGGAAAAAGTTTATCTCACAAAAATCACAATTACACACCCGATAGAGCCCCAAAAAGTTATTTTTAATAACATTCCCCCCTAAATAAAGGTTATCCCTAGCTATCCCTGCCTGTACAGCTATCCCTGTCTCATAGTCACAAAGTTCACATTCTCATATGACCCGGATTTGAAATCCACTATTCGTCTAAAATGGAGGTCACCTGATTTCGGCAGCCAATGACTTTTTCCAATTTTTTTCAATGCCCCCGGTGTCGTAGTTCCTGTCCCACCTCCCCTGCGCTGTTATTGGTGCAAAAAAGGCGCCAGGGAAGGTGGGAGGGGAATCGAATTTTGGCGCACTTTACCACGTGGTGTTCGATTCGATTCGATTCGAACATGGCGAACACCCTGATATCCGATCGAACATGTGTTCGATAGAACACTGTTCGCTCATCTCTACTCATGACCTTTGGGGACGGGGCCACTGCCATTTTACACGTTATGCCATATATATGTGTTGTATTTTATGTAGTCAACCCGAAATGCGTTGTGTGTTCAATAAAGGATTGAACTTGGACCAGCACGCCTCCTGCCATCTTCTTTGATTTATCCTGAAGTTACATGAATGGGATTGGGATCCTGTGTGCTGAAGCACCAACTGCAGCCACAGCCAAATGTATGGCGCTGTCCATGGATAAACAATTAGGAGGATACAGCTCTTATTGTACAGATGATCTGCAAAGATGGAGTTGTGCCCCCACCACTCAGATACTGATCCCAGAAAACACATTTAATGGTTTCACTAACACATTCAACAATTAAACTACTGTATATAGAAGGAAATCTGTTATTATAGAAACCAGTACACTACAGTAAGTATACAGTGGTAAAACGCGACAGAGAATGGATTATAATCAGTTAAAGAGGACCTTTCACCTCCTGGGGCACATGCGGATTTCACGCTCTGTACCCCGATGAAGAGCTATCAGTGCCGGTACCGCAGCTCTTCACTGTTAGAAGGGCGTTTTTGAGAGTCAGTCTGGAACGCCCTTCCTCACAGTAGTGTCTATTGCTTTCTTTTATATTTGTATAGTCATATACATCGCCTATTGTTCAAAGGCGTATGGTAAAGTACAGTAATAACATGGAGCCATGTATGGCACTGATGGGTTCTAAGCCCCAGGATTTATGCCTGCCTGGAACCCGAACAACAAGCAATGTGCTCAATTATGCAGCACTAAGTACATAGTTACACTAGGCAAACACGGCTTTATAGAACAAATCCCCTAGCAGAGTATGGGTTTAATAATATCACTACTTGTACAAGCAAAGATATGTCCCTAAAGCCTGGTCAAGACCTGTTGATCACCAGTCCTAATGTATATAGATAAACACACAAAGGATTACAAGTGCCAAGAATCCCCAGAATACACCAAACAACTTGAGCATGACTAGATAGGCACAATCGTATAGACTAAGGCCACATGTAGTGGAAACACAGCTAAAAACAGACAGCTGGGGCTGTAAAATGCAGCATTTTTTCTGCCATGCTTCTGCAACAGCCAGCAACACCGTATTTCCACTGCTCTACCCTATGGGCAGAGGAGTAACATGAAGCTAAAGGGCCCTAGTATAAAGTCTCTCTCCTGGTGCACCCAGGATTTAATGTTCCTCTCCAGCTGCTCCAGTTTTATGTCCCCCTCCAGCTGCCCCCATAGCCTAATGTCCCCCTCCAGCTGCTCCAGTTTAATGTCTCCCACTAGTTGCCCCTAGTTTAAAGCGGAGGACCTTAAACTGGGGCAGCTGGAGAGGGACATTAAACTGTGGAGTTTGCTGGTGGGAGACATTAAATGTCAGCCTCCAGTTGCCCCCAGTTTAATGCCCTGTCTAGTTCTCCCCATTTTAATGTTCTCTCCATCTGCCCCCAGTTTCATGTGCTTCTTCATCTGCCCCAAAGTTTACTGTCCCACTCATATGCCTCCCCAGTTTAATTTTCCTCTTCATATGTCCCCTTGTATATTGTCTCCTCTCCATCTGCTCCCCCAGTTTATTGTCCCCTCTCCAGCTGAAAAAGTTTAACATAAAAATACACTGATACTCACCTCTCCTTGCTCACTGCGCGGTCTGCAGTCTCTTGTCCCGCTTCATGTGTGATGTGAGCGACGTCATCACATTGTGCCTACAGCTTCCAGAGTCGTAGTACGCTGGGGCACAGTGGTGAGGCAGGGGCTGTCCGCTCTTGCTTCACCAGTGTATTCAACTCATCTGCATCCTTCCCGGCACATACCTCCCCCCAACCGGGACTGTGGGACATGACCTGGAATATGGGACGGTTGGGAAGTATGCCTATAGCTATGCTCCTTTATATGGGAATACAGCTTATAGACTTTTCTAATGTAAGATAGATAGATAGATAGATAGATAGATAGTTACATAAATAAATACTAGATAGATAGATACATAGATACATAGTTACATAAATAGATAGATGATAAATAATAATAGATACATACATATAGATAGATAGATAATAGATACATAGTTACATAAATAGATAGATTATAGATAATAATAGATAGATAGATAGATACATAGTTACATAAATAGATAGATGATAAATAATAATAGATACATACATATAGATAGATACATAGATAGATAGATAATAGATAGATACATAGTTACATAAATAGATAGATTATAGATAGATAGATAGATAGATAGATAGATAGATAGATAGATAGATGATAGGCCTATTTAATTGGAATAGAGGATGTCCTTCAGTTTCCCATCTGTCCAAGGCTATTTTAAGTAGAGTATGTTGTGGATTCTGCTTGCCCTGTGTTCACGCTGTAGACTCATTTTGGATCCAAGAGAGGTAAATCTTTTTGGTGTGGGGTCCCACCTGGATGGGGTGCCTTGTCTGGGTGGGTGGGCTTCCGACAGTTTAATCAAATATGTATAACGAAGATCCTCAAATTTATTAGTATATAGATATTAGTATATCTATATGTGCCAATTGTGGCTGTAATGTCCATTTCTGTTCTTTATATGTTCTGCTACTGTGTAGAGTGCTGCTGCTATTTTTGTATTTGCAGATAGATAGCTAGATCACAAATGAGATGTAATAGGTTGTTTAAGCATAGTCTATATATAAAAATAAAAAAAACTTGAGTCTTCAGTAGTTGATACCTTTTTTAATGGCTAACTAATAATGATGACAGATTACAATGTTTCGAAGCTCTGGGCTTCTTCTTCAGGTATATCTAAAAACAATTTCTGTAGACTGTATATTTATGTAGAAAAGGACACTCAGGAATAGAATTCTAGGAGGGAGGGTGGAAGAAGGTTATTGGTTATTGGTGCATACAAATAAACAATTCATCAGTTTGCAATGTTATCAGTTCAGTGATTTCTGTAGGATGCCATGAACCCATTTGACAGATTCATCCCTTCTTGCAATGTTTGAAGCAGGGTCATAAACTTGTACTCATAAATCCATCTCTCTTTCTTTGATTTAAAATTCCCTCTTACAACCAAACTTTTAATGTCATTGGTCATATTATGATCTTCATTGCTGAAATGTTTTGAAACAGGAAGGTTTATTCTTTGCTCTCTAATAGTATTGTGATGTGAGTTAATCCGCATTCTAAGCTTCTGACCAGTCTCTCCAACATACAAATTTTCGTTGGAACATTTGGTGCATATTATTAAATACACTACATTAGGTGTGTTACAGGTGAACGTACCTGGGATTTTATATTCCCTGTTAGAATTTGGTATCTTTATCTTGTCGGTGGTCAGTATGTGAGGGCAGGTTTTGCACCTTTTCTGTCCGCATCGAAATGTTCCTGTGTTAGTTGGAGGTGACAGTGAGCTGCTGACAACCATATTCCTGAGGTTTTGTGGCTGTCTATAGCACAGGAGAGGGGGCCTGGAAATATGGATTTTAGATGGTCATCTTTTTGTAGTAGTGGATGTAATTTGCGTGTGATTCCTCTCAGTATCTCCAGGTGTGGGTTATATGTGACGACAAGGGGCACCCGATTGTTTTCCTGTTTGGTATTGTATTTTAATAACTCCGATCTTAGCATTCTCATGGCCCTGGTGATTTGGTTTTCAATTGTTCTTGGATGGTAACCCTGCCTCAAGAATGTGTTTTTGAGGCCCCCAAGGTGTTTGTCTCTATCTTCAGGGTCTGAACATATGCGATGGTATCTGATAGCCTGGCTGTAGACAATGGAGTTCTTTATGTGTTTAGGATGAAGGCTATCCCATCTTAGGTAGGTAGGGCGGTCAATTGGTTTCTGATACAGCGATGCCTTAATTTTGTTGTCCTGTATCTTGATGTGAAATTTATTTCAGAGAAGGAGTAATTGAGCGTCAGGTTGAAGGTGCGATGCAACTGGTTGAATTGTCTAGCATAGTCTAGTGAAAGTGACTGTCTCTTAGTCATGAATAAAACCAATGAATTTAAGCGTCTAAACCATGCATATACATTTATTGTGGAAGCTTAGGGTATGTATACATTGCTGTCGTTAAATTTATTATCATTGTCCTAATTATAGGATTCAGTAAAACCAGTAACTTGGTTTCAGTAAAACTAAGCTTAAAATGATATTCACCATATAAAGAAGCCAACATGTGATGGGTACAGGTAAGTGGTACAGGTACAGGTAAGTCAAATATAAATGGAACAGGTATCTGTGTGTTTCAATGAATATAGATAACCATGGTGTTAAGGGGGATTTCAAATCGAAGAGAGACAGAAGAATATGGGAATATAAACTCATGATCACCTTTGACACATCCCAGAGGGGTTTAAATCTGTCCCATGGTTTTATGTCATAGGCATCACATCACTAACCAAAGGGACCATAAAACTCAGAGAGCCATCCTGTGAACTGATAATTAGTTTTTTTTTACTTATTTATTTGTGTGTATATTGCTTTCCATCACTTGTCAATTGATTCCTTTGCCCATTTTGTGTAAAAGTATGCTTGGCTATAGAAATTGTGCCATACCATGCTTGATGAAGAGACTTAGTAGTCTCGAAAGCTTGCAATCTGTCATCATTTTTGTTAGCTATTAAAAAGGGATCAACTACTGAAGACTCAATCTTTATATTTCGTATAGATAACCATGCAATACATTTAATTTGCATCCTTCTACTGTATATTAGAATAAGCACAGAACCTTGTTATCAGTAATTTTCCATCGATAAACCCAACTAAAAAAAACACCTTAAAATCTTCCTATATCTAGTTTTTAAGGTGTGCGAAGTGAAGTAACCTGAAAAAGAACATATGGGAGTAATGCAAATATCACATCAAAGATCACTTAAGTAATAAGGTGAGGTTAAATGCCTACCAATTATAAGTCATAGGACATTCACAAATTAGAAAATAACTAGGCTACTTTGCCATGACCTCTGCCCCATATTCACTACCTTTAGATTATACTTATTGTACACCTACTATAGGTTTGGCTTTTTCACCCTAACTAACCAAACTAACCAAGGCTATGATTTATAGATGTGCAATGTGTGTCGTATTTTTAGCAGCCTACACCAACTAAAAGATGCCCTAAATATGCACCAAATGTATCATCCAACATCATCCACTGTGATAGTTCTGGCTTGCCTTCAGACTATCTAGATCTAAGACAGGATTAGTAAACCCCCCTAGCCTATATTTTAAAATGTTGCAATACGTTATTGGGGAAGACTTTGTTTTTCTCTCTTGCATTGACTAGGCAAGTACTCAAATATGTGGTGAAAGTTCTGTGTGTCAATGACCTAAATGTGCAAATGTACGTCTACTGCATAAATATAGCCTTATACAGTATGTACGGATTGATGCATTTGCCTGGGACTCAGATTTTTACCAGTGTAATGTGCTAAAAAAATCAAGTTAATTTTTCCTGTAGTGGTTACCAAGATATTTGGAATATTTTAAGTGAGATGGTAACTTATCCTATGCAGGCCTCATTGTTCTTTCAATCAACAAAGATACATAGTACGGTTGAATAAAAAGGCATATGTCCATCAAGTTCACCCAGGGATGGGATAGGACATTCCTTACATTTCTATAAGCATCAATGCTATTTTGCTCAAAAAAAGTCACCTAATCCTTTTTTGAAGCTGTTAGCTGTTGCTCCTGTGACCAGCTCCTGGGGTAGGCTATTCCACAGCTTTACAGTCATTACAGTAAAGAAGCCTTGTTGACTCTTGAGATTAAACCATTTTTTCTCCAGTTGGAGTGTGTGTCCCCTTGTATTTTGAGGGGATTTTACACCGTTTTTCCTCATATGGGACATTTACATATTTATATAGGTTTACCATATCTCCCCTTAAACACCTCTTTGCCAGACTAAACAAAATGAACTCCTTTAACCCATTCTCACCGGTGGTATTTTTTGATTTTCGTTTTTGACTGTTTGCTTTCCACATCCCATAACTTTATTATTTTCCATATTAGGGCTTAATGTTTGCGGGACAAATTGTTCTTCATAATGGTACCATTTATTATTTTGTTTAATGTACTAGGAAGCTGGAAAAAAATCAGAATGGGTTATAATTGGAGAAAAAGTGCATTTGTATACATGTCTTACAGGCTTCGTTTTTATGACATTCACTATACAGCCAAAATGAGGGGCGGGTCACACTTTCGCCCGGTGTCCGATTTGTGCATTACGTCGGGTTTCCGTCTTCTGCTCCGGCAAAACTGGACAGGGGAAGGAAACCCGGCGGTCAGTTTTAAAACCCATTCACTTGAATGGGTATGTAAAGGTGACCGCCCGTGTCTGCCTGTGGCCTGTCTATGGGAAAACCGATTTTTTTTAGCCAGACACAGCTGTTTTTTTTTAGCTGGACAATCCTGCATGTCCAACTTTGTGTCCGGCTTAAAAAAACTGTTACCCTGCGGACAGGAAAGATATTTTTATATGTTTGTAGAGCAGACGTTTTCAGACACAGGGATAGCTAATGTGTATGTGTTTCATATTACAGCGGAGACCTGGCAGCTATGGTGACTGCCATATTTAAAGACCCAGCATCCACACACTATTAGGGGGAGTTCACACGGAGTTACGTGCCGCGAGATTTGGCACGTAGACGCCGCGTGACCCTTTGCGTGCCGTACACGCTCCCATTGAGTTCAATGGGAGCGGGGAGCATATGCCCCGCGCTAGTTTGCGGCCGTGAATAAATGCACGGCCGCAAACTAGCGCGGCGCATACGCTCCCCACTCCCATTGAACTCAATGGGAGCGTGTACGGCACGCAAAGGGTCACGCAGCGTCTACGTGCCAAATCTCGCGGCACGTAACTCCGTGTGAACTCCCCCTTAAAGTGAATGTCAGGAAGGGTTTAATCTCTCCACATAACTGAGGTCCTCCATGTCTCTTTGTAGTTTTGTGGCTATCCAACTGTAGGACATTGTATCTATAATTATACTTATAGACAGGATTAATAAATCTCAAAAATTGATCAGGAATAGTTTATTAAATATGACAAAAAGTTCAAGGTGTTGACTGTTCTTCTAAATTTCCCCTATTGTAATGGTCAAACATCTGTGGTATTTTCTGGGAAAAGAAGTTTGATTCATGTACGTCTTCACAACTTATAAGACTAGAGAATTAGTGTTGATTTATAAAGTGGTACTGAATATGTTGGCGCTATATAAATAAAGTTATTATTATTACAAGTTACCTCCTATCCACATTATAGGGAATAACATTCTAGATTGTTGGAGGTCCTAGTGGTGAGAATGGATGTTCCACATCCCCTGAATAGATGGAGTGTCAGGTTGCTTCTCCATTCACTTCTATAGCAGTACATCTCATTGCTATCAGTATGTCTATGTAGAATGGGAGGAAATCCACACAAACACGGGGAGAACATACAAACTCCTTGCAGATATTGTGCCTGGCAGGATTTGAACCCAGGACTCCAGTGCTGCAAGGCTGCAGTGCTAACCACTGAGCCACCGTGTTGCCCCGATGTAACCAAAGTTTTGTAGGCCCGGGGGCAATCTTTTGTCCGGGGCCCCCTACCTCATCCCTACAGTGAACTCTTGATAGTGATGGTTACGGGTGCTAAGGAGTTTAATCATCCTTAGTGTGGTTAGGGGTAATCTGTGGGTCTCCTTGGCTTATGGGCCAGATGGAAGCTGCAGTCTCAATACTGATGCCAGTGCTTATGGACCCACTAAGGCTCCGTTCCCAGGGAGTAAACACGTGTCAGAGTGAGCGCTGCAAAACAGAATCCCATTGACTTCAATGGGTGCCGTCTTACACGCGTTACACATGGAAATCAATGGGAGGCTTTTTAACCCATTGATATCAATTACATGTCAGAATGAGCGGCGCGTTACTCCGTGGGAACAGAGCCTAAGACTCCTAGGCCCCGATACAACTGCACCCTCTGCATCCCCTCAAGTTACGCCCCTGTTTCATTGGCACTGGCAGTTCCATAGACATTAATTGAATGGAGAGGCAGAGCACATGCTTGACTTGCCAGTCTATTTATTTGGAGCACATGGGGCCCCTCTTCTTCCAGCAGTTAGACCCCCCTACCAATCACATAGTTTTCCCCTAATTTGTAATAACTGGAATACCTTTTTAATGCAATTGCTGCTAAAATCTTGTTATCAGATATGACAGAAAACCATGTAGAGTCCATACCTGGACTGGTCAACGCTGTTTTAGTGCACAAGGGGGGCATACAGACTATTAGGCTGGTATCTGTGTGTATACATTTATTATATTATATAATATACACACACATACACTAAGGGAACTAGGCAACCAGAATAAAAACATCCAGTATTTACCTTCACTGGTCGCATGCAGAGAGCTAGAAAACTATCCGCAATATAAATAATGTTGCTTGAGTTATGTTTTTATGTTATTTTTTGAGAAAACCTTTTATGCTTCAATTCAGCCAAAACTTGTTGCTCGTCTTGTACTAAACTTTTCCAAATAGACATACATAGCCTAGATGAAATATTACTAATAATTGTATTGTCTAGTGGAGCTGCAGATAAGACACAAGGAAGGCTTTTCCCAGATTACTTGTACATCGGTCAGCAGGGGGAGTCGGGACTGTTCTACTGTAGTATTTCAAGTATTTTCCATGTTTGCTTTAACTGTGTGTGCGGCTCTGGATGAGAGCCTAAAATAAATGTAACAGTTTCATGGTATTGGTTCTTGCCAAGTGCATGATATTTTAAGTGATTGTATTCATTCTCTTCAAAACAGAAGTATATTACTATTCCATGAGACTGCCATAAAAAGGAAAATAGGTAACATTGACAAGATGCATCAACTTCTAATTGATAAGTGAGTAATATGGGATTTACTTGTATACGATTATGCCATGTATCATCATGTGAGTGTGTTAGGATTATGAAGCTTGGAAGCATTTGAAGCATTGAGTCACTGTTCACTGAGTGATGTCTACATTATGAAGCAAATGGAATGAAGGGGAAAAGCTGATAATGTCAATCAAAATCAACCAAATCACTGTGATTGCCATGGCAGATGAGAGCGAGCTTCAGAGGGGCTGAAGGAGATAAACATATGGCACAGATGCTGCATAATATTGTTCACATGAATCAGGCTTTGTCTGCAATCACCGGCCTACCAAATCAGTCGGCGACACGCGTACCCCTCTACTAGATGGATTGTCCGCTGCAGTAATGTATTGTGTTAGTCACACATAAAGAGTCACTCTGACAACCATACCTGTCATCCTATTGTAAAGTGGCTCTTTAGACAATTCTTCTAATATAGGGATTCCCACTGCTTGGACTTCGAGTGGTCAGCCTATTTCTGTGCAGGACCTGACAGCAAGTGTTCTCTACACCCGCAACTCCACCACAGGGAAAAGAGAACATTACATGGTGGCCATTGAACTCAATCGACCCATGCCAGGTCGGAGACCTTATTTCCAAACACTCTCCACTGTAGTAAACTTATGGAGTTCCCAGGCTAGGAAACTTTGCACTATAAATTCCTTAATAGGTTAATTTATGTGATTTGTAAACCAGACAACCCCTTCAAGGTTATGTTCACTTCACGCAGCCTCTCATCTTTACATAGCAGTATTACATACTATCCCCTCTAATGGAAGGGGGATCCTAGTTTGATATTAACCCCAGTAGTAAGTGATAGGATCAGTGGCGTAACTAGGAATGGCGGGGCCCCGTGGCGAACTTCTGACATGGGCCCCCCCGACCGACGCTGAATACCTTGACTAACTGACCCCCTAATGCCGCGCCCCCCCCCCCCCCGCATGCACATTTCTGCGCACACTATAATATCCTATGTTGGCCCCAGTACTCAGTATTATGCCCCCATACTGGCCCCAGTACACAGTATTATGTCCCATTCTGGACACCCATGAATAATTATTATACTCTGGGGTCAGAGTATAATAATCGGAGACCCAGAGGGATACAAGCAACAAACTACTGTTACTTACCTATCTCCCGACTCCCCTGCATTCTCCATTGCTGTAGGCCATATTCCGGGACGTCATGTGACCGTTGCCCTGCGTAGCGGGTCATATGACGTCACGCAAGTAGGCCAAAGCCTGCCCGGAGCCTGGAGAGGTAAGTAACACATTTTTTATGTTATTTTACGTATCCCCGGCCTCCGATCGTTATACTCAAGGGTCCAAAAAGACCCCCGAGTATAATAGTGCTTTGTGGGGCCCACGCCGTCACTTACCGATCCTGGCCCCTGCCAGGATCGGTAAGTATATAGGGCCCGTTACCGGCTGGAGTTACAATGGCCTATTAAAAAAAACAAAATAAAAACGCAGCGGTAGCGGCTGTCGCCGGGCCCCTAATGTCCCGGGCCCTGTGGCAGCTGCCTCTGCTGCTACGGCGGTAGTTACGCCACTGGATAGGATGTATTGTAAGTTTATCTCCATAAAACAAAGATATGTGTGTAATGTATACTGGCGTTCAGAGAAGAAAACCAGCTCATTGCCCATTGCAGCATAATGAGCCCCATCCATAGACCGCACAAGTGCAAATATTTTCCAACACTAGGAAAATTCACATTAAAACTATTGTTATGCATTAAACTCTAAAATAGAATCCATTGCTTAGATACAAGTATATGCACATATTTCAGGCAATACAAATGCAAAACATCCCATACCTGGGGTTGTCCAAGAATCGAAGCAACTTAATGTGTGAAGGTGGGATTTCTATGGAATGGCGGCGCGGAGAGGACATCTAAAGGTAGGAGAAGAATAGCCTTTCTTAAGGCTATTCCTACTTGTCAATGAGAAAACAATGTGGTTTAATGGTAGAATCTAGATATGAGCGAATATACTGGATCGAATACCTCGGCCGCATAGCTCCCAGTGCAAAAACACTTCTGGGGCTTTGAATTTTTACTGCCCCTCCCGCCTTCCCTACCGCCGGGAGCTATGCGGCGGAGGTATTCGATCCAGTATATTCGCTCATCTCTAGTAGAATCCCTTTAAATCCAAACAATATTGGGTTAATTATTTTCACTATTTTGAGAGTCATTCATCTAATTCCTAATTAGTTGCTATTATAAATATATTACTTTTGGCCATGTAAATAATTGAGTACTTATGGTTGTGGATGTGTATGTACTTGTTCAGGCGATGGATTCTGTATGAAATTTTTATATTATTAGTATTAATAGAGATGTTTTAAAGCAACTTTTCATTGTGTGGAATAAGTTTTCCTTATGTTTAGCAGTGATTTATACTAAAAGGTCTGAACATCTATATCGCAGGGTACATTAGGATTTCACGTCATATGACAAGTTCAGTTTTTCTCATTGCATTAGACAATGTGTTCACCTGAAAAAAAAATATTTGTTCTAGAATTGCTTTGATGTGTTACAAATGTTGTTGCAATGTCTGTACATTGGATTCTTTACAATTGATGCTCTTAGTAGATCATGTAGTCAATAATTAAATCTAGGACAGACTTGCTATACTGGCAGTTATTGTCCCCGGATTGACCTCAACCTACACACGAACCTTTCCCAATCTGGTAATATGCCTAATCCTATCCCTGCAACTCCTGCTACAAGAGAACTGACAGAGGAGGGAGGAGGCAAAGGGATAAACACATGAAGAGATCAGACTTGTATGTCCATTCATAGCAGATAAGAAATCGCATAAAATACCAGCAGCAAAGCCCAGCAGTGCAGATTATTCTTAACATATTCTGCATTGATCAATGATGATCAGTGATAATAAAGTAACACTGCCTAAACAAATAAGATAGCAATAATAATAATAATAATAATAATATTATTATTATTATTATTATTATTAATAATAATAATATAACACATAATTCTACCTTTATAATGGCAATATATCATTTTAATTTCAAGTCCTGGTTCACAACTGCTTTCAGTATTCTGTTCGAGGAGTCTGCTTGGGGACCCCTGAACGGAATACTGAATGTATTAAAAAGTGGTGAGCAATGAAAGTATACGGACCCCCTTAGACTATAATGGGGTCTGTGTCTTTTCAGCACAAATTTTGCGGAGAGAAAAAAAGTTTTTATAGTATTGTTCTCTCTGCATGATTCGTGCGGACACCACGCAAAAAACACACAGACCCCGTTATTGTCTATGGGGGTCTGTGTGCTTTCATTGCTTACCACTTTGTACAGAATTTCATAAATCTCACTTTCTGACACACAAAAATACTGACTCACTTTTACGATGCGCCAAAAAAATCAGTCTCCATTGCCCAACTAAGTTTACACTATCTTAAATTTGGTATATTTTGCGTAAGAAAATCTGCGCCATGTTCTTACTTTTCTGTCTCTTAAATATGTTGTAGAATTTGACACTTTAATCTTCGCTCATTCTGATGCACATTTTTCAAAAGTATCGAGCCAGACGTATTTTTCTATTTCTGGTGCTTGCTGTTCATAAATATGTCGCAAATGTCATGCACCATAAATTTTAGCGTTAATGTAGAAAGAAGTGTCAGACTTCTATTTATAAATATACCCCTGTGTATGAAACTGCCAGGGCTAATAGGACTCTATCTAGCCCATTTCTAGCTCTCAAAGGCAAATACTGCCAAAGTAATGTCAAAGTGACAGTAACATGTCTGTCTAAGGGAAAATGGATGGCTAGTAGTGAATAAAAACTGCTAGTTTAACCATTCACTGCACTGTCATTCTTTTTACATGTTCTGACATTAAAAATTTTGGGGAAGACACTTGACCATATTTTTTCATACACACAAAGTATTATATTGAAATTATCAGTATATATATATATATATATATATATATATATGTTTTGCAAAGTGGCAGAATCGAGTGATCATGTGCGGGATTTGGATACCAAAAGCACATTGCTGACGTTGCGGAGACGCGTCAGCACAAGCAGAGAGAGACGGCACTGGAACCTATGACAAGCCTGTGCTTTGCGTACAGGGGGCCGACCCCTGTCCTTTCTGAAGACCAATTTGCATAATGAAGAAAAATATCAAAAATGGCGGCACGGTCCTGAAAGATAAAGGTAGGAGAAGAAGAACCTTTCTAAAGATTAGATTAGATTAGAAGAAGAACCTTTTTAAAGATTATTCTGACGTGCTTTTAGTTAAAAATCAATTTTTTTAATGATAGAATCCCTTCAAATGTATACCTAGCACAGTAGCTAAGGGGTTAGCATTGCAGCCTTGAAGATCCGCAGTCTTAGGGGGAGTTCACACGGAGTAACGTGCCGCGTGATGTGGCACGTATACGCCGTGTGAAATTTTGCGGGCTGTATACGCTCCCATTGATTTCAATGCGTGGATTTCAATGCGATTTCAATGCGTGAATCGTAAACGCAGCATTATTTTGCGGCCATGATTTTGCTGCCGCAAAATAGCACCGCGTATAGGATACCGGCTCCCATTGAAATCAATGGGAGCGTATACGGCCCGCAAAGTCTCACACGGCGTATACGTGCCACATCACGTTACTCCATGTGAACTCCCCCTTAGATTCAAATTCAACCAAAGACGACATCTGCAAGGAGTTTGTATGTTCTCCCTGTGTTTCCGTGGGTTTTGGGTATTGCGCAGCTGCATATCCTCAATTGTGGCCGAGTGCATGCCATCAGAGTACAAAACACAGTGGAATCTACTATGGCCGTGACCCGCTAGAAACTTGGCCCGGATGACTGGGAACGAATTGCTGTTTCATGGACACACATTGCCTTATGGATGACTGAAGCCCCACATTGCAGAAGTGCAGCTTTTTTTGTTACAGATTTTGCTGACTCTTTTTAGAGCCAAATCCAGGGGTGGATGGAGCAGAAGGAGAAATATAAGAGCTTTCTGTATATTTCCTATTCCTTTTGTAGCCATTTTTGGTTCTAGTTAAAAAAAACCCCAGCAAAATCTGCGACCAAAAAAGCTGCATTTCCTGATTTTGAAGCAAAATCCGCTGTCAAAATCAACCTCTTTGCCCCTGTGTGAACTAGCCCTAATAAGGGGGTTTTCTGGACTGGGAGCTGTTTTTGATACTAGGTCATCAGTTTCTGATTGGTGGGGGGTCCAACATCCCATACTGATCAGCTGTTCCGATTCAAGTGAATAGGAGCAAGACTGCTAAACTTCAGCCTTCCACTATACAGTGGACAGAGCCTTCCCTTTTCTGCTTTATCCCCTCTATAGTTTCCTGCCTGGAGGAGCTGATCAGCGTGGTGTCCTGATGTCGCAAACCCACTGATCAAATACTCAGAATAGATCATTGTCAAAAATGGACAGCAGCATGGAAAACTCCTTTAAGACTTGTTCTGACTCTTCAGTGCTCATGGTTTTATTTGAACAAAGACTAAGAAAAATCTGTTGTAGCCTGCATATAAATATTTTATGACACTCACATAGCAGGTATGTTCCTCTATAACTATGTATAGGTTCAAAGGGAAATGACACTATTTTTATAAGATACAATATAATTCCATTTCACAAATTTTGACCAATATATATGGAGTATTGTAGTGAAATAGCTGTAACTACAAGTTGTTTTACCTGACTGAACAAGATATTAGAAAAATGCACCCTGTGACTGAGAGGAAGGGTATCATAAAATAACAGTACAGAATACAAACATTACTGCTATACACACCACACTATAAGTCACACTTCAGTGCACATATATAATACACCTATCAGACTACTTTGCCACACACAAGTACCTAACTCTGGTAGCGGCTTAAGTCTTTTTTTTCAGCATTGGTGTCAAATGATCCCAAATCCTCGTATAATCCTTATTTGTTACAGTTTAGGAAGTGTGTATTTCTCCATGTTGTGTACATATTTCTTGGCAATCGCGAAGGTCAGGGTGTTATTTCACAGTTTATTTCAAAGACAAATGATAAGGTGAAGCATTAGACCAAATCAGATGAAAGCATGTTCATAGACTATAGGTAAATACACTCCCTGCATTGGAATTCACCTTGCACATAGCACATAGGGCAAGCACCAAGATAGAGCAAATAGAATAGATGGAGTTTGGCCTACATTTAAAGGGAGTCTGTCCCCAGAAAACAGCCAGGAGTATAACTAGGAAAGACAGGGTTCCACGGCAAACTTTTGACTGAGCATCTCACCAGCGCTTTACTGGCCCCTATACATGATAATACTCCCTCACCTGCCTCTGAACAATACATCATTCCTTTTTCTGGCTTCAACACAGTGTATTTCCACCTTTACTGTCCCCACATAACATATTGTCCCTGTTATTGACCCCACACAGTACATTGTATCCTGACTGGTTAGAAGGACCAGCTCTGTCCTAAGAAGCCCGCTGGGTGACAGGTGACAGAAGGATACTGTCCGTAGTGAGGTCAATGCTGGAGAACAACTCCCATCCCATGAGACCATAATGGCACTGGGCCATACTGTCAGTGACCACCTGCTTCACCCCAAGTGTGAAAAGGAGAGCTATCAGAGATCCTTCCTCAGGCTGTATAATCTACATCAGGCTAAGCGAAGATCACTCCGCACAGAGAACTAAATGATCCTGAAGTCTCTCTTTTCTTTTTCTTTACTATAACTCCTAGTATCTTTACTCTCTGCTATTCTGAGCTTGTATGTGTTCTTTCTTGTAATATATTACTGTATTATCCATGCTGTTGTAACACACTGAATTTCCCCATGGTAAGACTATTAAGGTTATCTTTTTTTATCCTACTGGCCTCCATACAGTATAGTGAACCCTTTTCTGACCTACACAATATATATTTTCCCTTTATTGGCACCCACATGGTATAACACCCACTTTACTGGCCTCCACAGACCAGAATGCCCCCCTTTACTGGCCACACAGCATACTGCACATTTAGTGCCCTGAGACAGTGTATTGCTCCTTTACTGCCCTCCACAAAGAATATGTCTCCTTTATTGGACCCCACAGAGTATACTGCCCCCTTGCAGTATATTGCCTCCTTTACTGGCCCACATACAGTATATTTCCTCTTTACTGACCTTTCAACACTAATTGCCCTCATTATTGCTCACATAGTATATTCTGTCTCTTTAATTGCCCCCAAAACAGTAAACTGCCCTGTTTATTGCCCCCCAACAGTAACTACCTCATTTATTGGCCCACATACACTATACTGCCCAGTGGCGTAACTACCACCATAGCAGCAGAGTCAGCTGCCACAGGGCCCGGGACATTAGGGGCTCGGTGACAGCCGCTACTGCTGCTATCATTATACTCGGGGGTCTTTTTCGGACCCCCGAGTATAATGATTGGCGGACCGGGAAGAGGTAAGAAACATAAAAAGCACTGTTACTTACCTCTCCACGATCCTGGCCAGGCCTCCTTCCTACTTGTCTGACGTCTCTGACGTCACATGAACCCGGCCTGCGTCCGGGTGTTCACAGTGGGACATAATACTGTGTGCAGGGACCACTATTGGGGATAATACTGTGTGCAGGGGCCACTATTGGGGATAATACTGTGTGTAGGGGCCACTGAGGGACATAATACTGTGTGCAGGGGCCACTATGAGGGATAATACTGTGTGAAGGGGCCACTATGGGGCATAATAGAGCGCGCAGGAATGCGTAGGAGGGGGTCGGTCGAGGTCTTCGGTGTCGGCGTTGGTCGGGGGGGGGGGGTCCATGTCAAAAGTTCGCCACGGGGCCCCGCCATTCCTAGTTACGCCACTGATACTGCCCTCTTTACTAGTCCTCAAAGAGTACACTTCTTCCTTTATTTTGCCCCCAATCAGTAATTGCCCTCTTTATCGGCCCCAAAATTGCTCCAAAAATCTAATTTCCATATTGTCAAAAACAGAAATATCTCATCAATGGAGGCACTGATTAACAAATGGAAAACACCATTTGATTAAAGTGACCTTAACCTATATACACTGCTCAAAAAACTAAAGGGAACACTCAATTATAACACATCCTAGATCTGAATGAATGAGATATTCTCATTGAATACTTTGTTCTGTACAAAGTTGAATGCTATGACAACAAAATCATACAAAAATCATGAATGGAAATCACATTTATTAACCAATGGAGGCCTGGATTTAGAGTCCCCCTCAAAATTAAAGTGGAAAAACACACTGCAGGCTGATCCAACTTTGATGTAATGTCCTTAAAATATGTCAAAATGAGGCTCAATAGTGTGTGTGGCCTCCCTGTGCCTGTATGACCTCCCTACAACGCCTGGGCATGCTCCTGATGAGGTTGGGGGTGGTCTCCTGAGGGATCTCCTCCCAGACCTGGACTAAAGCATCTGCCAACTACTGGACAGTCTGTGGTGCAACGTGACGTTGGTGGATGGAGCAAGACATGATGTCCCAGATGTGCTCAGTCGGATTCAGGTATGGGGAACTGGTGGCCTGTCCATAACTTCAATGCTTTCATCTTGCAGGACCTGCTGACACACTCCAGCCACATGAGGTCTGGCATTGTCCTGCATTAGAAGGAACCCAGGGCCAACAGCACCAAAATATGGTCTCACAAGAGGTCTGAGTATCTCATCTCGGTACCTAATGGCAGTCTGGCTAATTCTGGCAAGCACATGGAGGGCTGTGCGGCCCTCCAAAGAAGTGCCACCCCACACCATTACTGACCCACTGCCAAACTGGTCATGCCGAAGGATGTTGCAGGCAGCAGATTGCTCTCCACAGCGTCTCCAGACTCTGTCACTTCAGTCACATGTGCTCAGTGTGAACCTGCTTTCATCTGTGAAGAGCACAGGGCGTCAGTGGCAAAGTTGCCATTCCTGGTGCTCTGTGGCAAATGCCAAGCATCCTGTACGGTGTTGAGCTGTGAGCACAACCCCCATCTGTGGACGTCAGGCCCTTATACATACCATCCTCATGGAGTTGGTTTCTAATTGTTTGTGCAGACACATGCACATTTGTGGCCTGCTGGAGGTCATTTTGCAGGGCTCTGGCAGTGCTCCTCCTGTTCCTCCTTGCACAAAGGTGGAGGTAGCGGTCCTGCTGCTGGGTTGTTGCCCTCCTACGGCCCCCTCCACGTCTCCTGGTGTACTGGCCCGTCTCATGGTAGCTCCTCCAGCCTCTGGACATTACGCTGACAGACACAGCAAACCTTCTTGCCACAGCTCACATTGATATGCCATCCTGGATGAGCTGCACTATCTGAGCCACTTGTGTGGGTTGTAGAGTCCGTCTCATGCTACCACAAGTGTGAAAGCACAACCAACATTCAAGACCACAACATCAACCAGAAAGCATTGATACTGAGATGTGGTCTATGGTCTCCACCTGCAGAAGCACTCCTTTATTAAGTGTGTCTCGATAACTGCCAATAATTTCCATCTGTTGTCTATTCCATTTGCACAACAGTATGTGAAACTGATTGTCAGTGTTTCTTGTAGTTACATTGTGTTGCTTAAGTGTTTCCTTATTTGTTTGAGCAGCGTATTTGTGGGTTTTCTTTGATTTGCTGGGTTTGACTGATAGATTTCCTTTAAAGTCTCTGCTCTAAGACATTACATGAGACAATATCATCCTCAGTTTATAACAGGAGAATTCAGTAGTCAGAAAATAGGTGGAAATACTGATCCCTGTGCAGGCAGAGAACCCATCATCTGCACACTTGAGAAAGGGAAATGTGCCCGAAAGCAGTTGTATTACTTTATCATATAGGTTTAAAGCTTTATTGCAACCAAAGGACCAGCTTTTTCATGCTTTTTTTTGTAAATACATCCCAGTATTCCACATCCTTTACCTATCACTAGCAGCGTATAGTGGCACTCATACGCTGAAGAGCTGAATGGCTGCTACCAAGGTCCATTAAGAATATCTTGAGATGCATTACTAGTAGAGATGAGCGAACACTAAAATGTTCGAGGTTCGAAATTCGATTCGAACAGCCGCTCACTGTTCGAGTGTTCGAATGGGTTTCGAACCCCATTATAGTCTATGGGGAACATAAACTCGTTAAGGGGGAAACCCAAATTCGTGTCTGGAGGGTCACCAAGTCCACTATGACACCCCAGGAAATGATACCAACACCCTGGAATGACACTGGGACAGCAGGGGAAGCATGTCTGGGGGCATAAAAGTCACTTTATTTCATGGAAATCCCTGTCAGTTTGCGATTTTCGCAAGCTAACTTTTCCCCATAGAAATGCATTGGCCAGTGCTGATTGGCCAGAGTACGGAACTCGACCAATCAGCGCTGGCTCTGCTGGAGGAGGCGGAGTCTAAGATAGCTCCACACCAGTCTCCATTCAGGTCCGACCTTAGACTCCGCCTCCTCCGGCAGAGCCAGCGCTGATTGGCCGAAGGCTGGCCAATGCATTCCTATGCGAATGCAGACTTAGCAGTGCTGAGTCAGTTTTGCTCAACTACACATCTGATGCACACTCGGCACTGCTACATCAGATGTAGCAATCTGATGTAGCAGAGCCGAGGGTGCACTAGAACCCCTGTGCAAACTCAGTTCACGCTAATAGAATGCATTGGCCAGCGCTGATTGGCCAATGCATTCTATTAGCCCGATGAAGTAGAGCTGAATGTGTGTGCTAAGCACACACATTCAGCACTGCTTCATCAAGCCAATACAATGCATTAGCCAGTGCTGATTGGCCAGAGTACGGAATTCGGCCAATCAGCGCTGGCTCTGCTGGAGGAGGCGGAGTCTAAGGTCGGACCTGAATGGAGACTGGTGTGGAGCGATCTTAGACTCCGCCTCCTCCAGCAGAGCCAGCGCTGATTGGCCGAATTCCGTACTCTGGCCAATCAGCACTGGCTAATGCATTGTATTGGCGTGATGAAGCAGTGCTGAATGTGTGTGCTTAGCACACACATTCAGCTCTACTTCATCGGGCTAATAGAATGCATTGGCCAGCGCTGATTGGCCGAATTCCGTACTCTGGCCAATCAGTGCTGGCCAATGCATTCTATTAGCTTGATGAAGCAGAGTGTGCACAAGGGTTCAAGCGCACCCTCGGCTCTGATGTAGCAGAGCCGAGGCTGCACAAGGGTTCAAGCGCACCCTCGGCTCTGATGTAGGAGAGCCGAGGGTGCACTTGAACCCTTGTGCAGCCTCGGCTCTGCTACATCAGAGCCGAGGGTGCGCTTGAACCCTTGTGCACACTCTGCTTCATCAAGCTAATAGAATGCATTGGCCAGCGCTGATTGGCCAATGTATTCTATTAGCCTGATGAAGTAGAGCTGAATGTGTGTGCTAAGCACACACATTCAGCTCTACTTCATCGGGCTAATAGAATGCATTGGCCAGCGCTGATTGGCCAGAGTACGGAACTCGACCAATCAGCGCTGGCTCTGCTGGAGGAGGCGGAGTCTAAGATCGCTCCACACCAGTCTCCATTCAGGTCCGACCTTAGACTCCGCCTCCTCCAGCAGAGCCAGCGCTGATTGGCCGAATTCCGTACTCTGGCCAATCAGCACTGGCTAATGCATTGTATTGGCGTGATGAAGCAGTGCTGAATGTGTGTGCTTAGCACACACATTCAGCTCTACTTCATCGGGCTAATAGAATGCATTGGCCAATCAGCGCTGGCCAATGCATTCTATTAGCGTGAACTGAGTTTGCACAGGGGTTCTAGTGCACCCTCGGCTCTGCTACATCAGATTGCTACATCTGATGTAGCAGTGCCGAGTGTGCATCAGATGTGTAGTTGAGCAAAACTGACTCAGCACTGCTAAGTCTCTGCATTCGCATAGGAATGCATTGGCCAGCCTTCGGCCAATCAGCGCTGGCTCTGCCGGAGGAGGCGGAGTCTAAGGTCGGACCTGAATGGAGACTGGTGTGGAGCGATCTTAGACTCCGCCTCCTCCAGCAGAGCCAGCGCTGATTGGTCGAGTTCCGTACTCTGGCCAATCAGCGCTGGCCAATGCATTCTATTAGCCCGATGAAGTAGAGCTGAATGTGTGTGCTTAGCACACACATTCAGCTCTACTTCATCAGGCTAATAGAATACATTGGCCAATCAGCGCTGGCCAATGCATTCTATTAGCTTGATGAAGCAGAGTGTGCACAAGGGTTCAAGCGCACCCTCGGCTCTGATGTAGCAGAGCTGAGGGTGCACAAGGGTTCAAGTGCACCCTCGGCTCTCCTACATCAGAGCCGAGGGTGCGCTTGAACCCTTGTGCAGCCTCGGCTCTGCTACATCAGAGCCGAGGGTGCGCTTGAACCCTTGTGCACACTCTGCTTCATCAAGCTAATAGAATGCATTGGCCAGCACTGATTGGCCAGAGTACGGAATTCGGCCAATCAGCGCTGGCCAATGCATCCCTATGGGAAAAAGTTTATCTCACAAAAATCACAATTACACACCCGATAGAGCCCCAAAAAGTTATTTTTAATAACATTCCCCCCTAAATAAAGGTTATCCCTAGCTATCCCTGCCTGTACAGCTATCCCTGTCTCATAGTCACAAAGTTCACATTCTCATATGACCCGGATTTGAAATCCACTATTCGTCTAAAATGGAGGTCACCTGATTTCGGCAGCCAATGACTTTTTCCAATTTTTTTCAATGCCCCCAGTGTCGTAGTTCCTGTCCCACCTCCCCTGCGCTGTTATTGGTGCAAAAAAGGCGCCAGGGAAGGTGGGAGGGGAATCGAATTTTGGCGCACTTTACCACGTGGTGTTCGATTCGATTCGAACATGGCGAACACCCTGATATCCGATCGAACATGTGTTCGATAGAACACTGTTCGCTCATCTCTAATTACTAGTTGTTGTGTTCTCATCACAATTTCCTAAGGTGAGCACTGAATCCATATTTTTACCATATTACGCAAAATGCAATTAACAGTATTACACTATTAGTGCTTGGTACTTTATATATCTTCTCGGACTTAGGCTGTATTCACACTGAGTAACGCTGGCGTTTTTTGTGCTTATTTTTGCACATAGCGCCGCGTTAACGCCACATATACGCCGCGTTAACGCCAGGCAACGCCACCGCAAAATAGCGCGGCGTTAATGCAGCGTACACGTCATTGCTCACCAATCATTGGTCACAGCAGTGATCCTTTGGGTCCAGAGGCACACAACATTCAGACAACGCAAACTAAGTGTCCCTCATGACAAGGCTCCCCTCCTCCTACTTAAACTACTGAAAGACAGGGCAGGGCCAAGAAACACACTATACTCACATGGAATGGGAGCCGCCTGGAGGGCAGAAGGGGAAGCAGGCACGACCATGAGCAAGAATGGGGGTTGGTAAGTAAATAGGGTTCAACCCCAGAGTATAATGATCGGAGGCCCAGAGGAGGTGACCAAACATAAAACACAGTGTCATTTAACTCTTCTGGGCTCTGGTGCGGGTCTTTGGACCTCTGCAATGACGTCGTTATGCGTTGTAATGCCGGCCTGACATCTGTGATGTCATTGAAGAGGCCGAAGACCTGCACTAGAGCCTATGAGAAGTACATAATACTGTTAGTTATGTTTAATCACCTCCCCTTGGCCTCGGCTTATTATACTCTGGGGTCAGAAGAGACCCCATAGTATAATAGTTTAATTTCGTACCAAACAAAACTCCCAGGTGAACCTCACAAAATGAATCATGTATGGTTTGCCTAACAAATACTCTTACCAAACCCTGCTCCTGTCCATGGCCGCCTCTGCTTCCCCTTCAGCCCTCCAGTGGACCCTGTGCGTCCATATCACGCGGTTGTCAGCAACATCCTGACACTGTTCAGTGTCAGAGATATGCTATGAGACACTATGGGCAGAAGCAGAAGCAGTAGTGGACAGAAGCGGGGATTGGTAACTAAGTAGGGCCCATTACCCGCCACTGCTAATATATCAGAAGCATCCTGCCTGACATGGCATCAATTCATAGTACATGTAGACTATACATTGAGTATAGAGACAACAAAGAGACATGACCCAGTGCACGGCCAATGGAAACAACCCGATTTCACCCATTTGGAAAGCCATCATGTCACCCTCCCTTCAGAATGCACCTGACTGAAGTAGACATGATTACTCAGCAGCAAGTACACAGTTAAAGTGACAGTGTAACGTTATACAGTGCTATAAATCATGAGCCTATCAATAAAATGCATGTCATAAAATGCACAATAAGGTACACAAAGCACAAGCAAATACATACAAGATTTACACAGGACAATCTCTGGTAAAGACTCAAAGGAGTCACCCACCTAAGGCCATTTCCTGTAAAGTGGTGGCTCCTTCCTTTTTACAATCCTATGCTAGTTAAATTCTATTCTACTTTAAAACCATAATTTAGAAATTTAAAGAATCTTTTATGTCAATGGAGGTTTTTCATATATTTTATATGTTCCTTTTGATTTAGCAAATACTCATAAAAAACTGGTACGTCACCAATTAATATATGTCCTGTTATCAAATGATTGTCCATATATTTTTATAATGTGAAATGTTTATCTTTTATTTTTGACAAATTTCACAACTGGTGTGAGATCAATTATGCAAAATGTCACAAAAATAACACTAATTGAAAATTAATACATGTGGACCAGAGACTCACTGTATTGATGTGTAAGTGTAAACACCTCTAAACAAGCTGGTCCTTAAAGGGGCTCTATCATTATATTTTGGCCATTTGAGATAATCATATGCCTGAATAGGCTATTCAGGTGCTGCTAATCGTTCCCCCCCCCCCCCCCTGTTTTTATGATCTACCAGTAAAACTGATATGCTAATTAGCTCTTCTGTGCACCCTGGGCATTCTGCGCACCCCCCCCCCCCCCAAGTCATACCTTTCTCACACCCACCTCTGTTGCTTGTACTCTAAAAGTCGTCCTCCTCCCTGCGAGTAATCTTGGGCATGCGCAGTAGCAATAAACCCTATAGTACACATTGAGCTCTGCTATGCCAGCGTTCAGGGGCAGATCCAGAGCTGGGCGAGCCGGGCAACCGCCTGGGGCCCCGCGCTCAGACCCAGCGCCGCACCTCTAATGGGGGTGGCAGCCCAGGTGATTTTTTTTCTTTTTTCTTTGAACCAGCGCAGGAGAGCTGCTGCTCTCCATGCGCTGGTTCAGACGTCTACGTATCAGCGTAGGCGGCGTCATCACCCCGCCTACGCTGATACGTAGACGTCTGCCGAGAGAAGAGGATCGCGAAGGCAGTGGGAGCAGCAGCAGCGCGATCGGTAAGTATAATAACATTTTTTTTTGTTTTCTAATAGGCCGCTATGGTAGCGACCTATTTACCAACCTCCCCGGACCTGATCACTGCCGCCCCCACTTCCCCTTGTACTACAGGCCGCGGAGACCGGCAGTGAATAGGCCCGGGCCAGGCCACGATCCCTCTGCCGCTATTATTATACTCGGAGGTCTTTCCAGACCCTCGAGTATAATAATCGGAGCCCCAGGGGAGATGAGGGAACATAATAAACAGTGTTACTTACCTCTCCGGGATCCGATGTTAATCCTAGCTGGCTTCAGGCCTATATGGTAATGCCCAGGTGTCACGTGGTCTGGTATATTACCATATAGGTCCAAAGCCTGTGGTGGTAGTAGTACCATATAGGCCTGAAGCCTGTTAGGATTAAAAAGGACCTTTTATGGGTTTGGGCAAAGGCAGTTCTACTGTATATACTGCTGGAAAGCCGACAGTGCACTGAATTCGGCTTTCCAGCGGTATATAGAACTGCCTTTGCCCAAACCCATGAAAAGTCCTCTTTAACATCGGATCCCGGAGAGGTGAGTAACAGTGTTTATTATGTTCTCTCATCTCCCCTGGGGCTCCGATTATTATACTCGGGGGTCTGAAAAGACCCCTGAGTATAATAATAGAGCTTGAAGGGTCCACTGTGGCCCCTGTAACCTCTATTATGCCCCACAGTGGCCCCCCTGCAACCTCTATTATGCCCCACAGTCTATTGTGCCACTGTGGGGCATAATATAGGCTGCAGGGGCCGCTCTGGGATATATAAACATATATATATATATATATATATATATATATATATATATATATATATATATATATAGGGGTTGGGTGCATGGAGGAGTGAGAAGTCAAAGATGTTTGTGTTTCAAACCTTACAGAGTCAAATCACAGCTGAAAGAAGTGGTCATGGCGGTCCAAAGGGAAGAGATGGGAAATGTGGGGAGATATCTCCTGTGAGTATTACTGCATTGTATTTATTGTAATGTCAGAATGTAATGTCAGAAAATACGAATCGCATTTGAAAAACGCATTTTTAGGGCAAATATTTAAAAAAAATCCTGGGGGGGGGGGGACCCCCAGACCCCCCGTTCCTCCAGTAAGTAGGGCCCCACCAAAGTCAATTGCCCAGGGCCCCACAAAGCCTGGATCCGCCACTGCCAGCGTTCCTATGGCAGTGTCATAGGTTTAAATGGGAAATTGTGGGTTTGTCTTCTCCGCTCCTCCCACAACACTAACAGCTCAGCTACTTCATGTTCTCCAGTCTGGAGAAACTTCTGCTGCCCCCCGCACTCTCCACCGCTATAATTGAGGAGGGGGCTTGATTCTGTATACCTACACCAACTGACACTGCGCATGCCTGAGATCGCTGAGAATACAGTCGCTGTATTGAAATCTCAGTTTCTTAGTATTTCATGTTTTGTTTTTTTTTGTCTAAGTCTCCTTCTGTAAAAACCTTTCTTCTGATTTACTGCCATGAAGACTACAAAATCATTTGTGCAGGACATTTCACCACTTGGCCAGGATGAAACTCAGTTCCCGTCACATACTGAAAATTTGTGACAGTCTTTAACCATACCTCCCAACTTTTGAAGAACCGAAAGAGGGACAAAATGTGTGGCGCGCGTAGCGCGCCGCGGCAAATTTAGCCCCACCCACTTTTGTGTTGACTCCGCCCACTCGTTAATTTTTCATGTGCCCGCACACAGTATAATCCTCCTATAGTCACCCGTAAATTATATGTCCCCCCTCTATCTCTCCCCCAGTTTCATATACACCCTTCATCTGCCCCCAGATTCATGTCCTCTCCATCTCTGCCCCCAGATTCATGTCCTCTCCATCTCTGCCCCCAGATTCATGTCCCCTCCATCTCTGCCCCCAGATTCATGTCCCACATCTCTGCCCCCAGATTCCTGTCCCTCCATCTCTGCCCCCAGATTCATGTCCCCACATCTCTGCCCCCAGATTCATGTCCCACATCTCTGCCCCCAGATTCCTGTCCCTCCATCTCTGCCCCCAGATTCATGTCCCCACATCTCTGCCCCCAGATTCATGTCCCACATCTCTGCCCCCAGATTCCTGTCCCTCCATCTCTGCCCCCAGATTCATGTCCCCCATCTCTGCCCCCAGATTCATGTCCCTCCATCTCTGCCCCCAAATTCATGTCCTCTCCATCTCTGCCCCCAGATTCATGTCCCCCATCTCTGCCCCCAGATTCATGTCCCTCCATCTCTGCCCCCAGATTCCTGTCCCTCCATCTCTTCCCCCAGATTCATGTCCCCCATCTCTGCCCCCAGATTCATGTCCCTCCATCTCTGCCCCCAAATTCATGTCCCCCATCTCTGCCCCCAGATTCATGTCCCCCATCTCTGCCCCCAGATTCATGTCCCCCATCTCTGCCCCCAGATTCATGTCCCCCATCTCTGCCCCAATGTCATGCCGTCCTCTCCTTCATCTGCCCCCAGATTCACGTTCCACCTCCACATTAAACTTACCTTCTCCTCCGCTCCCTCGCCGCCTCTCTCGCTGACACATGCGGCTGAAGGAAGGAGCTGACACAGGTCAGCTCCTCGCTTCGCCGCTGCCCGCCTCTCTCCCTGACACACGCGGCTGAAGCTGCTCGCGTGCTCGCTTCGCCGCTGCGTCTCTCTCTCTCGCTGACACATGCGGCTGAAGCGAGGAGCCGACTTGTGTCAGCTCCTCGCTTCGCCGGCTCCTGGCGTGTACATCGCGTCTACAAGCCAGGAGCCGGCGGCAGCAGCGAAGCGAGCAGCTGACACAGGTCAGCTCCTCGCTTCAGCCGCATGTGTCAGCGAGAGAGAGACGCAGCAGCTTCAGCCGCGTGTGTCAGGGAGAGAGGCGGGCAGCGGCGAAGCGAGGAGCTGACCTGTGTCAGCTCCTTCCTTCAGCCGCATGTGTGTTCAACTCAGATCTGCGTCCTCTGGACGCAGATCTGAGTTGAAATCGGGACATACCTCCCTCCAACCGGGACCGCGGGACATGTCACCCAAATCGGGACTGTCCCGCGGAAATCGGGACGGTTGGGAGGTATGCTTTAACCTCCTTTTGTCTCTGAGTGAGGAGAATACATGTGTGTCCATGACTGTAAGAGCAGGTATAGCGTTCCTTTCCTGTAATAACTATGGCTTTTTCTGGTTGTCCATTAGACCTCCCCACTCCCCACTCCCTCCCTCCCTCCCCACTTGTACTAGTAGTGCAGCAGCCATGCTGGTTATTGTTTTTGTGCTGGAAATCCTTCTAGGGAACATTCACTCCTGGATCTATTGTTAATGGGGCAGACTTTCTTTACAAATGTACTATAGAATCTGGTCCAATCCATAGCTGGCAACATCGTCCATGCAGGACTCCCGCCTTGAAAGTGGATACACCTTATTCTCACACAACTGTGTGTGGCAAAT
Organism: Leptodactylus fuscus; assembly: GCF_031893055.1. Lineage (NCBI taxonomy): Eukaryota > Metazoa > Chordata > Amphibia > Anura > Leptodactylidae > Leptodactylus > Leptodactylus fuscus. The sequence continues at coordinate 165,311,610 of NC_134269.1, read as the reverse complement.
CACAATGGCCACTTCTTCGGATCAGGGTGACGGTTGACAACTGGCCTATCTCAAAGAGCTGCCTGGAACACAATTCTTGGGATGGGAAACCATTCCTTGATGCAGCACACACAATCTGATATACAGTGGGGGTCTTGTGTCAATAAGGCACACTTTGGTGATGCCGTATAGAACATTTAGGCAGCTCTTTGGCTCAACTGAACACCGAATTCCAGGATGGCAGACTTGGATATGTCTATTCTTGCTTTGCCTTCCTGTGTGACATATCTAGGTTTGCTGGGTAAAGGAGGCAGATTTTGCATTCTAGAAACATAAAGCAATTGTAAGCACAATGCACCTGCAGGATGCAACATCAGGATAAGGCGCACCATGGACATAACCTATGTCATTCTTAGCAGATGTTAGTGCTGAGGCTTTCCAATACAGCAATCTGTTCAGATGTTTCCATGTGCATGTTCTAATTATATTAATATATGAGAAGGAGATTTACTTGCAATGATCAAATAATGTTGTAAATTGTCAGACGGTTGAGGTGCTCTTAATGTTCCCTCCCGGAGGCCTGGATATTATCCTGATCTTCTCTAATCTCTGAAATATTAGAGAATGTTAAGCTTTTCTTTATGAGACTATAATTCAGGTGATCTTAAGGGTGTGTACAGACTTGAAGCCTCAATTGTCCCCTTAGACTTTCTCTGTTCCTGCAAGGAACAATACGCTGTTAGAGACTGATGCTGCCAGACTGCGACCAAATTGTGGAATTTACTAAGACAGCTGGAGGGCAAAATGCGGTGGAAGCAACTGGCAGAATTTACTAATAATTTTCTTGCTTTTCATGATGAACAGATGTCAGCTACATGAGGTGGTAAATTACTGCAGAAAGAAATAAGATCTATAGATTATTATAGACAATAATGGGTTCTGTGGGCTTTTGTTTGGTGAGGACTGGCACGGCGCACGCAACAATAAGCTTTTTGAAACTGTTGCAGGTCCAAAACTATATATACAGTGTACAGATCTAGAAGCAGAGAATTCATTTCAATGGGAGCTGAGCTGCTGTAATGTTGTATAGCCACTATACGATGTACGGAGCCCTCGGCTTCTTGCTCCATTCACTGTCTGGGTATAGCAGCATCACAGAATAGAACATATCACAGTCCTAGAAAATATTACTATTGACTTTTTGTCATAAATCACTAGATAAACCAAACATGTTAAATTTTCCTAGTTGTGTATCTATGTATCAATCTTGATAGGCTATATAAATTATTTCTGAAAATGAGAGATAGGTTTAAGACCGATATAGTTCTCCAAAGGCAATTGGGATTGGGTGGCTAGGTTCACATCACATTTGACCTAAAATTCATACTAGCCAACATTTGATCAGTGAGGTTTGGAAGAATTCCTTACAAAACAATCCCATGCCCCCCATGTATGTGGGCATCGCCCCACTTTGTACCATGAACCTCTTGTGGTCTAACCATGCCTTATTTTTGGAACATGACAGGCACATAATGTGCCTAATTCAGTTATTATATGACTGACCAGGCCAGGGAGACTTGTCCTCTCTTCTGGAAGTCCAAGAGATTTTTGAGAGCCTCCCATATATTCCGGGAGAGATGGTAGGTAGAGGGTGGTAGCATGTGTCTGTGTAATAAAAGCAGTATACAGTCACAAGGTGGATAGGGACAAGTTTCCTTCATGGTACATCCTTATTTTGATACTGTAACAAGATCGTATACTGAGACATGATGTCCAGATGCTGCCTTACCTAAGTAACCAAAGGTATCTGTCCTGAGGACCTATAGAGAGGAGTCTATGGCCATGATCTATATTCTCTTTTAACAGAGTGAACCAACAAAAACCTCTGACTGTGACAAGTCATAAAAATGGTTGAGGTTTGCTTACCATATACATACGTCCTTCTGAAGTGGAGGAAGTCCTGCAGAGAAAAAGGTTAGCTAGGGGATCACTTGAGAGGACTTCACGAGGTAGTATTATATGAGTAACAGAGGGGCAGCTGAGTGAGGACAACTGCTAAGACCACTGGATGAGCTTGAGTGCAGGGTTTGAGAGATATTCCCATGATTGTACCCTTTATTCTAGAGTAATGTATGAGGACGTGGTGGAAAACGTATGTCTAAAATATTGGCATATACATTTCTTCTTCACATCTCTACTCCTGCCCTCTCATATGTCTTCAGTTTTCATGTGTTGAAAATAATAATAGTTAAAGACCCTTGAAGCTCATGTTGTTCATTCTTGGTATGCTCTTATGAATGAAAGACTGTATTTTTCCTTCCATAAAGACAACAAACTGCAGAGCTGATTCATTTACGCTCAAGGTTATATTAAGTGCCCTGGGAGCCAATGTTTCTAGGTGTAGAACTGCAGACACAGGGTGGATCAGTGTGCTGGATTACAATTATATCATCATACCTGACACTTATAGACGTGCTTGTCGAAGTTGTAATTAAAGGAAAGGCAATAATATACAGTATATGCTAGCCATTATTACACATATGCCTGCAGAAACTGCTCTTACTTTCACCGGCCACATTTGTTCTCTTGTAAGTTTGGCAGATGTTTTATGTCCATCACTTGAAAGTCCGACCACTTGTGAGTTTCACTTAATGAGTCAATTGTTGTTAGAACTTGTGCTCCAGATCCACTTGTGTTGAAGTGTTATATCATAGACAGGGCGGTCTTTAATGGACAGTAACTCACTAAGGAGTAGAAAGGAACCTGACCTTGTCAAAGGGTATGTAGTAACACAGCATGTTACTGAAAATAGACATTATTTTCCAGACTTGGCCTTTAATGCTGACATGTAACATTCCAAGTCCTGTCTGCTGCAGAATCCTTATACTGAGATATAGGCCTTAAGGTGCTTTTAACATAAGCGTTGTTTCAGTGTTTTGGGACATTTTCAGATATGTTTTTGCAGCCATTTTCTACCAAAAAACAATGTTAAAGTGTACTTCCAGTTATAAACAGATTTACAAAAATGAATAGTGCAGGTTAAAATATGACATTTTGTAATACATTTTATTAAGGAAATATGTTTTCTTCTACGCCTTTCAAGTAGACACTTTCTCCGTATTAATCAAATAAAACAGGGAGGGGAGATAGAAAAGAAGCTCAAATAATTGCTGCTGTTACACTCTTTACTTTTTAAACACTGCTAGGTTGTAGATAAGAGACTGTAAGAGCAAAAAATGAGGCAATAAATCAATTAAACAGCCAGCAGAAGAGCCTTCTCCCAGGGGCGTAACAAGCAAAGATTGGGCTCTATAGCAAACTTTTGACTGGGGCCACATGAAAGCGGCATAGCGCATCCTACACAGAGTATAAAACCCCATTTATGTACACTATAATGTTTCAAAGTGTCCTCCAGACAGTATAATTTCCCATAGTTGTCCCTCCACATAGTATAATGTCACATAGCAGATAGGTCGTATATGTATACTGTACAGTTTGTTACCTGAGGAGATACATTTCATACATGTATATATTGAAAGAGAACTGTTGTAACAGGGTTAGCTTGGGTAGACGGTTACTACAACCAGGGTGTGTTTCACCTGACCACAACCAGTTTTAGGCCTTATGCACATGACAGCGATGTTTTAGATGGAGCTAAAAGGTGTTAAATCATCCATTAAACTCTGTTTTTGTTGGCCGTTTCACATCTGTTTTGCATCCGCTTCATTCCATCTTTCCGGTTTTGAGTGCCATCCTTTTTGCATCAGTTTTTAATAGGCAGTGAAAAAATCAGATGAATTTCATTGGTCTTTATCTTATGACCCACCTATTGATCTGTTTTTAACTGTTTCAATCGATTTTACATCCATTGGTGGATGCAATCATGGATCCATTGATTTCTATTGGGTCTGTGTGTCCGTGAAAATGGAGAAAGATAGACCATGTGAGGTTTTTATGGCGACTGTGAAAAACAGTCATTCAAAAAAACTGACACGTGACTAGACACATTGAAATACATAAGCAGTACAATATGAAATCCTGGCTGTCTGGTGACTGTCTACACCACAAGTTACTATCTAAAAAGAGCTGAACTTCCTGAACAGCATCCCAACATTTTATTATATTCATAGCAGCTTTGCTTGGAGCAGAGCCATCAACCTGTGAGCTGTCTCCCTTGTAAAACACACTTCAGGATTGTGAGGAATTAGTCCCAATCCTCCCAAATACCTGAAGTGGCTGAATGGAGTAGAGACCTGCCCAGCTGGTGTTACTCCAGGTTTTAGGTAAAGCCCATAAGCAAGGAAAAAGTTTTTTCTTGCTACAAAACTTTCCTGGCAGCTTGAATGTAAAGGATTGCAACATGTATACTCCTTCCACCACTTTCCTCCAGGCCTTGTCACATTGTCACATACCCTGAAGAAGGTAGACAGTGGTTAGGATACTGTATGTAGTCGTAAGAGGAATAGACACATTATTCTCTAGATATGATTGACATGACAAAAGTGCCAAATTCTACATTTCAATTCCGTATTGCTAAATTAGTTATGAGCTTAGTTCAACAATGTTGTATATTCTATAGAGAAGGCAGAGCTGAGGAAGACCCAGAGTATATTGATCCGGGAGCCACAGCCGCCTAGACGTGGCTCCCCGACTGTTGGCAGCTCCAGGTATTTCTGTGTGCTAATGGCCCTAGAGATGCCATATCACTGGATCACATCTATAGCAAGGTTAATATTAACACTGGGATAAAAGCAATTTCACTTGGTCATAGACTTTTAGCATTAAGATAATATACACAATGATGTCACAGTACAGGGATAATACACACAGTGATGTCACAGTACAGGGATAATATACACAGTGATGTCACAGTACAGGGATAATATACACAGTGATGTCATAGTACAGAGATAATACACAGTGATGTCACAGTACACAGATAATATACACAGTGATGTCACAGTACATGGATAATACACAGTGATGTCACAGTACAGGATTAATATACACAGTGATGTCATAGTACAGGGATAATATACAAAGTGATGTCACAATACACAGATAATATACACAGTGATGTCACAGTACACAGATAATATACAAAGTGATGTCACAGTACAGGGATAATATACACAGTGATGTCACAGTACAGGGATAATATACACAGTGATGTCACAGTGCACAGATAATATACACAGTGATGTCACAGTACACAGATAATATACACAGTGATGTCACAGTACACAGATAATATACATAGTGATGTCACAATACACAGATAATATACACAGTGATGTCACAGTACAGGGATGATATACACAGTGATGTCACAGTACAGGGATAATATACACAGTGATGTCACAGTACACAGATAATATACACAGTGATGTCACAGTGCACAGATAATATACACAGTGATGTCACAGTACACAGATAATATACATAGTGATGTCACAATACACAGATAATATACACAGTGATGTCACAGTACAGGGATAATATACACAGTGATGTCACAGTACAGGGATAATACACAGTGATGTCACAGTACAGAGATAATATACACAGTGATGTCACAGTACAGGGATAATATACACAGTGATGTCACAGTACAGGGATAATGTACACAGTGATGTCACAGTACAGGGATAATATACACAGTGATGTCACAGTACAGGGATAATATACACAGTGATGTCACAGTACAGGGATAATACACAGTGATGTCACAGTACAGAGATAATATACACAGTGATGTCACAGTACAGGGATAATATACACAGTGATGTCACAGTACAGGGATAATGTACACAGTGATGTCACAGTACAGGGATAATATACACAGTGATGTCACAGTACAGGGATAATACACAGTGATGTCACAGTACAGAGATAATATACACAGTGATGTCACAGTACAGGGATAATACACACAGTGATGTCACAATACAGAGATCATATACACAGTGATGTCATGGTACAGGGATAATACATACACAAAATGGTTACTGTATACACTATGACATCCATCATAGCATATGAAGAAAATAATAATAGTGATAGCACAGGCAGGCGTGATGATGTCCCAGTAAAGTAATAAGGAGTTTCAGTTTTAAGCATCCCCTTCCATCATTCATCACAAATTGTACCCCTGGTCTCAGTTGTTCAGCCCCATAGCAGGTGCTATGTCTGTTACCCTGGTAGTTACGTCCAAGCCTCCAAGTATAACTGTGCACACAGTAACAGCTGCCAATCATAGTACCACCCCCACCACTCCATGACTGTGGATACAAAGGATATAATGCAGAAGTGACAGGTTATACAGAATATTTTACATATACTTCTGCTCAGTTCTTCCTGCTCTATAATATATTGCAGATTACACTACATTTTCCATACGATAGGTTTCAATAAATATTTATGTGTCACACAGTCTGAATTTCTCTTCCTCATCTGTATATAAGTTGTATGCTTATTCTATAGTATCATCAACAGTTTCACAACCAACAAGTTTAATACATATAGCACAATGCAATATTTCTTAGAGATTGCATTATTTTCTTCTAAGAACAGAATATTTGCTCTCCCACAGTGATAGATATTAAAAAAAATGAACACATGGATGTCTATACAGCTACATTTTTGCAGTCAGGAAACTTTGAATGTTCTTGTTTTTTTTTCCCTTTTTTTTTTTTTTTTTTACAGAGCAAATACATAAAAAGGATTTCCAGTTGATAATAATAATGATTTCTAATAAAGAGCATGGATTGTGGTCTACAGGGCCAGACGACTACGGTATCCAATAAAAAAATGTGTCCATTAATTTCATTGACAATTTCACAATCCCTGCACTCAGTAGTTTCCCCACTGATAACCAAAAAATTGATCCCTGTAAAATTTTTACATGGCTGAATTCACATGTCCAGCAAGGAAATGACACATAGGAACACAAGAGGTATATGTACTTTCCTTATACCTGTTCACTCTTCTTGTATTTTCTCCTTGCTTTGGCTGAAGGAAGTCTAAGGAATACCCACAAAGACGATAGCTGGTATAATCAGCCAGTAGAAGCGCGGAGTCTGTAGAAGATTGCCGCTGCTGTTTCTCTTTTTTGTGTCTAAAGTGTATTACAACATGTCCCTAGACTTAGACCTGCAGCGCCTGTTCCGTCACATAAGTACACCATTTGTATAATTTTTTCAGTGTTTGACACATGTAGTTTGACGCATGTCTCCCATTGATGCGGTGAAGTAGTCCTGTGCCCTTAGCAGAGAAACACTCCCAAAACATAATGTTTCCACCTCCATGCTTGGCAGTGGGGACGGTGTTCTTTGGGTCATAGGCAGCATTTCTCTTTCTCTAATCACGGTGATTTGAGTTAATGCCAAAGAGCTCAATTTCTGTCTCATCTGACCAACCTGGATGATTCTGAGAGTGATTGGGAGAAGGTGCTGTGGTAAGATGAGACATTGAGCTCTCTGATATTAACTCAACTCGCCGTGATTAGAGGAAGAGAAATGCTGCCCATGACCCAAAGAACACCATCCTCACTGCCAAGCATGGAGGTGGAAACATGTTCTCTGTTAAGAGCACAGGACGACTTCACCACATCAATGAGAGAATGGATGGAGTGACAACCTCCTTCCCTCCACCAGGACATTAAAAATGGGTCGTGGCTGAGTCTTCCAGCAGGACAATGACCCAAAACATACGGCCAAGGCAACAAAGGAGAGGCTCAAAAAGAAGCACATTAAGATCATGGAGTGGCCTAGTCAGTCTCCAGACCTTAATCCCATAGAAAACTTATAGAGAGAGCTGAAGCTCTGAGTTGCCAAGTGACAGCCTCAAAATCTTAATGATTTAGAGATGATCTACAAAGAGGAGCAGACCACAATTCCTCCTGATGTGCACAAACCTCATCATCAACTAAACTGCAGCAAAATCTGCAACAAAAAACTGCTTTTTTTTTTTTGCAGAAAATTGGGATATAGGTATTCTCTCATTTTTCTTTCATGCTTACATTTAGTGCCCTTTAAGGAATGCCAGATTTCAATGACTTTTGAACTACTATGCCGCTAGATCTCTACGGGATACAATGAAGTCACAAAAAGGAATTGTATTCTATTAAGAGAATTTGCAGGTTTCACCATTTGCTAAACTCCATAAATTCAGCTTTTAATGTATCCATTAAGGATAGGAAAATAATGTAAGTGAAGAAGCTTGTCATTTCATTAACTAAAATGGCTATTTATTGACAAATGTGCAGAGTTAATAGTTGTTGCTGTGTTTAATTACGATCATTGCATTCATCATGCTGAGATGTCACGTAAAGCACACTGTGAGTACATTGTACATGAGTGGAACAGAATCATTCATGTTTACAGTGACAGCTCGCGTGAAGGATCCAGCAAAGTTAACCATTGTGGTTTGTTCTATGACAACCTTAATCAACTGTGTATGATTTACTACTGATTGAAGATGGGGAATTCAATTCCTTAGTAGAATAACCATCCACGTACAGTCTGTTGGAACCTCTTTAGTGAGAACCTGAAGATGTCTTTTTCTGTGAATATATACTTCTATAAGGAATTTGGATTTATGTCTTGATACCAATTATCCATATGTTCTGCAGGCCAAGAAGAAAACCTTAGGCCGGGCCCCACGCGTGCCAGAGTGCATACCCTACTGACAAGAGGAATGGTAACACCCTGAAGAAATAACAGAGGAACAGTACAATGTAGAGGAATACTACTAGTTTCCCATGTAGCATGTCTTCTAACATTTGATGTACATCATAAGCAGAAAGAAGTTGTTGCAAATTGCTTTACATGTATGTCAAGGTCTTTGCAGCACAATCTTGGGTGTGACTGGGGGCCGGGGACCTGCTGCAACAGCTGGGATGGAGAAATGACAGTTCCTGGCTATTTAACCTCTTATATACTGCAGCAAGTCATTGTCCCTCAATGAAGTGATCATCCGGTATTGATAGTTGCTATTGTGGCCTAAGGCCTGTGTATGTCAAATATGGAAGCCTATTGGATTCTGCCTGAGGAAAAGTCTAACAGGCAGATTGTCATAGTAATGCTGACAAGTATATCACACAGGTATTACTACAAGGGTATTGCAGTATATTGTAGCAGAGATCAAAGTAACTGTTCAGAGTAACTATAATAGCATTCTTTTACTCATCCCACCTACCAAGAAATGAAATAGAAATCATCCATAAGTCAAAAAGGGACAAATAATATCTACAGCTAGTCCTGCAAAAAAACAAACCCCAAATAGCTTTGTCTAGAGCAGACCTGGGCATAGCTAGTGGAAGGTTTTTCAAGGACCTGTGATGATGTCATCACAGGCTATCACCAGGATAGGCTATGACTAGCTAGTGGGCGGAGCCACATGGGACTGTGTGCTTTCTGCAAGCTGCCGGCAATGGGGGCTGCTGGATGATAAAGAGAGAAGAGACATGATGTGTGAACAAGAGAGGGGAACTAGGGGCAGATGTAGGGGGGCAGTTAAACTTAATGCACATGTAGGGAGGACATTAAACTAGGGGGCAAATGGAGGGTGACATTAAACTGGGGCAGCTGGAGGAGCATATTAAACCATGGGGAGTAGCTGGAGGGGGACATGTCTGCCTCTAGTTGCCCCCAGTTTAATGTCCCCCTCCAGCTGCCCCAGTTTAATGTGCCCTCTAGTTTCTGCTGGTTTATACTTGGGCACCAGGAGAGGGACTTAATACTGTGGGACATTTGGAGGGAAACGTTATAATGTGGGGGAGTATAATGTTAGGGTAACTATAGGAGGATTTTACTTTGTGGGGCACGTGGAAAAATGATTGAGTGGGCAGAGTCAGCGGAGAAGTGGGTGGAGCTAAATTTGCTGCGCCGCACATGGCCCTCTAGAACCATTACAATTTCTCATGTGGCCCATTTTTCATGGGAAAATTAATTGCCCGCACCTGGTCTAGAGGAAAATAAAAATATCATGGGTGTTATTATGGGATGCAGCAACACAATTGTGCAAAATTAGTGTAAACCATAAGTAGAAATCGAGTATTGCTATATTTATACTGGCTTACAGAATAAAGTCATTGGTGAAAGATATTTAAAAAAAACCAAAAACCTAAAAACAATGCCAGAGTTGATGTTTTTTTCATCTGATCTCAGAAAACATGAACACTTCTACTAGAAGAGTTTCACAATAAAATAAATGTCAAAACTCTTCATGCTACTGATTTAGTGGGACTATTTCAGAGAATAAACACCTACAATCTTGGTACCTATATAATACCAAATTAAGTTTATTCATAGGATAAGCCTCTGATAGGTCGATGTATGGATCAGCTGTACAAGGCCCCTTCTGATGCCCATACCATGCACAACACAGGGTCATAAGCAGTTGGCTCCATGTCCTGTATACTGGCCAAGCACCAGTACTACAGCTCAGCTCTCGATGACTTGCAGTACTGGTACCCAGCCAATATACAAGGACTGGAGCCAACTGCTTATGGTCCTACGTTGTGTGTAGAATGGGGTTCTGTATCGGCCCTATACAGCTCATCCTGCAAGGGCCACTTGTCAGACCCTACACCAATTAAATATTTATGGTCTATCCTTAAGGTAGGCCACAAAGTACAAATTCCTGGGCCTCCCCTTTAACTTATAACGGAGGTATATTAGGAATTGCATAGAATATTATGTTCTGCATGTTGCATTATTGAGAGGTGTGGTGAATATCTAATATTCAAGCTTCCTCTCTGTGATGACTCAGTCATAGAGTAAACCATGATCATCTAGAAACAGTGGAATATGTGACTTATGTGCAAGAACTTCCAGAAAAATAACACTCCCAGTTCCTTATTTTTACCATTTAATGTCAGCTTTTTGTATTAACTATATGTAGTTCTCAGTAACACACTCATCATCATCATCATCATAAGAATAAGACAATTAGATAAGATTACTAAATTGTAAAATTAAAATTGCTGCAACTGTGAGAATAATAGACTATCTAGTCTTCAGTGGAAGGAACAAGGAGGATAGCCCAGTAGCCCACCGAACAAAACCACTGGCCTATAAGGAGCTTGATCTCTGCACCTCATATGTTCTTCAAAATGTAACCAGTGATGTGACCACATAGGACTATTTATCACACTTGTGTTACAAATTAATAATGAATACAATGATCGTGTGTATAATAATGTTTCACCAAACACATAATAAAACTAAAAGGACATAGTACAGAAATAGTAAAAAAAAAAAAAGGTGACGTAACAGTACTGGAATAATAAATACAGTGATGTCATTGAGGAGGGATAGTAAAAATAATGATGTCACAGTGCAGGGACAATAATCACCAGGAAATAGTGACACAGTAATGTCTATGTATGAAACAATCCCTACTGTGATATCACAAAACGGGGACAGTAAATATAGTGATGTCCCCACCCAATTGTCATATCACACCATTATTACATAGGGTGATGCACACTGTGATGTCACAAAGCTGAGACACTGAGTCTTGTCAAATCATGATACATGAATAATAAAAATTGATGTCTCTGTCTGGCCATTCATCAAACAGTTATATGTGTGCAAGTTCATGTGCAGTAATCTTATGTAGGCAACATTGTTTCTATAATTTAACTAACGGAAGTCAACCACATTTTTGGACTTTCCAAAGTTTCTTCAGAGAGTTGTGGTGTATGGTTCATCTGAAAATGATCCACCCTAAGTATTTCTACAAGGATTTTTATGTTTAACCTATATCTAAACAGTATGGGATTAAAGTGATATTGCCATGTCAGACATGTTTGGCATACTTTCAGGCTATGTTGCGAGCAGAGTACTGGTCTGTCTTGACTATACTATGATCTGCTGATGTGACCCAAAAGATAAGATGGCAACCTCTTCTAACTGTCTACAATTGGGCTTTGCTTGTATTTTCTATAAAAGCTAATTGACAGACTTAGACAAATGCACAAGCCCTGCTCCATTCATTCCCGAATGGATGTGATAGCCAACAGCCACTTCACCATGTATGATGGGAGTTCAAGGGGGATAAGCCATGAAAGACAAGCTAGTGCTTGAAGGTTTAAGCAGTGGCCTATTGCCTTTTTAACACTGAAATAAGCATGCATGCTTGGCTGAAAATCAGGGGAAGTATCTTTTCATATAACACTGGATGAAGGAGACATTCAAGGAAAATAGAAGCATGAAAGATAAGTCAGACAGGGTTAAGGTACCGGGGTGTTCTGGGACAAAACATGGAGCCATCCCCAACCCCTAAATGGGTAAAAGGTAATAATATTACTGCCAAATAGTCAAAAATAATGCTACACAAAGTACCAAAAATATTTTGTAAACTGGTATGTCTGGTTCTTCCAGGTCAGTGTATTCAATTAGAGAATGAAGATTTAATGAGATTAAGCTAAAATTTCTAACTTGAATCCTAATGTGTTGAAATTCCATGAAAATGTCATAATGAATGTTCTGACCTGAGCCGTTGTAAGGGATAAGGTAATGATGTTTTTATCAATGAAATAACAGTCACGGGGGCTGCCAGAAAGTCGTCTGCGTGAATAGCATATTGGGCAATATAAAAGATCACACAACACAAATCACATGCCTGGTGGGTGTTGTTTGTAACTGTCATGTGCCCAGTCCTATTAGGTGAATATTTCATTCCTGGTCAGTGACACCACTTGACCAGGAGGTTTAGCAAACAACAGTCATAGTATCAGGCTCCAAAAATCCCAAAGCCTTCTCTGAATGCAAACTCAGCACCACATGCCAAAGCCGCCAGTCAATGTCTCATGATTGTACAGTCGAGGAAAAGAGGCGATCCTCATTTATATTTACTGCTGTTCAAGATAACATTTAGTATCACTTCATATTCAGTAGAAATATTGTCAGAATGTACTGTACACTATTATATATATATATATATATATATATATATATATATATATATACACATATATGTATTATGTGTATGACGTAATAATAAGACCACAAATAAAAAAGCAAGCCATGTTCTAGAAACTTAAAGGGGTTTCGGGACTTCTAAATTCATGACCTATCCACAGCTCAGTCTTAGTACTTTTTTAATATTATTTTGTTGTCCATTGTTAATTATGTATTCCTTTATCACGTATCCAGCAAGAAAGAGTAACGTTAAATCATAGTTCACCTATGAAAGAATGATTATAAGCAGATCAATGTGTATATTTCTAAATATACATCTAAGCAAATCCATAGCTACCGTTAGTGAAAAGCAATGTATATACATTCGTATGCATTTGCAAGTACAGCAGTATCTAATTGTTGGTTTGCTCATGGGTGATAATTTCACTGCTTTTACTTTACTAGACATTTGGAATAGGCTGACTAAGATGGACGATAGACCTGCTCTTGTTTGAATGTATTCTTTGCGCATACCCTTCGATAGGTATGTCCGATCCATAGATTCAGCTTTATAATGTAAAATTACACAGTGCAGTAACATTAGCACTAACTATCCCTGAGGGTAATGCAGTTGTATACAGGCCCTTTAAAGAGGACCTTTCATATCCTCGGGCACATGCGGTGTAATACACCACTAGAAAGCTGATAGTGCGCTTTCCCATTCTGTGCCCCCACTGAAGAGCTATCAGTGCCGGTACGGTAGCTCTTCAGTGTCAGAATGGCATTGTGAGCCTCACATAGAGCTCACAATGTCCATTTTTTTCCCCCATCAGTATGTCTTTTTTGGAATATGGGATGGAAATCCATGCAAACACGGGGAGAACATACAAACTCCTTGCAGATAGTTTTTTGCCCTTGGTGGGATTTGAACACCAGGACTCCAGCGCTGCAATGCTAACCACTGAGCCACCGTGAGGCCCCCGGAGATTGCTTCTTTTATCTTGATATAAAAATCTTCACCAGTATAAATTCCATTGGTGCAAATGGGCATTGTCTAGAAAACTGATTGAATTTACGGGCCCTATGATATCATACTTAATCTGGACTCATACCAGAGCTGATACAATTGAAATAAAGCTGAAGGACACCAATGATAAACAAGTTCCAGAGGAGAGGAAACATGAGAGGCCTGAGACTCCAAGATGGACATAGGAATGAGCAACTAGACAACAGCTCAAGCTTAAATGAAGCCCTGGTATTTAACTTTGATCCCTGCAAGGAATCATGGACTTTGCTGAGTTCAATTTCTCTGCAAGTATTCTCCTACAACCTCCCACACTGTTGTTCTATTGTAGGGATAGGCTGGAAATGAAAACCCTGAAAAAAAAGTTATTGGCACAAGTGATGGCCACTAGAAAAACATGGGCTGTATTTGTCGAATGCTCCAGTAATGTGTCAGCCGGTCACCAGATCTCAAACACATTAGAAATATGCCATGACTGTCTATGTATTTTGTTGTAATCACCAGTGTAGGACATTTGTTCATTTTGGGATGACCTACATACTTCTTCCCAGAAACAAAGATGAGAAAATTCCCCGTGCTGTGGTCCTGTTATTCTAAGAACTAATCCAGCCCTGCGGTAAGAAATGCCAGCTAAATATTTGTGTCCATCCTCAGTGGATTCCGGGATGCAGATATATTGTAAAGCTGTCACATTGAAGCAGGTAAATAGACAGCAATGTAGCGTGCAGAAGAACTTCAGCATCACTGTCTTCAGGGTTTGTGGGAAACCAGGAATGCAATAAATAAGACACTCTTGTAAAGGTTGAATAATCCAATATTATCACCAGCTTTGGGTTCATATTAGAATGTGGTCAGATCCCATGAATATTGTATCTCACCCTATTAATGACCCTTCAGTCCCCAATAATATCTCACGGCCTAACAAGGGCAGTCCCCAAAACACTCTCCCTATAACACCCTAAAGAATAAAGCCACTTTACTTCTTAATTACTTAATTATTTTCCTGTATAGACTGAATGCTTGTACCATAAGGTGGTAACGTGCTTATTTCGTGGTTATCGACCTCCATTTATTTATTTCACAGTTAGAAATGGTCAAAGAAACAGGTGGCTTTCTTTTTGTAGAATATCTTCCATTGTCAGACTGATCTTGGGTCGGAGCAGACGGGAGCATTTGTCAGGCCTCATGATTATTACAGAATGACCTTTACAACAACTGGCAAAGCGCTAACATGGTGATTAGTCTCCAATGTTGTGGGTATTAGGTACTTGTCTGTATCACTTGTAAGGTAGACAAATGAGCTGAAATCCCAACATCAGCTGTAGGTTGCCTGCTGCCTTCCTTTGCCAGCTGCAATCGTATACGAGCATGTTTTTCATGACATGTACAGCGCACAATACAATATAATAAAATATCATTGTCATCTAATTTTTTTCCTAGCAGGTACAAGCCCCTCTTGTCCCTGTAGACCTTTGAGGCCCTTTCACACAAGCTAATAATTGGCTGAAGGAACGTTCATAGAAACGCTCATTCCTGATAACTGGGAATTTGGAGATGCCGGCGAAATGCAAATGCACTAAAACCATTGCTTGTCATGGCAACACATTGTCCTATGTAAATAGCTGATGTGCTGCTGACATACTGGAACTGTTTTGGGGACGAATTATTAAAGCTGAAATTGGTCTTTCTTTATGCAGTTTGTATTGGAGCCTGTAAAGGCTGATACAAGGTAGAGCAGGACAAACTCTTAATTTGGCAATGATATTTTCCACGTATTATGCCCCTTTCACACCTGCGCTCCTTGTCCAGTTTGTGTAATCCTGCTGGGTTTCCGACTTCTGCCTCGCGAAACCGGACAGGAGACGGAAACCTGGCGGTCAGTTTTAAAACCCTTTCACTTGAATGGGTTTGCAAAGGTGACCACCCGTTTGTGTCTTCTGCCTGACCGCGGGGAAACCATTTTTTTTTCAGTCGGACATGCAGGACTTTGTGTCCGGTTAAAAAAAAAACTATTTCCCCCGGACAAGCAAAAGAAGCACACAGGCGGTCACCTTTGCAAACCCATTCAAGTGAATGGGGTTTAAAACTGACTGCTGGGTTTCCATCTCCTGTCCAGTTTCAGGGGGCAGAAGACGGAAAGCAGCCGGATTGCACAAACTGGACAATGAGCCCAAGTGTGAACCCGCCCTTAGCCCCTATATATATATAGCCTATACAAGCCGAGTCATTACTGTACCTGTTTGATGGATTTCATCTGGAGTAATTTGGAGTTTCGACAGCAAAAATCCAATGTCATCAGCGGCGTTCACAGATACATAGACACCATAGCAAAATGTGATGTTTTAATAAAGTTGAGGAATTTTTTAATAACTGCTTAGGTGCTTTATTAATCTTGTGTTCATTTTGACCACCGATTTATTAAGACTGGAAAATAAAATGTCAGTTTTAGGGCTAGTTCACACGGAGTTCCGCGTGTACACATCCTGTTGTGGCATTCCACTCCAGATTAGGCCCAAATAAATTAGCCAGAGCCTCACGCCGCAGATGCCGTGGCCGATACAGCCGCGGAATCCACGGCAAAATAAGGCAGCTCGCTTTTTTTTCACGCTACTAGGTAGCGGAAAAAAGAAGCGAGCGGCTCCCATTGAAGTCAATGGGAGCCATTTTTGGCAGTGGATTTTGGGGCGGATTCCGCCTCAAAATCCGCTGCCAAAAAACCCATGTGAACTAGCTGTTAGTGGACAACTGTGTGAGAGTGAAGTTCACCAAAAGCATTAAGAGGCGTAGACCCCTTTACTGTATAATTTTGGTACATTTCAGGTGCCCTGCGCATCAGTAACTGAAAGCCATTATTTGCAGCAGTAATTTTGTTGGGGGTGCGGAGTCCAACCCCCTCTGTGCCTACTTTTATGGAAAGAGTCAAGCTTGGAACAAATGAGGGAAACGTCACAATTTTATGGCCATAATTTTGACATGCCTTGTATGGATCAGCCTCCATATTTTCAGTATATTTATATGTTTCTCCAATGCCCTGTCATCAGGGCTTTGATGCCTATGCCATGGCGGTATGCATATGCAAATTCTGTGAATAAATATTATGTTAACCAAACCCCTGATAACAGGGTATAGATGAAATTGAGGGACAGGACTTATAGGGGAGGTTGAGTTCATAGGGTAGGAGAGCAAATATAATATAGGGGAGCAAAAATAGGTATTCCCGCAAGATAAATAGCCTAAATAGTACGTCGAACTTTGAGGCAGATGGGCTACAGCAGCAGAAGACCACACCGGGTGCCACTCCTTTCAGCTAAGAACAGGAAACTGAGGCTACAATTTGCACAAGCTCATCGAAATTGGACAATTGAAGATTGGAAAAACGTTGCCTGGTCTGATGAGTCTCGATTTCTGCTGCGACATTCGGATGGTAGGGTCAGAATTTGGCGTCAACAACATGAAAGCATGGATCCATCCTGCCTTGTATCAACGGTTCAGGCTGGTGGTGGTGGTGTCATGGTGTGGGGAATATTTTCTTGGCACTCTTTGGGCCCCTTGGTACCAATTGAGCATCGTTGCAACGCCAAAGCCTACCTGAGTATTGTTGCTGACCATGTCCATCCCTTTATGACCACAATGTACCCAACATCTGATGGCTACTTTCAGCAGGATAATGCGCTATGTCATAAAGCTGGAATCATCTCAGACTGGTTTCTTGAACATGACAATGAGTTCACTGTACTCCACAGTCACCAGATCTCAAACCCATAGAGCATCTTTGGGATGTGGTGGAACGGGAGATTCGCATCATGGATGTGCAGCCGACAAATCTGCGGCAACTGTGTGATGCCATCATGTCAATATGGACCAAAATCTCTGAGGAATGCTTCCAGCACCTTGTTGAATGTATGCCACGAAGAATTGAGGTAGTTCTGAAGGCAAAAGGGGGTCCAACCCGTTACTAGCATGGTGTACCTAATAAAGTGGCCGATGAGTGTATGTATATATATATATATATATATATATATATATATATATATATATATATATATTTTACAATTTTTGGGGGGTTTTTTGTGTTAGCCTTCTTACTAAAAGGGAAGGCATAGAAAGCCCCCTGATCTTTATACAATATCAGTTAAAGTACATAGATGATGTTATCATCGGACTATAGTATATGGTTAGTCTCCATGACAAATGATCTGCTGTAAATTTCAGCAATCCTTTATTATTCAGGAAGTCAGCATGTTCTCGGAGGAGGGAATTGCTATTAAGTATTAACTATAGATCAAACCTGGCCTACTAGATGTACTGTACATTAATCTTTTACACACGTTTTTTAGGTATAAAGAAGAGAGCTAATACGTGTCCCCTTTTGTTCGCTATGTAAAAGAAAGTGACATTTTCATATAGATGTGATAAATATGTAAAAGAATATGCACATTCATAACATTACATATCCTTCCAATTTATTAAAGGGTCTCTATAATTGGAAAAACTCATTTTTAACTAAGCATATTTGCATAACCTTTAGAATGCCTACTCCAGACATACCTTTCATTTTTAATCCCCTCAGCTGTTTTTGAATTAGCCCACTTTTATTG
Organism: Leptodactylus fuscus; assembly: GCF_031893055.1. Taxonomy (NCBI): domain Eukaryota; kingdom Metazoa; phylum Chordata; class Amphibia; order Anura; family Leptodactylidae; genus Leptodactylus; species Leptodactylus fuscus. Next base: position 165,293,101 of record NC_134269.1, on the reverse strand, counting down.
ATATGCTAATTAGCCACGTTCAGTGAGAACTGTCTGCTGTGTGTATACAGGGAAGAGGTGAGAGCAGGGAAGGCTGCAGTTGCTGCTGATAATGATGACTCTTCCCTGCTCTCACCTCTGACCTGCACCCCTGCAAGTTCTCTCCCTGTGCATGGTGTTAGGGAGAAGGCTGTCAATCAGAGGTTGGAGTTTCTATTTCAGAACTAGTATAATACAAGGTTCTGTGCTAACCAGAGGCATGATATGAAGAAGCTTCTGGGCACTATGTGACATAGTCTTCCTATGTGGTAGATAGTGAGCAGGACACAGTTAGCACAGGCACAGCATGACAAAGATTTGATGATATAGTAGGCCAAGTTGAAGTTAGGAAAAGGTCCGGAGAATTCTGGTAGTTTACACAAACGGGGGAGGGGCAAGAAGTAATGGGAATCAGAAGCCTGCCTGCCCCCCCAGTGTCTCTACCTGGTAGATGGGTGAGGATCTTTAGGAGGTCCTTGCTGCATTGTAGCATAGTACCCTTGGTTTTACAGTATTTCAGCTGAATAGATCATGTGATTGTCACAGGTCTAGGTCCTGGAGAACTCAGGCTGAAAGTACGCAATACCCTGCACATATTGGTGACCTCTGAAGTTGGCTTGGTGCAGTTGGGAGATTAGTTTGTTGGTTTGTTGCCTCTCTGCTGCCTGAAATGAACTATAGAAAGGCACCTCCCCCCTTCCCCTCAAAATAAAAAACATACCGAACTCAACTATCCTTGGTTTTGTGATGGAACAACCCCAATTAGGACATAGTCCCTATCGGCAGATCCATAAAATCTCCTTATGTGTCCCCCATATAGCATAATACCACCTTAGGCAACCTGAGGAAGCAATAATATGTTCAGGGGAGGTTATACAGGAGTCGGAGTGTACTCGGCAAAAACCTGGTCATGGGGTCCCTCATGCAGTACATCAGGGTCCTGGTATTCTATTGAAATTAAGATGACATTGTAACACTTTTCATGATGCCAATTACATATGATTGTCTTATATATACTGATCACACAAATATTGGTTTGATATTTGTTAGGGGGCTTAGACCTACACCCATAACCAAAACCCTATATGGGACAGTGATTGATGACATCTGTAAAGAGCTGCGGAGTATGATCGTGCTATGTAAGTAAGCAGAATAAATAAATAACAGCGTAGTGGGCTGTTCACACTTCCAATGATGCTGTAACCTACTTGAGAGGATGATACAGAACGAATGTGTAACACTTAGCCAATATACAGACATACTTTAAAAATACTGAATTAATTCATCTTTAAAATGTTTTCTTTCAGAAGACTTTGGATCAATCAAGGCAAAGAAAAAATGATGTAGGAGGAGCTGAGCTTCAGAATAAAACGTTTCCTCTAGCTGAATGCCTATTAGAGTGATGAAATTGGAACTAGATGATGATGTACCTTTCACACTGGCAGCCCTGTTCCCAAAATGCTATTTTAATAGGAGATTTAGCAGTTTAAATAAATTCTGGACACACTTGGTCAATCGCAAATGTCACCAGTTCCCCACCAGTGAGTCGGCAATGTTAATAAACTGCTAATGAACTCGGCGGTCCAGTGTTTGCCCAAGTCCTAACTTATTCTATATCCTTGAGACACCTTGATAAGTGCAGTAGGTGTGTGGTTACAACTACCAATAAAATATCCCTTTTTTCATGCAAAGGTAAAAGAAAATCTGCACTGAGCAGACAACCTGGCACCGGTAGTAACAATGCTTGGGTTATGACACAGTAATAAAGTAAACAGGCTTAATGCAACGTCTAGCACACGTGAATGGAAGTAGGTGAGAGATAGCAATTGTGAACACACTATATAGCAAATAAAGTACTGCACTGGTATATGTGGATATCCTCTACATCAGGCAAACAGGTGGAAGCATTTTATACATGCAATGCAAGAGCTTAACACATGCATATCTTTTTAAGTGACTTTTCAGGTTAAGCTGCATGTGTGTGTATATAAGAAGTAATACTATTTCTGACCATTATATGACTTATATGTTTCATTCTTTAGCTGTTTTCAGACACTATCTATAGTTGGAGTCTAACTGCCGTACACTGCACACAGTAAGTAGAGAAGAATCTACTTTACAACTTTCAATTAACAGCCCTGGAAGATTTAAGACATATTGTACAGAAGATCTTAAAGTATTAATGTAGTTTAAGTGCTGGAGTTGGGAAAGAAACTACCTACTTGGCTCCGGCGGCAACCTAATCTTTCGGCTATTTTTCTGTTGCTCTTAGCTTCTGCTCACTCCTACCCTCTTCATGAACTTTTAGAGACGTCTGTAAACTGATACGTGTAAGGATTCATTCACACTTGCGCTTGGTGTCCGATGTGTGCATTCTGCTGGGTTTCCGTCTTCAGCCCCGGCGAAACTGGATAGAGGACGGAAACCCCCCTGTCAGCTTTAAAACCCATTCACTTGAATGGGTTTGTAAAGGTGACCGCCAATGTCCGCCTGCAGCCTGCCTGTGGGAAAACCGTTTTTTTTTTTAGCCGGACACAAACCTGCAGTACATCTTGAGGCAGATATAGTAGAGATTTTAAAGACAAAATAAAGGAAAACAGCCTGAATTGTGAAACACAAATTACAATGTCCCCTCATAGTATAAAGATCCTTAGTTCCCCTCATACAATATAATGCCATCACAGTCAAAGGCCTCTGCAGTGACATCACACATTAACCTGCCCCCACCCTTAGATTTCAGGAGCGGATTTGAATCCAGAACCTCCTGTGTCCCAGGCAGCAGCTCTTCTTACTGAGCTACTAAGAATTCTTGACGGCTTCTTCAGCCTAGATTCTGGACAATTTCATGTTCCTAGTTAATCTTGTCTTGATTGCCTAATTAGCTCCACCCTTGGACTTCCTATTTAAGCCAAGCCTCGCCACTTCCTCCTTGCCAGATTAATATGATTCCACATTTAGTCCAGCGACTCCTCACCGCATGCTACTACCTTACCTGTATACTGAACTTGGATTGATATTTGACTACTCTCCTGCCTCATGCTACAACCACTGCCTTATCTGTGTACCGAACTCGGACTGTTCTATGGCCACCCCAACGGAATTCATCTGAGTTGTCAGCCACTGGACTCTTACCTCACTTTCCAGCTTTTTTTTGCTTTTCTTTTTAAAAGCTGTTTTTACATAGAAGTACAGGATCAATATGCAGGTTCCTTTTAATTTAAGAAATGCCAATAACAGAAGTTCTGCTAACTTGCATACTCAAGCTTTGATAAATGTGGCATCATTATCACAATGAAAACTTTGTATCTACTTTAGAGTTCAGTTCTCTTTCTAGCAGAGCTTACGTAGGAAAACTGTATAAAATCTGTAAACATGCCGCTAGTTGCATACTATGTTATGCTACTTACTAATACAAGTCTGTTGCAGTATCTATTATAGTTTGGTACCGCCTTGAAGTAATATTCAGTTGGGCATATCCATTGCATGTCTGCTCTGTTATACTGGAAGACTCAGATGCTGATCAGCTGAGGTCTTCGCATAAGTGCAGGTAGCGAAGAGATGGACCCAACTGATCAGTGTTATATCCACTACAGTAAGCTAGAGACCTGTTTTATTTTGTCTGGTGCAGATTATTGTAGAAAAGAAATATAAACTTAGACTATATTGATGCCAGACCTGTCCTAGTAAGTGCCATAACATAGTAAAAGTTACTTGTAACTGGTCAGACAGTCCAGATGGTTACTCAAATTGGCACTACCCTTAAACAGGAGTGGGCGGTAGCCTTTCTAGATGCCACTGAGACATACAATTCCATCAATTGACCTTTCCTCCTCCAGGTTTTAAAATGTTTTCGGTTTGGGGAATCCTTTATTAAGTGGATTACACTCCTTTACAAGTCTCCTAGGCCGGCACTGTCCATCAATGGTGCGTTATTTGTATATTTCTAACTCCACAGAGAGACGTGTCTGGGATTCTCACTGTCACCGCTATTATTTGTGCTGGCAGTGGAGCCTCTGGCTATTATTCTCAGGACAGACCCAGTCTATAGGGTAGTAATTGTAGGTAGGAGGGAAGAAAGAACAGCATTGTATGCAGATGATCTCCTTTTTTTATGTCCAACCCATCCCAAACACTTCCCAGAGCTAAGTCCTTAATAGATACATTTGGAGTCTACTCTGGTTTATGTACCAATTGTGCCAAATCAACATATATGTCTATTAGTCAACATGTTCATGCAGACACATCTATTTGTTGGCTCAGGTGAATATTTGTGAATACCTTGGTATACTTATTTCTAATGATCTAAGAGCTTGTTAAACCTAAATGTATGACCGCTTCTCAGTCATTTTAGGGCTCGATTCAAAGTATGGGGAGCACTTCCTCTATTGGTTGCAGAAAGGATAAACCTTATTTAAATGATAGTCTTACCTCAATGTTTATAAATCTTAGAACACTCTGCTGTGCTAGTACCACTTAAGTTTTTTAGACAGCTGGGCTCCTTTATTATGGGGGAGCTTGAACATTACAACTCTCAACCTTGCAACACCTGAAGGAAATGGTGGCCTGGCCCTCCTTGACTTCTTTTTATACTACGTAACAGGCCAAGTTCGCTACCAGGCTCAGAGACACATTTTGCACACTATCTAGAAATACGCAATCTGTGGCCGATCTTAGAGAATCCTTACATATGGTAAATTCTTACCTGTCCATAGAATGTCAAATCTAGTAACAAGCCAAACAAGTAGCTGCATATATCGATATCCCTGCCAAGACCCCTGTTCTTTTGGTTTCTTCAAGTCAGACATGCACTGTTCATCAAATTGCACGCAACTGAACTTATATATTTCTAATTACCCTATTATTGGTATACTCGGATCCCAAGGTCCACCAGACTTATATGCTCACATGATTCAGGTTAAGGTATCTCACCCAGATGCATCTGCCCTGGAGCGATGGTGCACCCTCATTCTCAATCTTACCAAAGAAACATATCTGGAAATTCTAGAGTCCTCACAATATGTCCTCGGAATCCTCGGACTATGTTGGCACTATATAAATAAATTATTATTATTATTATTATTATGTCTCCCCATCTGCTAATAATAAGCTGATTCAGGTTTATATGTTACACCAAAGTCATCTGACACCTGTCCCTCTGTATAAAATGGGATGCCTACCTTATCCGGGATGTCTCAGGTGTCCCGATACATATTCAGACTCACCATTGACCCTGTATAAGTGAGGTTGACTGACAGGAATACCCAGGGCCTCTACCAACAATCGTGCCTCTATATTATCTTCACTTCTTGAATTCTTGTGCCCCAGCCCTCCTTTAGGGTCCCTGCCCATGGACTTGGTGATGGCATCCGCTTTGAAGCATTGTTTTGTTAAACTGTTCTTTGTTCTCTCTTGATTCCCCTTGTATAGAACAATTCATAACCTGAGATTATCCAAATTCTTAGTGATTATTGTTTTTTTGCTTTTTATACTATTCTGTATAAACTTTAATAAAATGAACTAAAAAAAAAGTTACTTGTAACTGGAGTATTGAGAGTATTGTGTACTCTCCAGTTTTGGGTGATGCAATCTCATGTAAGTTTATGCAATTGTTATGCATAAATTAGTGTGAAATGTTATTAGCGGCGTTGTGTGTTAGAAGTGTTGTTGTGATAGATACTGTGTGATTCACTACGTATTATGATAAGAAACACCTCAAAGTTGGTTGCTGATAATGACTCTATATTAGCCCTTGTCAAACCCTGTCTACAACTGGAAACTGTGTTTATTACTGAGGCCAAAGATTCCCACCATTGCCCATACAGCGACCATAAACTAAAATCTAATGAATTCTGGAACACCTTCTATGTTATCACTTTTCATTTACACAGGAATCTCAGAATACAATTCATTCCCAGGTAATTGCTTTGTTTTATTGGTTTGCACTTGCCAGATCTTTTTTATGGAGGTTGGATGAATTTTGCTTTGATTTGTTGAAGTTAAAGTCCCACTGTATAATTGAAGGTCAGGTTTATTTGCACAGTCTGACCAAAGCTTACACTTATCTGGTTAAGGATTTAAAGCCAGTCAAGGCCACATGTAAATCTATAAAAAAGATAAACTTGTACCTGACCATGGATTTGTTTTTGTCTTTCTGGATAGACAAAGAATGAGAACAGTAGGTAGATTTGCTGGAATAGACAACTAAGTAACTTTCAGAACAAACTGACACACCTTAGATAGATTTCTAAAGGAAAATTAGAGATAAACAGAGAAAATATAATACAATACAATGAGTGCACTTAACTCTAAGGGTGCATTCACACAGAGGAAAATGGCGCAGAATTTGGTGTGGAATCCGTGTGAGATTCACTGCTGAAAAAAAAGCCTCCCATTGACTTCAGTGTGTTTCTTTTTCTGCTAGGAACCCATTGAAGTCAATGGGAGGCTTTTTTTTGTGTCACTTTGTCATTGAGTGACACAGCCAACCAGTATCTGAGCAGGGAATCCCTAGTCACAGGGAGCATCACCCCTCAGATTGGTTTACAAAATCATGCGTGGACACAAAGACTGGTGGCCCAAGAAGAGACTCTCCAATGGAACCCCCCCTTCCTTTGCAGTAGTTAAAATAAGGAATTAGAACTCCCCTTTAAATTATTGTAACAGATAATATAATTTGCTGTCTGTTCTGTACTTATGAGCAACCTAAATATATTCAAAACGTAATGGCTGTCTTTGATGAAGCTGACATATATCTGATTTCATCTGCAGGAAGCGGCTTGGGGCTTACTAAGTGTCAGTGTGTCCCTAAGGATCCTTAGCATTACTAGAGATTACATTAATTCTCTACTCTTTGGTAGGCGAAAGGTTACACTCTATAACCCTGTGTTGTCTGTATGCAGAAAAAAATCTTATCCTACCAATCCAGTACTTATTTACTACCATGTTTTAATTCAAGCATCCAGAATTTGGTGCAATGTGACAGGTTTTACCCCATTACCTTTTTGGGAAGTGAATAATTTGTACACTTTTTTGAAACAATATTTTGCTTATTCTAGACCTATAAATGTATTATAGTGATAAAGATTATCTCTGCTAGGGACTTGATTACTAAAGGCAGAAGAGTAGCGTATTCCTAGAGACACAATGCCCCACATTGTGGGGTGGGGTCATGTAGAGAAATATTTGCCAGCCTCCTAAACCATTCTTAGGTTTGCATGACTCTGCTCTACTCCTGCTGCTTGCACAAAGAGTAGAGCAGAGCTGATTTTATATATATATATATATATATATATATATATATATATATATATTGACCTGTATTGCTCTAAATAACATATTTATACTGATGCTGCAGCTAAAGAGGAAGTTTGCATCACGCCCAAGACTGTGCCACTTTTGCTAACTCTCCCCATAGACCTTTCAAACATGTGGTCTATAACCCACCTCGAAAGAAACGTAGCAGAGTTTTCTAAATGAAAGTCATTGTAGGAGGGAAGGATGCCAAGGATAAAAGCCCAATAAGAGGTGAAAGAAGCATTTTTCACTGATAAGATATTGCAAAGTTTATTATATTCACTTGTACTATTGATTTATCCAAAGTTTGTTGTAATGACAGTGACCATTTAATACTGAAGTATCTCATACCAGTCTAAAGAATGGAAAAACTGGAGTCATTTCTACAATCATTAATAAAATATATAACAAGAAAAGTTGTTTCTGAAAATATGTGATTAATTTCTTTTTTTTTACTAAAAAATGCCATTAGCCAATTAATACATGTGGGCCGTGGGTCTTGTTTTAAGGATACTGGTGTATGGGAGATACTAGCTAGTCTTTGTCACCTGATGGGACATTTACATGGACCAGCCATTAGGAATGAGGATACTTATGCTTCTTATATGGGCTCGATAATTGGGCGGTATGATAGGCCCCAACTTTTGTGCTGCTCCGCTCTTGGGCTGGGATGTGATTGAAGCATGTGTGGGAAACTTGAGTGTAAAACAACATAAAGTAAGAATGTAAATGCCACCCAATAGCAGCTGTATGAAAGTAAAGCTCTGATTGCTGAAGATCCAAATCATGCAAATTGTGTTCAGCCTGGCTGCAAAATCCAGCAAAACAAGTATTTTACATTTTATCCTTATAGTAAAACTGGAAGAACTTTGGAATTGAAATGTTAACTCTTTTGACACTTGACAGATCCCTATCCTTTTGTATGATAACATCTAATAATAGTCATATTTTGCACAGGAAAAAGATTTTAGGAAGTAATAGAATACTAATGTGATAACCTGCAACCTTTAAAAAGACCTCTGCACCTGTGTATAAGAAAGGCCTATTGTCTTACAGTATGGCAGAACCTGGTCTCCCTGACATCTGAATGTTGGAAAAGCAGCACAAAGTGTAGACCATGAAAGGTTTTATCAAACTTGGGATTGTTCAATTTGGAAAATAATGGTTAACTAGTGGCATGGTAATAATAATAATTGTATTTATATAGCACTAACATATTATACAAATCACAGGGACATGAACAAACATTATATCAAACATTACAATGTAACACATTAAATAATATATCAAATAACTGCGCACAAGAGCTTACTACCTAAAGGGAGATAAGGATGGCACAAAAATTTACTGCAGTATGTACAAAGACATAACTTCCAACATTTGTAGGGCAAGAATCCAACCAAGAATGCCCAAAAAGTAGCCTGGAACACACACTAGCAAGTATGCAATTATGTTACAGTCCTGCCCACAATGTGACGCAATATGCAAATGCATTAATGAACCGGAAATGAAAGGGGTTATCTAGCTTCCAAAAATTATTATTTATTTTTATTATTATTGTGCAACCTTTGCTTGACTTTATTTTACGTGCTGCTCCTTGTATCACTGTTATTAACATGCTTGAATGCAGTGAATGTGTGGGCAAACTACATTTCCCATAATTCATTTGCCTTTAAGACTTCTGAGCCATTAACCTGTAAGATTTATAAGTCTTTCTACATATATATTCTTTTCTGTGTGCTGTCTTCTCAATACATGTTGTAATTCTAAATTCTGGATTTGACAATAGTCATTGGTTTATGTTATATTGCTGTTAATAGTACTTGATAGTACCTTTAAAGTGGTTATCTAGGTATAGGTTATGACATATCCAACTATATATATATATATATATATATATATATATATGCAATAGGATATAATCTGATATTGCTGTATATTTTGGAAATGGGAATATATGTAGGACTCTGCCTCAAAATCAGCTCCAAAAAAAACCTCTTTGTGAATATGTCCTTGTAATACTCTTATAATGAGTGTAGTATATAACCCTATACAACATCAGTGTTAAACAATAAACTATTGGGGTGTGATGAACATTGTAAATAGATACATTTGTAAAGATTTAGAACTTTGCATTTGGAGCAGCAGAAGCCCCATCATGGTTCCATATAGCTCATTTGTGTGTTAACAAAAACAGTAATATCTCCTCAACAGAGTCGCCGATTGACAAGGGGAAAACTCCATACTTATCTATCTGTATCTATCTGCGGGTCGGCTGCTATGCTTGGTTCTGGTGACAGACTCCCTTCAATGAATGTATTTATAGACAATACAAATACAAATACGTCAAGAATTCCCATCACCCTTTTGTAGTTGTCCAATGTGAATATTACCCAGCAGTCTATTTTATAACCTGCATATCTACTAAGTGATATTTGTTCTGCTGAGTAGTATTCTCTGGAGGAAGGAATATAGTGCGCTTTGTTTAGACACATAGTAAACTGGATAAGTGGATTATTGTAAAGTAACAACTTCAATATGAATGTGAATCGCAAATGTTATTACAGTCATTTTTCTATTTTAATTATGCTCTTAATGTGGCTTTCTATGTGTTCTGTTTACTGAACCTCCATGTCCTTCCTTGTATATTTGCAACTCTTAGACAAACATAACAACTCAGTATTACATTTTGCTAGCAGCGGTAGAGACTGTAAACTTGGTAATTATCATTTCATTAGTTTATTAAAACATGACTATCTATTTGTCCCAGGAACAATTACGCCTGCAGATTAAGAACTATAAAGCTTTCCAAACTGTTCAACGCGTTACAAAGTATTCAAACCACTTCTGTTTTTACACATTATGAGGCCTCATTCACATGTCCGTATCTGCAGAGGTCTATGCGAGGTCCATGTCATTTATAGACAGCACCCTACTCTGCTCATTGATGGATGGTGTGCTGTTGAATATCAGCTGGGGTTTTTTTGCAAAGCCATAGACTGCCATTGAAGTGACGCATCTGTCATGCGTCAGTGAAGAAAAAGACGTCCTTCCAATTGAAATGGAGGCATATATATTGTATCCACAGAAAATGGCAGCTACGGAAAACGTGGGTCTTTGCCTAAAGGTGTATTTCAGTCGCAAAATCAACCATCCATTTGGTAGTTGACAAGTACTAGGTCAGTAGGTTCTGACTGCTTGGACCCTCATGATCACTAGAGCAGGGGTCTAAAAGCCCATATTTGAATGGATCAGTGGACGAACATCCATGCTGCTGTTCAATTCAAGGACTGTAGGACTAAAGAAGATAGTTGAGTACTTTAACATTCCCTGAATATTCCCAAATTCCCACAAACTTTATTTGATATTTACTTAACTAAATAAACCTTTTTCAAGGTTCAATTTTTAAATTATGATCAATGGCTTTCCCATGACCCTACCTGACTAAGTGACACTAGTACAGACTACTGTCTCTTTCCCTAAAATTTCTTTCTCTATCAATTATAATATATATTATAATCTGTAAATTATATATGCATCAAATTTTTCTCACCTTATAACAGCTGAGTAATCTGTGACCTCACACACCTATAGTCCCTCATTATAGACAAAGGGCTACCTGCAAGGCATTATGGGAATCATATGTGCCTGAGGTCATGTGATCCTCCTTCTTCCCTGGCTTATTCTTATCTGTAAAATGGTCATCGTGTGTCGCCATGAATTGGCCATGCTTCTGCACCCCCATTCAATCAATGAAAAGGAGCCGTGGAATCAGCGCCGTAAAACCGAACAGGAATAGGGCCTGTACCATATTTTCCCAGACTGTCGGCCCACACACAGGACTGTGTAATTCACGGTCATGTGTACAAGCCTACATAAATGAATGGGTGTAAGGCAATTGCAATAGGAGCAATTCCCCAGTACCTGCTGGTGAACCCTGGGGGGAGGGGCACAATAGACAGTGAGCCCTAAGCTGAAACTCACACTGTCCCTTCCTGCCTGCTGGTCCTATCCTAAGCAATAGGTGGAAACTGGTCGACGGGCCCTCCTATATAAGTGACAACACAGAGCGAAGACAAGACAAACAACAACAAAGGGAGGTCATCTAGCCAAGGGTCTGGTAATAGTCGAGCAACGCAGTACAGAATCAAAATCCAAGAGAGCAAAGGGTAAGCGAGAGGTCAAAGGTCAGAAATACAATAGTAGTAGAAGAGGAGCTAAGCAGGGACAAAGTCTAAGGACAGAGTCTCAATAGCCAGCAAGTCAGTGGGGGCCGATCTTCTGTACATAGGAAGCCCAAGGCCTGTCCTAGGCTATATTGCAAGACAGGCTATCAATCACACAGGCAAGGCTAAAATTAACCGTTTGATGAACAGAGAGAAAAAAGGTGCAGGAGATGGATGTGGTGGAAATTCAGTTACAGAGATACAGCAGTGTTCACACAGTGCAACGAAAAACACTAAGCAAAGAACAAAACTGGATATGTCTCCTGTGCCGCATGTGTGCGAGCGGAGGGTGGCGCAGAGACCCAAACAGGCAGAGATGTTACAATGGGTCAGTGTCCAATCTGGGAAAAACCCGAATAGCACACTGACCATTCATACAGCCATGTGCAAGGGAGCTTAAGCTAGAAAAGGCCTTCTTTGACAGAGGAAAAAAAAAGTGCCCTTTTAGGCTGAAATATACTTTATTGGCTATATAGAATAGCATAGTCAACTATGTTATTTTATACAGGTGCATCCCATAAATATGTTGGAGATATAAATTGGGAAATACAAAAATTACCTTCAGCGAAAACTGCATATCAAAAACAAAAAAGTGCGCTTTGTTACTACGCCATTCATGGCTAAATTTCTCAGCTATACCCATGTCGATTTACTTTAATTTGGCAAGGGCATGAGATAAGGAAAAGATAAGGCTCAGATTAGGTTTGTGTTACATTTACATAACAATATTTGCAATCTCTTGTAAGACAAGGTTTCATTAATGATTTAGCAAATCATAATGTCCTTTTCAATTTGTAGTATTTTGTCTCAAAAAGATATGTTCCCTTTCATACATGAAAGGCACAAATAAACCTGGTTTATAAAGATAACACAAAGAAGAGTAGAATGTATTATCCTGGATAAGGAAAAGAAGTGTGAAATAATTCACAGTGAATATATATTGTAATAATGGACTTCAATGCAGAAACAATATTGTAAAGGAACTATGTGGCCATATAGGAACTAAAGCCTAGAGATTAACTTTCATCAAGAGAAAGACTATACCTGGTAATAATCCCAGCGTCATTGCAAAACAAAGGCCTCTTGGAAGGTCGAGCATGATGCTAAAGGGAGTAAACCTTTATTGGGTTATTTCACTGAAATTCTGTCTTGCTAACTACATCAGGGAAGACAGGCTTGCACATTCCAGTGAGCGCCCTCTATTGGTTTGCAACACTGAGGCAGCAGCTGACTTCCTAATTACATCATGGAAGACAGATTTGCATATTCTTCCCATGGTCCCAACTAACTGCAGGCAATGACATACGATTTAGATTTCTAAAATCAAAAATAGAAGCCCCTCCCTGTCTTCCCAATACGTACACACTGTTACACTTGTAGATGTTTTACATACTCACAATATTCCCCCACAAGACAGAAAACCACAGAGAGAAGTGTCTTGACTAGAAAGGATAAGTGAAACAAGGGCAGTTGTGGAAAATGAAGGAGGGAAAGAGAAATCTAAACAGAACTACCATCCATCAGGCTCACCCCATACTCACAGTGGACCTAAATTATAAGAACTGTACCTCTATTGTCTGGAGGATGTTTGCCATACTGAACCATTTTGTCAGTAAACTTACGTGTGACCTTATTTCCTGTGACCATAAGTTTCCAGAATCTCATTCCTGTATCAACGTGGGCATGCTAACCCTGATCTGGTTCAGAGAGCTGAATACCATTTGGATGTGCTCTGGGTGAAGACTACCACTACCAATGGGAATATCTCAGGCCCCCCTAAGCTCTGCACCAGCCCAGGAGGAGAGCTGGATGATTGGATTGAGGCATCTAGCCAGCATGGCAACTCCTGTTTCCAATAACTACTACTACCGATCTACCTACAGGTTGCTGCATTGCCTGATGCATGATAGTTTATAACAGATTTTGCATTGAGGCCCATATCTTCAAGATAGACCTCTGGTGACTGGTTCTAAGTGTGATTGGCGTTGCATGGAGCACATTGGCGCATTGTAAAGGTGCTGTATTGGGCTGCCTTGATATGTGGTGATGCACTTCAGATGTTGACAGTGTCACACACACTATAATACATAGTAATGCAATTATAGATTTGTCTTCTGTGCAGGAAGCAGATACCACATAAATGACATAACAGCTGTTTAATGTCTGAATTTCTGCATCAGTTTTTGTCAATAACAGACCTCTCAAGACAAGACACCAAGAAGGCATCAGACTCGAATGTGCCAAAAGACCAGAGCCAGTCACCAGTAACAAGGACAAGAGAAGGATAAGGTTTCATATGATGCAACATGACTACAATACTCTAGGTGTTCATACTTTTCTGTCTATCAAAGAGACTTTGTACAGTCAATTACGTGTTATATAATGCAATACAGAAGAACTGTATTATAAAAGTAGAAACAATTAAATGGTCACATGTAAAGGCTACAGGTTCACTTTCATCACTGGAATCTATAGTTAGATAAGAAAGAGCTTACAAACCTACCACCTAACTGCAGGCAATGACATATAATCTAGATTTCTGAAATCTAAAGCAGAGACCCCTCCATGTCCTCCCAGTACATACACACATTCATACACGTAGATTTTTTTTTTACACACCCTCAATATTCCTCCACAAGACAGGGAATGAAAAATGCTGAAGTAACATGAAAATAAATATGTTGACTTTAGGCTGTTACTGCTATATTTCTAGAGATCTGGGTCGGGTATGTATTACAGCTGACACGGGGGTGTATTATGACGGGCATGTGATACTAGAGTGCATTGTTACAGACAGCTTGTAATGGGAGCATTGTGACTAGTAGGCAACAAAAGGGAGCAGAAGTACTGGAAAATAAAATTCAATGGTACAAGCCTGAATAAGACCAGAATCAATGCAGATCCAACATGCTGAGAAAGGTTCAACACACAGATAAACCACTGCATGGGGCAATAAAGAGAATCACTATTAAGGCTGAGGCCCCACATTCTGAAAATGCATTTTTTTTTGTTGCAGATTTTGCTGCAGTTTTTTGAGCCAAAGCCAGGAGTGGATTGAGGAGAAGGTAAAACTATAAAGAACTTCCTATATATTTCCCATTACTTATGTAGCTATTCCTGGCAGCAAAACCTGCAACAAACAATGCTTCATTTCCGCAATCTGGGGCCTCAGTCTTAGAATGATTTCTGGATCTTTGCTTCTTTGTGCATCATAATGTATAGGGTGTAGCTAAGAAAACACGTTTTTATTTCAGAACAAAAATCTCAAGTAAAAAAAACAAACACTTTATTCCCATCAAATAAACCTTATTATTAGAGATGAGTGAAACAACAACCGTTTCGAATAGCATGCTCCCATAGAAATGAATGGAAGCCGCTGGCACATAGACTTTGCCGGCAGCCGGCCGCTTAACCCTCCATGTGCCGGATACGTCCATTCATTTCTATGGGAGTGTGCTATTCGAAACGGCTGTTTTGAATAGTGTTCGCTCATCTCTACTTATTATGGCTAAAAGTGAACAAAATTTAAATAAAAAAAAAACTCACACATATTTGGTGTCACTCTACTTTAACAGTCCAACCTATGCAATTGTCCAAATTTTTAACCTGGATGATGAGGGATGTAAAAAAAAAAACTTCAAAATTGCAGAATTGCTGTTGAGTAAAACTGTTCAAAAAATAATATGTAACCCAAAACGGTGCCAATGGGAATGAATGGAAGTGGCCAGCACGCAGACTTTGCTGGCGGCCGGCCGCTTAACCCCCTGCGTGCCGGCTACGTCCATTCATTCCTATGGGTGCGTGCTATTCGTTCGAAACTGGAATTTCAAATAGTACTCGCTCATCTCTAGTAATGACCCTCAGAATAAAGTTAGCAAAATATTGATGAAACATTATATAATTAATAAATGGCAGTAAATGGCACCAATAAAATAATACATTTCGTTCCCCCAAAAACAAGCCCTCGTATAGCTATGTCAACAGAAGAATAAAAAAGATAAGGCTTATAAGGATAATACTGATAATCATAAGGGGTTAACATTACATTTTCCGTAAAGAAGCTATTTGGTGTATCAAATACACAATAATAGGAGGAATGTGGAAGGGGGCAAATACTTTTTCACTGGTCTCCGACAATGTTATGTGTTCTGCATGATAAGAACTGCCTTCATGAGGATTATCAACCAGCTTTCCACGGATTCATAAACATGACAGACATTTTCTGGAGACCAAATTAATTTGTCCATATCCCGAGTAGCAGATATTGCTTAGAGCCTGTTAGAAAGTGAGCGTGAACCTCATTAGCCTCCATCTAAACAGCTCAGGGTTCATTAAAATCCGAGCTGCCATATTAATGTGGCCGTAGTTAAGCAGCTAATAACATATACACTTATTTTTGTACATGGGGACAGCAGGAACTTTAATGACAGTCATTTGCAAATCATGATATTACACTTCCTTTAAAGCTGAATGTTCAATGTATGTCAAGGTTCACTTGAATGTTAAGTCATGTGCATTTTTAGTTAGTTAAAGAGCATTCTCGCCAACCTGGAAATATAGGTCCCTGACTTGTCCTCTCAACCATAACATTCTTAATGGTATATGTGATGTCGCAACTGTATTTCATTGCACCAATGCACCTTTATTAGAAAAAAAATTAAAGAACTTTGTAAATATTCTTAATTTAAATTCGTTCTACTATTTTGTGCATACAGCTCATATGCCGACCTATGTGTCTCTATGGTTGACCGATGTCAATAAGTCTACCTGAGGTTATTATTTGTAATGTGCATGCATGAATGGCATGAATCTATGGGATATCTCTTTCACTTCTTAAAGTAACACTCCACCCACCATTTTTTTCCCCTGAAGTTTAGAAAGGCACATGAATGATGTAAATTGTAGTGAGTGTAAGCTTACAGCTGTATTTGTGAGTTATCCTGTCATTCTGGTCCTTAGCTGTGTCATGTGACCAGCAACAAGGCTCTTCAACTGGCACATCATATGGACAGGAAATCAGTTTCCCAATTCATTCCTATGAGTCTCGTAGACTTGCATGGAAACCGATTGGATAACTCTTAAACACTGGTAAGATTATTTTCACAATTTACTTCATGTACCTCTGACAGACCAATAATTTTTGTGGACGTACTACTTCTATCACTGAGAAAAAAATAGGTAGTCCGGCAACTCTCCGATGAATAATAAAATGTAACTTTTAATGAAATTCATAAAAACATGACACATTGAAATCAATGGGTTAAAAAGCCTCCCATTGATTTCAATGTGTTACGTGCACTAAATGGAACCCATTGAAGTCAATGGGATTCTGTTTTGCAGCGCTGACTCTGACATGAGTTTACGTGTCAGAATCAACGGCGTTACATCATGTGAACGGACCCTAATAAGGTATTTAGCCAGTTTACAAACTACACATAACCGGCCAGAGGTTTAACTTTAAGATTCTGGGCCCCAATGCAAAATCAATAATGGAGCCCCTACCCATTGAGTTCCATTTGGAATAGCAGTATATTTTATGTTGCAGAGGACCCTTTGGGGACCAGTTGGGGTCTGAGACCCAGTAGGGACTGCTTACGCTGCACCCCCTATAGATACGCCCCTGTAACTATCAATGACCACAGGAAAGAAGGGAGGAGGAAGAACAACTTAGGGGCCAGGTGTTGGTTCTGATCACATGACCTGGAATACAGAAAACATCTACAATATAACTTGGAGGAAGTAAGTAAAGAAACCCTCTCTGGAGAACCCATTTAACAAGGGCATGTCACATATCAAAATAACCATGGCAGAATGGTAGAATATTTATTTTATGTTTTTATTTTATATGGTAAAAAATATGTTTAAATATTGTATAAAATATATTTCAATATTAAAAAAATATTTTTTTCCTTTATTACTCAATAAAAATCCCATTATAGGTTAATAACTACATTTTAGTAAAAAGGCATAGACAGCTCATGCCAGTATTATACACGGATCTATACTTCTCAGCAGAATCTACAAAAAATGTATATATGAGGCTACTAGCCACTTCATGGTCCCTACTCTAATGCTGCTACCAGGCTAAGCCACATGAGCACAGCACCATAGCAGTGGCTCACACCATGTAGCATGGCACCATATGAACAGATCTCAAAAAGTTCAACCGTTATAGTTTAAGGGTGCATTCACACTGAGTAAACGCTAGCTTATTTTGTAGAGTAAAATTACACTTGTAAATTTTGCTATCCCATTGACTTCAATGACATTTTACAGGCGTATTTTTACAGGCGTATTTTTTACAAGTGTATTTTTTACAGGCGTATTTTTACACTTGTAAAAAAATATCATTGAAGTCAATGGGATAGCAAAATTTACAAGTGTAATTTTACACTACAAAATAAGTTAGCGTTTACTCAGTGTGAATGCACCCTAAGATGGTAAAAAATAATGTTAGAGTTGTCACAATATCACTAAAATGAATATGTAAGAAATCCTAAATATAGCACTGATCCTAGATTGCAACCAGGGAATAGGGTTAAATTGAGTTCAGTTACCTGTTTGGTGGGTTCAATATTGTATGGTTATATAGACATGAAATAAGGTACGGTATCTTACACAAAGTAACAGATCTTTATGCGAGAAGTTACTATTTAACTGAAACGCTCAATCTTCACGCTTGATTTCAAATGCAAGAACATGGCCGATCACAACAGGTCTAAACACGACTAATGTTTAGCAAAACTTTATATTATGCCAGGTAATTGTTTGACAAAGTAAAGGGAGGTGAATGATAAGAAGTTCCTTTGTCCCAAACCCCTGCAAGCATTGATGAATTAGGTTACACAGAATATTTGCTTAGAATATTTTGGAAATTATATTTAATGTACTGTGCATTTATGTTGATATATATATATATATATATATATATATATATATATATATATATATATATATACCTTAATGATACTATGATACTACCTCCAACATCCAAGCTTTATACTCACTATGCTATAACCCACTTATGTTTGTTTGCCTTGTATATAGGCAACATGATGCCATATACTGTATACAAGACTTTGAAGTATTTCATTCCCCAGCCAAGAGATAGGAGGTGAATTTTAAGATACATAGGTCAGCGGTTATTCATTTGTTTACTGGGAAAGGAGTACGTTTCTCATAGTCAGTGGCTGAGAAACTTTGGGATCACGCAGGTTCTGTCAGACTCATGTATACCAATAGTGTCTTTCCCCATATATATATCTATATATATATCTATACATAAATATATATAGACTCTGATTTTAATAATATGGTGTTTAACCCTTTCAGGACACAGGGTAGTTTGTACGTTAATGCTCGATGACTTTCTTCATATTTTCTTTCCTTGCCTTCTACAAATAACTTTTTCTTTTTGAGTCAACCTACCTAAGTGAGGGCTTATTTTTTGCGTGAGGAGTTGTATTTCCATATAATGTTTGATTAGTTCTTATTAATGGTTTTGGGGTGTTTATGTGAAAAAAAAAACAACAGAATTCTGTTACAATTTTTTTGCAAATTGTATTCACTCTGCATTTTTTAAAAAAGATGGCCGCTTTGTCTGTAGGGTCAATAAGATTACAGCGATACCATATTTACAGGGTTTTTATTGTGTTTTATCGCTTTTACAAATACATTTTTGAAAATTAACGATTTTCCTGGGGTCGCCGTATTCTGGCGCCTATAATATTTTTACTGTTTTATTGACAGCGATAAGTAAGGGTTCTTTATTTGCAGAACAAGTTGTAGTTTTTATTGCTACCAATTTTTGGTATATATGACTTTCTGATCACTTTTTATTGCTATTTGTTGGGGGAAGGGACGTCACTAAATTTGTTAATTTGCACATTGCAGTATATATATCTTTTTTTTTTTTACGCAATTCAATATATGGGATAAATAATGCTATTTTAGGATAGTGCGTACTTATCTGCACATGGGGATACCTGCCATGTTTGTGTAATTTTATATTTGTTTACATTATGTGTTTTTTAAATGTAAAGACAGTTTATTTTTTAACTTTTTTAATTTATTTTTAACTTTTTTTTTCAATGTAGATTGTGAGCCCCACATAGAGCTCACAATGTACATTTTTTTCCCAACAGTATGTCTTTTTGGAATATGGGATGGAAATCCATGCATACATGGGGAGAGCATACAAACTCCTTGCAGATGGTTTTTTGCCTTTGGGCACCAGGGCTCCAGCGCTGCAAGGCTGCAGTGCTAACCATTGAGCCACCGTGTGGCCCCATTTTTTTTACTTTTTTCTGTCCAAGAAGGGGACTTGAACCTGAGATCTCTGATCCCAAGTGCATTGTATTGCAGCGCATCATACATAGGCTTCCTATGTGTTATAGAGAATAGCATTGCTCGACCTCCTGGTTGCTACGGCAAACCCTGCAATCTCATAGTAAGGGATCCGAAGAGTGGCTAGGGGGTGAGAAATTGCCCCCAGAATCCCCAGATGCCTTGAACGGCAAATATAATACAACTGAGTACTGGAAGTAATGCCACAGGCACAACTCCTGTGTTCACAGCATTACAGTGCCGTACTATTATAGCGCTCAGAGTTAACCATATGCTAAGTGTGACGTAATAGTACGGGACAGAGCAGGAAGGGGTTAAACATTAAATGGGCCAAAACCCCCAGATCAGCCGACAAATAAGCAAATGCTTGTTTGTTGCCTCACTGCACCGTATGTGGGCATAACAATGCTTGCTGGTGTAAATAGTGAAAATGCTGCTGACATAATGGAACTGTATGAGGATGATCAATTACATTAATTATTACCCCCCTATGCAATTAGATCAGCCTATGTAAAGTTAATTGCCAATGAGCACTGAGTGACATGTTACATTGTTAGTATCTCATGTCACCTGAACATCAGTCCATGTAAATAGGCCTTTAATGATGTACCAGATGACTTCCATTGGATGAATTTTATTAGACTATATTCACATCTGCGCCGGAAAATCAGCGGAGGAAAAAGTTCTGTATGTAGGACTTTTCCTCTGCTGGTTTAAGTTTTAAAAAACGAAAAAGTGGGAGCAACACGGTGGCTCAGTGGTTAGCACTGCCGCACTGGAGTCCTGGGCTCTAATCCTGCCAGGAATGGATTTCCTTCCATTTTACAAAGACATACTGATAGGGAAAAAAAATATGGGGCTGATATGGGGCTCACAATCTACATAAAAAAAAAAAAAAAAAAAGAAAAAGTGACCAAACCCTTTATGGGGTCCATCAAATTTTGTGTAACTGCTTTGTTTGTAGTCCGCCTATGCATTGTTTTGGTCTTTCAACAGACCAGAACAACGGTTAGGCGCTGCTAGTGTGAACTTAGCCTAAAACATAAAGACAGAGGCAGATTACAATAAACACACTGTTAGCACAATGTTCTACCTTTGTCTTTTCTGTTTTTGAGCACGTTTAGAGAGGAACAGAAGGGAAAATTCTGAGCTCATTATGTTGGTAATACATAGTATGAAAATAATGGACATTGTGCAAATAAAAGCAGAATCATAGAACTGTAATGGAGTGCATCATGTCTGAATATTGGGATCCTGCTATACACTGTACAGGATTGTGGAAAAAATGTATCAGTGCTGATGAGTAATGTAATTCCATTATTGTGTGTATCAGCAAATTTACCTACACAAGTACATTCTCAGAAAAGTAACCAAAAGGTCATTTGTAACATTTGTATGTCATTTGTAAGTCTAAGTCCACTTATCTATGATTATGTTGCAAACCTAAGAAGATTATTTACAAGCAATGGTCCCCACATTTTGTCCCCTCTCACATAAAATGATGACATAAACTAGGAATACTGCACACAGTGATGTCACAGCATAGAGATAATACAGGTGGGAATGTTACAGTAAAGGCCCCTTCACACGGCGTGTCATTTAGACACTTATACACGTGTCCGAGCGTGGCGCTTCAAAACAGAGCCCATTAATTTCAATGGGAAACGTGCGATATACGGGCGCTTCCCATTGAAATCAATGGGCTCTGTTTTGAAGCGCCGCGCTCGGACACGTGTATAAGTGTCTAAATGAGTGGCGCGCTTACGCCGTGTGAAGGGGCTCTAAAGGTATAACTAATTTTATTGCCTTACAACCCTACACATTATGATAGCACAGTATAGAGATTACATACATGGTTAAATCAGAGTATAGAGATACAGATATATAGAGATACAGATATATAGAGAGTACATTGTATAGTGGCTGGGCTTGGTATTGCAGCTCAATGGGACTTAGCTGTAGTCTGGCCATAGCAGAAGAAGAGAAGCAACTTACCCAAGTGCTGCAAGCTCCTCAAACAGTCGGATGCAAGATCCTGGTGTTAGACATTATTTATTTAGTTATTTCTCTTAGGCTAGGTTCACATATGTCCGCCTGGGGACCCCCCAAACAGAAACCTAATCTGCTTAAAAAAGCTGTTACCTGCACTTTTCTCCACATTTTTCAAGTGGAGAGGAGAATGGAATCCCCATACGGAGAGCCAACGCTGGTGTGAACCCAGCCTAACTTGACAGTCAGTGTCCCATACAGGGCTCACAATCTAAATTCCCTATCAGTAGATTTGGAGTATGGAAGGAAACCAGAGTAAAAAGAGCAAACCTGTGCAAAAACATGGAGAACATACAAACTTCTTGTAGATGTTGTCTTTGGTCAGATTTTAATCTAGACTTAATTATCGTAATATGGATAGTTTATCTTGAAGATAGATCATCAATATCATATTCCCAGAAAACGCTTTTAATGAGTATAATGATGTCACAGTGTTGGTATAATACACTTAGTGATGTCATGGTAGTGCAATATTGTGCAAAAGCAAACACAGTATATAGATAATGTAAACTGTGATAGCACACTATGGGAATAAAGCACAGTAATAATGATAAAGAATAGAAATAATACACATATAAATGTCACCATGCACATGACATCACGGCACAGGGAAGACATATAATGATATCTTCAAGGAGGAATTGTGCATACAAGGGTTCATAGATGAATAATGCAGTGATGACACAGTTTAGGAATAATGTTGCATTAGGAGGATGAAACACAAAGCAGCCTCACATGCAAAACCTAAAATATGTTTCCATTCAATTTTTCACGCATCCTTTCTATCATCCATAGTCATCTGTGCCTACATTTTTGGGCCCCAGCTGCTGCTGTATGCCAGTTGCCTGAAGTTTATGCAAATGCTGCTAATGGAAGGATTAATCAGCAAACATATTAACACTTACACAGAAAAATACAATCTTGAGACATTTGTAACTGAAAAAGTTCCTTAGTCCTTGATGCTGCATACAATGGATAAGATATGTTAAAGGGAGTCCAACAACTCCTACATGCATGTTCAACCTTTACCACCATTTTACAGAGCACATTACAGTGATAACCAACATACCTTTGTTAAGTATGTTACTTTTGTAGAGTGCTGCAGCTTCCCACGAAACTCATACCCCTACCATCTCCTGCCTGTGTCACCCTGTGCAGTTGGAGTTGATATCTCTGCTATGACAATACATCACCCATCCTATTTGAGTAGCGTGAGCAGTGCTCTCAGGCTGAAGACAGAGCCTTCAAAGTTGTTTTACTCCAAATGTATAAAAATGACATACTTTAGGGGTTGTCCAGGGTATTTTTTATATATATATTAGGTCAGATGAATGCAAATAGAAAAAAAAACATACTCACCTTACCCTTGTGCACCAGTGTCTCCCACCGTGTTACTGTGTGGTGTATGTTTTCTTATTTTTCTTTCCAAGAGTCTATCTATCCATCTATCTTATCTATCCATTGGTCATATACAGATAGATCTCTCTCCTCAGTGTTTACAGCCAGTTGTCTAGGTTATAGACCTGCTCTCAGGCCAGAATGATGACTGTCTCTACTCACAGCCATCTATTTTCTCTTCTCTCTCTCTCCCTCTTTTTGCACATAAGCCATGATGAGGGTTAGTAAAGCTTCCTGATCAGGGCTTCGGTTATCTCTGTATGTAAATCCAGAGATAACTGTGCTGTTTAGGACAAGCACAAGTTCTGTGCTGGAACGAGTTGTAAACCAGGAAGTGGAGGGGAGGAGACAGGAGGGCAGCTGAAATCCTGAGATGAGAAAACCCCTTTAACAAATGTATGATGCATATCTTCCAACTTTTGAAGAGCCGAAAAAGGGCCAAAATATGCCGCGCGTATGTGTGCCGTGGCAAACTTAGCTCCGCCCACTTTATGTTGACTCCACCCATTCCAATTCATTTTTCCATGTGCCCCCACACATTATAATCCTCCTATTGTCACCTGTAAATTATATTCCCCCCCCTCCATCTCTCCCACAGTTTCATATAACCCCTTTATCTGCCTCCAGTTTCATGTCCCCCCATCTCTGCCCCAAGATTCATGTCCCACCATCTCTGCCCCCAGATTCATTTCCCCCCATCTCTGCCCCCAGATTCATGTCTCCCCATCTCTGCCCCAGACTCACGTCCCCCCTTCATCTGCCCCAGTGCCATGCCGTTCTCCCCCCCTTCATCTACCCTAGTGTCATGCCGTCCCCCCTTCATCTGCTGCAATGTGATATCGTTCTCCCCCCTATATGCCCCTAGTTTCATAAGCCCCCTAAATTACGTTCCCCCTCAATGTTTAACATAAATACTTACACTCACCTTCCAACGCTCCCTCGCCGCTCTCTCACTCCATTCACATAGTTGTAGGCCCGATGTGACGTCATCACATCACGCCTACACACGCCGGAAGCCGGAGCGCAGCAGTAAGGCAGGAGCTGAGCTGTGACAGCTCCTGCTTTACTTGCATATGTTTTCAACTCATCTCTGGACGCCGAAGAGTTGAAATCGGGACAAACCTCTCACCTACTGGGACCGTGGGACAGGACACCGAATTCGAAAATGTCCCGTGAAAATCGGGACAGTTGGGAGGTATGATGATGTATGATTTTAATCACTGTAATACACTCTGTAACGGGCTAGAGGCAGTTGAATATACTTGGGGGAGGTGATAGCCTCCCTTTAAATGTTCTTTAAATTCTCATAAGCTCCCCCAAATAATTTTGTAAGTAGCAATGAGAAGGCCAATACAGTGCTTTATAAGTTTTGTTTCCTAAAGCTTTATCATTTTCTTTATGATTTATTTATAAGTACTCTGTCTTGTTAGATAGGTAATAAATAGAAATGGAAGTTACCTCATAGGTACCAGAGGGAAATAAATCTATGCGCTTGGGCCTTACATTCTGAAAGATTATATAAGTACAAGGATTGGAAAAGATAGGTGGGTGAAATAGTTCAGGAGCTAATAAAGTAAAAATGTAGAAAGATTCAGGGATTTGGGGATGTTTGTATCGAAAGCCATATCTCAGGGAACATCAGAAGGATTCGAGATTTGAGGAGAATCTGGTAGGTGAGATAGGGAAGCCTGCAAATAGGGTGCAGCAGGGGAGAAGCATTTAAATGTTAAAGCTACTTAACACATGGTATAAAGAACTGACATTGCTGCTATGGCAATACAGTATATAGATATATAGATATTTATATTCGTGCTATGCACTTGTGTATTATATATACAAGTGCATCTCAATAACTTAAAATATCATCAAAAAGGTATTTTTTTTTTAGTAATTCAATTGAAAAAGTATATTGAGTCAGTGCAAACAGAGTGAACTTTTCCAAGTCTTTCTTTCTGTTAATGTTGATGATTATGGCTTAAAGCCAAGGAACACCCAAAAGTCATTATCTCAGAAAATTAGAATATTATATAAGACCAACTGTAAAAAGAAACAAACTGGGACTGGTTAGTATACAGGCTGGAGCCACACGCTGACACAGTGCAGCTCATCTTCCATCAGGGGAAATCAGAAATGTTTTCTCCTCTAAGCCACAACAGCAAAATCCAACCAAAACCCGGAGGTGTTTACTGTGGTTCACCCACAGGAATAGCCACAGGTCTTTTCTGTTGCAAAGGTTGAATCCGAAGGTGAAGCCCATAGTAATAATAGGTGTGGTTTTTAATTCTGTAGCACAAGTAAAGCTGGCCATACATAGTAGACCTTTAGTGGGTCAAATGGCCAATCTCAGTTGAGGTATAAAAATACCATGTACAAGCATTTACCACAAGTAATAGCAGACTTTATTGTACCCAAAAATTTGGTGACTTGTTGGATGTTTTTGTCTATTGGTCCCAGATTCCTTTAGGATCAAACAAGCTGAATACAAATCACAAGTTAAATTGACTTAAAACTTAGGGTATAACACTGACAGGGCTCCTATGAATTTGTCTATCCAATTTCTAGCCCACTAAGGCAAAACAGCAGAAGGTATGTCAAGTGAAAGTGACATGTATGTCTATGGGAAAACAGATTGTAAGCAGTGGCTAGAAACTCCTAGTTTAACTACACCCTGCACTAACACTCAATTTACACAATTCAGTATTTTATACATTCCAAATATTAACCATTGTTTAGCGAGAAAAAGTGCTTGCTCAACATTTTGTAGACAAACATGGCAGTTATATTGCAGAAAACAATGGTTATCTAGAAAAATAAGGCCATTCTGATGACTTGGAAGTGCTACAGGCTTGTTATTCAGGAGATAAAATTGTGCCTGTGAACCCAGTTGAAAAGTGATTGGCTTTTAAAAAAAAAACCTGCAAAAATTTTCCCTTTAAGGGAGCAGATGTTTTGTTTTCTTTATATTAACATTGTGGCACCAGCAATGGAATGTGATGGACCAAGCTAAAGGTCATATCTGGCTGTTTAAGGTGGAGTTCCAATGAGTTGGAACGTTGCAAATAAGGAGGTGCAAAGGCAGATTGTTTTGTCACTGTAAATCGAGCACGGTGTTGTTTGAGAAAAAAAAATACTAAAATGTGCAGAAATTTTTCTGGCCATGAGGAGTATCTCTTTTAAGCTTCTATACAGGTGAATAAAGCAGTGAACCACCAGATTAGGCACATGTGATATACAGGGACATGTATCGTATGTAACATCTGTTATTCGATCCAACTGCAGCACAGCAACAAAACTGGTGTCAGTGACAATGCTACTCAGTTTATGTAAACTTTTCAGAACCCAGTGCTCTTTGTATCATGTGGTGAGAGGAATCACATATCCATCCCAATATCCACCATCACTGCAATGCCTCGTATTCATCAACACTGTATGGTGTCCACCTACCACTGACTACTGGCTGAAAGGCTGTCAGCTGTCAGTTGGCGCTAGAACACCACAGTGACTCACATGCCTCTTCTATGTTTTTTTCAAAGCAATACATGTGGCTGCAATAAATTGGCTTTCTGAAAAAAAAAACAACAGATCAATTTGCCCATCTCTAATTATTATCTACCATGTATAGCCAGCTTTAAACCAGTGGGTTTATTTGCAGGATATGGATGAAATTACCTTAAATATCATTCCCTGTGCTGTTACTATAATCCTTTCCCATGTATTCCTAGCCTAAGAGCTTAGATAGGTATTCTGGGCTAAAAATACCAATGACCTACAGTATGCTGTACTAGTATGTATTGCCCCACAAGGGATTCCCCAGATTATTCTATTTATGTGAAAATCCACAACATCTCTTGGATTCACTGCAGATTTATAATACAGTATGTTAAGATTCCATTCACATACATTGTCCTGTTCTTTATGTGTAAACAGAATTCTACATCTACCGATTGACCAAAACATTTTTCATGCAGGCTCTTTCAATTTTCTTACTAATTGACATTTGTAGTTATTGGTCGTACTGTAAATACTAAATGTTATGTCTATAAGTAGTTTGTCTGCTGGTCTTGAAAAAATCATTATAGCAAAGCCATAGCTGTATTTCATTGTAACATGCTGTTTTGTTCTATTTAGTTGCAAAAATCAGTTCCAGCCATCTGAATAGAGATGCATTTGCAGCAAGCACATGAATTTCTTCATACCCAATTCAAATGAATGACATGGAAATTTCTACAACAAATTTGCTATGATTCATCCTAATATTTGCTATTATTACTCATGAAGAGTGTTATTCATTTTTCACAGACCCTGAACATTAATAACAAAATGTAGATTTATATACTATTATGTGGAAAGCTGGATGATAACCCCTGCTTTAAAGGAATTCTACCACTAAACTAACTTTTTTTCTAATGACCACGTCGTAATTGCCTTAAGAAAGGCTATTCGTCTCCTACCTTTAGATGTGGTCTCCGCCGCGCCGTTCCGTAGAAATAACGGTTTTAACCGGTATGCAAATGAGCTCTCCGCAGCAATGAGGGCGGGCCCCAGCGCTGAAACACCGGTGAGCGCGTCCCCATTGCTACCCGAGAGTTGTTTCCAGCGCCGCCTCCTTCTTGAGCAGCAACTCCGCCTCTTCTTTCTTCTGATGCGGTCCAACGTCTGACGCCTGCGCAGTAGGCTCCTGTATTGAACTATAAGAGCAGCCTTCCAAAAATGGCCGCCGCCCATTTTTAGGTGGCTGCTGTATGCTCCTGTATTGAACTACAAGAGCAAGAGCTCTTGTAGTTCAATACAGGAGCCTACTGCACAGGCGTTGGAAGTTGGACTGCATCAGAAGACAGAAGAGGCGGATTTGCTGCTCAAGAAGGAGGCGGCGCTGGAAACAGCTCTCGGGTAGCAATGGGGACGCGCTCACCGGCATTTCAGCGCTGGGGCCCGCCCTCATTGCTGCGGAGAGCTCATTTGCATACCGGTTAAAACCGGTATTTCTACGGAACGGCACGGCGGAGACCACATCTAAAGGTAGGAGACGAATAGCCTTTCTTAAGGCTATTCCGATGTGGTCATTACAAAAAATGTTAGTTTAGTGGTAGAATCCCTTTAATGGTGACCACTAACAGACTTATATGTCCATTGTAGGGTATAAACTATTTAAGGCCAGGGCCCCACAGGCCGAAAATGCCGCAGGAAAAATTGCGGCATTTTACAGTAACTACAAAGTGGATCGGATTCTTGTGAATCCCATGTTCACTTTGTGGTAAAAACCGCAGTGCAGACACGCTGTGATTTCCAAAACCGGCGCGTTTTTGGAAATCGCAGCATGTCAATTATATCTATGGAAACGCCGGAGGCTTCCCCATAGACATTATTGTAATTGAAGGTCTGCAGAGGAAAACTCAGCAAACTTTCTGTTTAAAACGCTGTGGCAAGAACCGTGATGCTTTCCTGGTGCAGTTTTTCCCGCAGCGCTTTATAGCTGTGGGCATTCTCGTGGGGCCGTAACTTTGGGTTGAGGCCCCACATTGCGGAAATGCAGCTTTTTTGTTGCATATTTTGCTCTGTTTTTTGAGCCAAAGTCTAGAATGGTTATAAAAGGAATGTGAAATATATCAGAAGTACGCATAGTCCTTGCTGCTGCTCAATTCACTCCTGGTTTTGGCTCAAAAAAATCGCAGCAAAATCTGCAACAAAAAAAGCTGTGCTTCCGCAACGAGGGGCCCTGGCTTAAAGGGACTCTGTCGCATTGAATATGGAGTTGGATCTGTGGTCAAAAGACCAAGTAAGGATGCTCAACAGATTATTTTAGCTCCTACACATTCTGGATTTTGGAATCTTGTAGGTAGTCATACTTTTTGATAAACAACTATCTCTGTATACATGTTTAGAAAAAAAAAATCTGTATGTGAGCAGGTATTTCAATAAATGAAATACATGGTAAACTTCTCTTCCCAAAAAACTAAATGCGAGGGGATACCCAAAAGTTTCCAGAAAAGTTGTTTTTGAAGCGTGTATTTAATTTTTGTACAAAATTCATTCAATCTCCTTCAAAGTACTCTCCTTTAGCGGCAATACACTTGTCAAATCTCGTCTGCCATTGTTCAAAACATTTTTTAAACTCATCTACTTTGATGTGTGCAAGCGCCTCCGTCGTTTTCTTCTTCACCTCCTCCACATCGGCGAAACGCTTCCCCTTGAGGTTCCTCTTCATTCGTGGGAATAAAAAAAAGTCACTGGGAGCCATATCGGGGGAATAGGGTGGGTGGGGCAAGACAGCCATGCTGTTTTTTGCCATGAAAGTGGTCACCGAGATGGCGGTGTGGGCTGGGCATTGTTGTGGTGGAAAAACCAATCACCAGACTGCCACATTTTGGGCCTTTTTAGCCGTACACTGTTGCGCAACCTCTTGAGAACCCCCAAGTAGAAAACCTGGCTGACCTGTTGGTACAAATTCCAAGTGCACAATCCCTTTTGCATCGAAAAAACAAATGACCATTGTCTTCACATTGGACTTCACTTGACGAGCCTTTTTGGCGCGGGGCGAGGATGGCGTCTTCCAGTGTTTTGATTGTTGTTTGGTTTCCGGGTCGTAAGCATAGCACAAAGACTCATCTCCCATAATAATTTTAGAAAAAAATTCTGGGTCGGTTTCGGCATGTTCTTTCATGGTACGGCATGTTTCGATGCGATGCTCTTTCTGTTGGTAAGTCAAGATCCGCGGCACAAACTTTGCAGTGACCCGTGACATGCCCAAATCATCCGATAAAATGCAAAAATATAGAAAAATTGGAAGGGCACTCACCCACACCGAGGCTCATTTTCGTAAAAGACTCCTTTTATTGAGGTAATACATCTTTAAGAACAATTTCGTGCAGGGAGGAAGGAACAGCAAAAAGTGGCAAGAAGGCAACAGCTGTTTCGCGCAGCTATGTGCGCTTTCTCAAGCCTGTTTGCATTTGAGGCTTGAGAAAGCGCACATAGCTGCGCGAAACGGCTGTTGCCTTCTTGCCACTTTTTGCTGTTCCTTCCTCCCTGCACGAAATTGTTCTTAAAGATGTATTACCTCAATAAAAGGAGTCTTTTACGAAAATGAGCCTCGGTGTGGGTGAGTGCCCTTCCAATTTTTCTATATTTTTTCATTGTTGCTAAGCTTTTTTCCGGTTGCTGAGCACCCCCACGGCTCTTAATATAAAAGGGTTTTTTCCTCATATTTACTCTTGATTTATCAAGGACTCATATCCATACATCCAGCAGTGCCATCCTACATTTTCTTTTTCTCTATCCGATAAAATGCGCTGAATCGAGCTCCAGCTCACTCCAGCCAACTTTTCAAGTTCCTCAATGGTTTGTCGTCGATCTTCACGCACAAGCTCGTTTATTTTTTGGACACTTTCGTCCGTTCGGGAAGTTGACGGACGTCCAGAACGCGGTTGATCATCAATTGACATTTCACCATTTTTAAAGTGGGTGAACCATGGGTAAACTTGAGCTTGACACATAGCGTCATCCTTGTAAGCGGTCTTCAACATTTGAACGGTTTCCGATGCTTTTTTCCCGAGCAGAAAGCAGATTTTCACAGCCGCGCACTGCTCATAAAACTTCTCCATGAAGAAAAACGACGGCTGGACAAAACAGCTTTTGCAAGAAAATTCACTGCGGGTAGACGAAACCTTCCGCATCAACGCCGCTTGGCCCACTGACTGAGAAGGCGTGGTTGAACAAATAACTAGCTGCAGAATCGCGTACTACGAAAACTGCGCGCGCAGCAGCCTCATTCTAGAAACTTTTGGGTCCCCCCTCGTATTAACTTCATCTTCTCATGCCATAAATCTGCTGCCCACAGATCGGACTGTATGTTCCATTTGACAGATTCTCTTTAAATATTTCCTAGAAAAGAACAGACATTTTTACTAAATTTCAACACAGTAGACAGGAGAATTGAGACTGCAACATTTTTTTTCGGAAATATGGTCATACAAGGTTAATTCTTTAAAAACAGAAAGGTTAAGGACGGTTAAAACCTCTTAAAAGGGCAGCAATGGCTCAGCATAAATGCAGCGGTCTTAGGGATCGCTGATCTTTATGACAACAATTCATGCCCTTTGCTGAAATAGTCTGCATTCAGTATGAACACTTCTAAAATACTGTGTAAAATGTTTCCAACATCTTCAGTTTCTGCAGAATTCTTGTGAGCAATAAAGGTCATTTAGGAACACCAAAGTGTATAATAGCAGTAAAAATACTGACATTTAAGTAATTGCTTTTAGTTTTCCACCTACATGTGTGAATCTGCAGATCCGGATAGCGCCATTTCTAGGTCACAGAAGAAGTTTGATTGAATATGCTATGAATGGATCAAGCCAAACATATGTATTAAAGGAGTTCCCTGAGACCCGAAGGTAATGGATACTGATCTGAGGGGTTCTAACACCTGGACCCCACACCGATCATCTGATTTGACTGCCAGAAGTTGCATATATGGTAAATAGCTGGAAGGAGCTCTGCTCCTATTGAGTTCCCCAGCACCACCACTACAGTGAAAAGAACCAGAAGCTGTATACAATGTATAAACTGGCTGGCTGTATTATGCAAGTGCTCTGACTCTCACTGTGAGCACTGTGGTAGGAATTGTTCCAGACGTATGCTAACTTGCAGTGTTATGCTTTTATGGAGATTTCTATGCATCCCATACTGGAACCGACTGTCATTGATGAACTGCTTCTGAAATAAATTCAGACCAATGCTTAAGAAATCGTTCATTAGAGTGATTGGATTACAGTATAGGAATGGTTTTAACTAGAGATGAGCGAGTAGTGAAATATTTGAGAATTTATATTCGTTTCAAGTAGAGCCTCAGTATTCGACTACTCGATCGAATATCAAAAACCATTACAGTCTATGGGAAAAAATGCTCGTTTGAGGGGAAACCACTTTTCGACTAAAGGAGAGTCACCAAGTCCACGAGTAGCAGGAGGAGAGTGTTTAGGAGGAGCACTGTGCAGTTAAAGAGCACGGACCCCATAGACTATAACGGGTCCGTGCGCTTTAACTGCACAGCGCTTGCAGTTGCGCTGATATTCCGTTCGGGGGGGGGGGGGGTGTCCTCCAGCAGACTCCTTCCAGACAGGAGGCAAGCGCTAATGTGAACTTACTCGTACTGCAGAACCAGCATTGATTGGCCGCATGCTATACAGTGTACAGTGTCGCGGCTACCGGACCAAATAACCCCATGTGAACTTACCCTTAGGGACATTCATACTATGACCAACATACAGAACTCATGGGTGGACCCTGCTCAAATAGGCAATAGTATTTTATAAATATCCTACCTCGAGTTCTAAAATATTAGGTCATACCGTATGTCTAACTGTGCGTGTGTGTGATTTAGTATTGCTTTTTTGGACAAAGAGGAAAATTATTTTTACAGGGTACTGAAAAGTTAGTTTGCAGATCAAACAAGTGTATTGAGGTTATGGGGGACTTCATTGAAAAATAAACTCTATTCCGCATTTTTCGGCTTTTTCCTTCACCGAGAATACATTGAACTCCCCTCATAGTTATGTATACAGATTACTGTGGCAGATTTATTAACACTTTAAAAAAAAAATCTAAAAATGTGTCACATTTATCATGGGGCATTATAAATGTGGTAATTCTTTTAGACTGTTGAGTCTGTTTATATCACCTTTTTGCTGTCTTCTTTTGTTCTAACATTTTTGGCACATCTTAAGCCTGCTTCTAAATAGTACGCCATACGATCTTTTTGACACAACTCTTTTTGGACGAGGGACAAACATTGTATAACTTTAAGGCACCACATAGCGGGCTGCATTAAAAAGTGCTGCGGGAAAAACCACAGCAGAAATACATCACATTTTTCCCACAGCGCTTTTCACAGAAAGGGCTCATTCACACGGAGGAAAATGGTGAGGAATTTGGTGTGGAATTTTCCACGCTGAAAAAAAAAAGCCTCCTATTGATTTCAATGGGTTTTGCTAGCTTTTTTTTTTCCGGAATTTTCCGCTAGCGTGAATGGACCCAAAGTCACCAGTTTTCCTCTGATGCAACTATACCTATACGGAAACCGCCGGAGTTTCAGATGTAATAATTGACTTGCTGTGATTTCGAAAAATGTGATGGTTTTGGAAATCGCACATATTGATTTCCGCTGCGCGTATTTTTCTGCAATGTGTGGATGGGATTTTCCCCCAGCCTTATACAATAAATGTAATGGAATGGATGTACAACCTTTTTGTTGTTTTTTTTTGGCACAGATTGCACCAGAATTCTGGTGCATTTTCATTGGCATCTTTTAAGTATAGAGTAATATATTGTCTACAATAGAATTACTAATAATTTGCATGTATACCATTATATACATTTTGACGGCATGTCTCGTCCTTTGTTATGGTTTGTTATTTTTATTATCTACACTTACTGTACAATAAAATGTCTCCTGCGTCACTATAGCCATATATAAGCAATGCATAAAATAAATAAATGACTTATAACAAGCCTTCAAACTGAAACAATATCCCGTCTACTCTTTCTTTTACACTAATATATTGCATGGCTGTGTAACAAAATCCTACATAAAGTACCTTTTACTTGCTTAGAATGTATAGGATTCGTCAGCCGCGTCCCCTCTTACAATAGAAGGGTTTTATATATTAATAAGTAATGCCTATACATAGCTCACTTGTTTTGGAATGGCTTGTTCTTGGCACTTACTTTAATATTATGCTGTTGCCTTTATCTTAGGAACGTTCAATACTCCATAAACCTTTCTGTAAAGTAATATATTTGCTAGGTTTATGCTGCTGGTCTGTTGGTGAAATTCCATGACTCAATAATACAATGTGTTGCTAGGTGAAAGGGTTGCTAGTGAATGCTTCGGGTTGAAAGCCATTCATTAAGAAACTACTTTTGATTTCTTTTGCCTCTGAGAATGATAGAAATTTAAGAAAACATTGATTGGTGAAACCTGTTGCTGAAAATTCTATGGTATACAGTAGATGTGTGACATTTTTACAACAAATGCCTTGTGAGTATGGCTTAAGCTAAGGCTCCACGTTGCGGAATCACAGATTTTCTTGTTGTAGATTTTGTTGCCAAAGCCAGGAGTGGACTGAGCAAAAGGTAGAAGTATAAGAACTTCCTGTATATTGTCCCTTCCTTTTGTAGACATTCTTGGCTATGGCTCAAAAAAATGCAACAAAAGCTGCAACAAAAAAAGCAGTGTTTCCACAACGTGGGGAAAATGGTACTTACTAACATAGTAATAATCTAATTTGACCAAAGTTGATCCACACAAAGGCAAACGAACCTGTAGGCTAAGGCAACACATTGCGAAAAAGCAGCTACTTTAATTGCACATTTTGTAGCGTTTTTTTTTTTTTTTGTAAGCCAAAGCCAGGAGTGGGTTGAGCAGAAGAGAAAAGGATAAGGATTTATATTTCCCATTCGCTATTAAAGCCATTCTTGACTTTGACTCAACAAACCACAGAAAATCTGCAACAAAAAAAGCAGCTTTTCACCACTTTCTGACCTCAGCCTAAGCCCCCTTGCGCATGATAGTATGAACGGTTAGTGTGCTATTCAGGTTTTTCTTTGGGCCCATTTCTAGCCCATACACATGACCATGAATGACACGGTATGGCTGCCTGGTATGCTGGTATCTCTTTGCAGTTTATAATTATTAATGGACATGAGTATATAAGATATATCCTACACTGACAAGTATATTTGAAGTAATTTCTATGCCGTGCAAGCCGTTGCACTGTACTTGTGTAATATTTCTGTAGGTAGATATAGAAATCAGGGTCATTTTCACACACAATGGCAAAAAAAGCGCCTTTTTATTGGATTCAGCTTAAATGATGTGTTTGTCATCGCCTGTGCTTCAATAACATGCAGCCTACATAGCATAAATATACTTCATGGACATCTCCGATTTCAGACATTCATTAGTGCTAGAGCCGCTGCTTAGCAGATGACAAAGTTATATTATTATTATTAGGAACTAACAGAGGCAAATTGCCAGGTGCACATAGATTAGCCAAGAAACAAGCGACCTGCTGTCTTCTCCTTAGTACATAACACTGAGCTTCTATGTAACACAGTATAATATAGCACTAAGTATTCTATAGTATACTATATAATGTTGGCTATGCATAGATAACCATCTTGTTCAGCTGCTTTGTATAGAAGAGTTCTTCTCTGCTCTTTCACTCTATCTTCCGTTAAGGCTAAAGCCCCATGTAGCGGGCTGTAGCAAAAAAGCCCTGCGGGAAAAATCACAGTGGCAACGCATCACTGTTTGTCCCACAGTGTTCTCACCGAAAGTCTGCAAAGGTTTTATCTGCAGAGTTTCTGCTTCCATTATAACTATAGGGCAACCACCGGTGTTTCCGTAGTTATAATTGACATATTGCGATTTCCAAAACCGCAAAATCATGGATGGGATTCACTAGAATCCACTTTGCAGAGACTGTAAAATGCTGCGTTTTCCACTTGTGCCAAACCGTGGCATTTCCGCCACGTGGGGCCCTGGCCTATAGGTGTTTTCCAGACAAATAAAATGAATGGTAAACTGCCCAACCTATTGCATAAAAGTAAAAAAAAAACTTATCTTGTAATTAGTGAGCAGGAAGGTTAGGGATCTGGGCACTTATTTATAGATTTAGCAAAATCCACAGCAAGGGCAAATCATTTTTGCTTTATCATAATTTGCCGAGGTAGGTGATATTATTATGGTGATATTCTTGAGGTCTAAGGTAGAGAAGGAATTAATGTCTGCATCCCTGGCAGTCTAGGGGTTAAAATCTAAATACCTGTTGTTCTAGGGAAGAGACTAAGGTGATATTTGCATCCCTGGTTTAGAGCCAAGGAGGGGTAATTGTCTCCCTCCCAGATGGCCTAAGGCAGATAAAGGTAATGTTAGATGCCTATTGTCCACTGGGTCATTTACCCCTTCATGCTACATAATTGCCTCTGTAGAAGAAAGGTTGAGAATAGAATGGAAAGACATCCCCCTCACTCAGACAGTTCCCAGGCACTTCTTTGTTACACAGACGTATCTTTATATAGATATTTCCCCCAGAGACTGCAGTTATAGTCACCTCTCTCAGGAGTGGCTGCTCCCCATGCACCCCACTGTGACACAGACATCTCCTCTACTTATACCCCCTCACTCACAGACTACTTTTGTGTTTCCTATATCACAAAGATTGCACTTTTTGAGCCTTCTGTTACACAGTTTGATCCTCAGGATCCCTGTTACACAAACCTCTCCCCATGTTTCTATTTTTCATGCCCCTTTCTCTGTCCTCCATGGCTACCTCTTGTAGACTACGCTACATGTTAGCTAAATCAAACACAGACTGCTCTTTATATTCCCCTCTCTCCCTGACCATGTCCTCCTCCACACAGACTGCTCCCTATGCCCCCCTTGCGTCCAAGAAGTTGAATATTAATGTTCGGTTTTGCAACAATTATAAAGATGAATGCAGGAACTGGATAGAGAGGATTGTGCAGCTATAACAGAATACCCACACAGTTCTTTCTATGATCGACCAGAGAGTTTCATCAGTGCTCCGCCTGATCAAGAAAGAGAATCTGTCCCCATCCCCACAAACTGATATAGTGACTGGATAAAAAGACAATGACTCGGAATACATAATTTCTATAATGGTATTCATTGGCATTTTCCCATAGTCAGCCAGAAAAGGTGTAGGCACTGTTTGTTATTCATACTTCAGACATGCAGAATTATAGTGGGGAACACAAGTGAGTACCCAGATAAAAATTACACATTTGGAATTAGCACCATTTTACTCATCCGGCCATGACAGCAGTTTTTAGATGTAAAACCTACCATGGGATAACAAAGGATGTCTGCACTGCATATACCTGCATAATCTTATGAAAATTTTGCTTTTTTTTTTAAACAAGTGCCATAACATCAGTGGCAGCTTACTAACATAGTACATACCAGGGGTTTCAAACACGCAGGCTGTCATCTGCAGCCTGTAGCTCCTGAGACATCCTAAGGATATCACAGAGCAGGCCGAAGAAGGAGTGGTGCGGCGCCTCTTAATGACATCCCACTGGCGCACAGTGTATTAGGTTAGAGCAGTGTTGTCTTCTTTCCATCCTGCTGGGTTGCTGATGGTAGGTGTGTACGGAGTGAAGCATTTTTTTTAAGCATTGGAGGACTGGAGAGTATGTTATTACTATAAGGGGGTAGAGACATTTTGTATGTCCATGGAGGCAATAGACTGTATATGAGGGCAGAGCTACTATTTGATGTCTAAGTGGGCTTATAAATCTATGGGGGAAGCAGACTTTTAATAAGGGTAGAGATACTATATTTCTATGGGGACACTATATTTCTATAGGGACTTAATATATTAATACAGTATTGTTATAGTTGTTCAAATAACACAATGATTGTGTATTCTATCGAATTTGAAAGGAATGCGTTCCGACAACATCAAAATTTTTCTACGTGCATCCCATTTACCCGTGCATACTATTCTATGAATTTACAGCATCGATTTTGAGCGCTAACACTAATGTATTTCTTTACAGCAGCTCTATTGACTCACTTTACTATGATGAGTTTTTTACTTATTTGTTGGATATTGGATTTATGAGTTATCAATAGTCATACAATTATGCTACATTTGTTTTTTTATGGTCGTCTGGGCTAATTTCATTTATATGTATCCCTGATTAATTTCGGCATGAGTTGACCAAAGGGAAGCAAGTTGGGTCTTTAATAGCAATTACTATGTTGAATATTGTATGATTCATATGAGCAGATTATTCATCTATGTTTTCTTGCAGGGACGTTTTGACTCATATGAACTGGTTATTAGTCTTTAGTCTGCAAATTCCTGTTTCTGTCAATCTCTATTAAGACATAGTACCATCAAGAACCCATTGCTCAGACTTTTCTTAAAGAGGTTGTCCAGGTCCTAGCAAAGTTGTATAATGAAGACCTAAGTCATTAATATCAGATCAGTCAGGGTCCAAAAAACTGGACCCCGTGCCGATCAGCTGCTTCGTCCACAGAAAGCTATATACCAGATATACGTCTGGAATCAGCTCTGCTTCTATTCTCCTTCTTAAGTAAATGGGAGCAGAGCTTGAGTTCCTGGTGTCAGGTAGGAATCTGGATGCAGCTGAATGGGGGATGGAGCTGTTTCCATCTGTATACCCGATATCTAGTGTTCAGTGGGCAAAACAATTGATCATCTGGGGGTCGGACCCAGAACAATCTTTACTAGGATCTGGACTCCTCCTTTAATTTACAGATTCACTGTGTCAATTTAGGGTCAAGTAGACTAAGTTCCTGTGTGGGATTACCCTTATTGGGTCAGTTATCTCACATTCATTTGATGAATATGATGAGTTTTTGATGAATAATAAAAGTATTCTACTAATTCTATTAATTGAAATGATGCTGTATGCATCCCATATTATATTTTCTCTGGTTGATCTTGCTAGCAGCATTATATCAGTATGGCTGGGAACTCATAATTAGAAAGCTGTAGGTATTAGATTAACTCAGGCACACTGGGTACCTGGCTAGTAGACTTCACAATCCCAGGGACTGGGAAATAGACAAGCTTGCTTAAGGTCAGAGAATTTGCTTTATTAGTATTGCTCTCAAGACGTCTGCAAACATTTTGCAGAACTGAAGAATGCTGCTATTGTCACTGTAGCAAGATTAGAGACACAACATCTCAATAAACATTGATTGAACTTAAAGTTAGTGAAGTGTACAGCCAAATAAACACCGGGAAGAAGGTGAAGTTTACAGATATGAGCAAAATAGAGTCTGAAATGGGTGATCACAAAGTTGACTGTTTCATTATTGACTGTTGGCTCTCTTAAGGGCCTATTACATTGCCCAAATATTAGGCTGATTATAAAGAACAAGCATTCATGGGAACGCTACTTCCCGAAAATTGCTCTTGTCTTATTACCCTGCTGACCAGCTAATAAACAAGCAAATGCTTGATTGTTAGCTGGTTGCATTGTTTCTGCCATATAGAAGATGAAAGAGTATCAGCGGCACATTGCTCTGTATAAACAGAGATGTGTTGTCAATAATCAATACTGCAGAATGGGGTGGGTAGTGTAATAGGTCAATGCAAACAAGTTCTGATCAAGTTGTTTATCATTGATCAGAGCTTATCCTGCCCAAATATCAGGCAGTGTAAAATAACCCCCAGTTAACCAATTGTAATATTACCTATAAACACTAGTCAAAGGTATTCATTACATAGTTGCCAGTCCTTCTACAGATGACAGCCATGATACACAAAGCAGGTTCCTGAACATGAAGTCAGAGCTGTACATCAGAAAGAGTAACCAATTCATACTTGAAGGAAAGGGACACACCTAAGGTGGTGACTTATCTTCTGTGACAAAATGGAGGCTCACTATTAATACTGACCCAAACATGAATAATCAGAGGGTGCTAAGACCCTGAGACAAAAAAAGCAAACTAAGCAGACTTGAGTACCAACGAAACAAGGCAAGAAGCTAAGAAAGAGGAAACACACAAAGCAAATAACTAGAAAGAGACACTAAAATTAAACAAAGCTAAACTAGGAACACTACTAGATGAAAACACGGACTTGGAAGTATACAGATACATTACAAAAAAACACCATTAGTTTGTGTCAGTACATAAATGACCGTTCACTCAATGACCTAACACTTACATCCTCTATTATCAGAACCTCCCACGCTCGTATACAAGACTTCTCCCAAGCTGCACCACTTCTCTGGAATGCTCTACCCCGGACAATCAGATTAACTCCCAATTTCTACAGTTTCAAACGCAAACTAAAGATACATCTTTTCAGACAAGCCTATCACAATTTCTAACGTAAACCCTTAACCCTCCTCTGTCCCCGCTCCCACATTTCCCCACATGATATTATGTCATCTCAGGCTAACTTTATAGGTCCAAGCTCCATCAACATGTTAAAGGACACGACTGTTGACGGCTCTTAAAGTCTTATGTTTGTGTAATGACAGTCACCTCTATTACAAAAGTGTCTGACCTCTGCATAAGCAATACCGCCCCTGCTACCTCTTGTGTCACCCCCCTCTACCTCATAGATTGTAAGCTCTTGCGAGCAGGGCCCTCAATCCCATTGTGTGAAATGATTTTCTTTGTAATGTATCTTTCTGTCTGTATTTGAACCCTACAAATCGTACAGCGCTGCGGAATATGTTGGTGCTATATAAATAAAATGTATTATTATTATTATTATTATTATTATAAATGATATATTTTACATATGTAGGATTAGGCCTGAGGCAAATTCCTTGGCATTAATGCACAACTTAATTCTGTATTTCACGTTTGCAATTCCTATCACTATACATGTAAATTCTGAACAACTGAATTATCTGGATACTTTCTCTGGAACCATTCTTGGGATGTTGAATAATGTAATTCTAAAGACATTATAAACTGGATGACTACGTTGGCCAGTTATCAAATCTTTTTGTCACAGAAGATAAGCCACCATCTTAGGACCACACTTAGGAACAGAGAGGATCAGGGGTATCTGTTTTTAGGGTAAGTGTTAAGAGATAGATCTAGAGAAGGCAGAGCTAGAGTCAGGTCCAGTTATTGTCTATTGAATCATCTGTTCACCATACCATTCATCATCCTCTGCTTGTTACAATGTCTGAGTACCATCACCATCACCCATTTGTGCCATCCTCTGATAACTACTACCATCATGTTCCAGGCATCTACTGGTGAGTTCATGATTCCTTGCATTCTTGGTACTAATATTGGGATACCCGTTTTGTATTTTGTGTTCAGATGTTACATATTTCAGCCCTACTGTAAGTCCCAGGGAAGACGCTGTTAGTACCCAGGAAATTATAGGTGAAGCCTGCATTCTTACGTTGGGGTCAAAATAAGGTAAAAATTTTCTCTGCAGTCTGCCTACAACTGTATTCAATGAGAGGCATAGATCGAAGCAGATCACTGAAAAAATAAAATGAAGGCCTTGAGAGAGGAGAGTACTGGTTTATTATGTTACGGCCTCTCAGTATTAAGTAATACAATTACTTAATTAGAGTCGGACAACCCGTCACTCACTTGACATGTATTCTGAGGTATATGAGAAAAGAAAATAACCTCAATGATCTATAGTAAAAGGTGCGGTCACATCTATTAGAAGGGCCAACAGGAATATACATTTCAATCAGACTGATCTTTCAAAGTATTTCACAAAAATATGGACCTGTTTTTAAAGAGTTAGAGTTAGAGTTTTTAAACCTGTTGTTATTACATGTTATAATTATGTAATAATACCAGTTATAATTCATGCGTATTGCGCACTTTCACCTGCCATAGAAAAGCTCACAAAGCACAATGCTACATTAGGATTAGTCATTGGGGAACGTCGTTCCACCTGTTGATGTTTGCTGGTACTGCAGCAGCTGTGATCTGTTCCGACACTGTAAAACACTTTTAATTAGACTAGTAATAAGCAGCTGGTATCCATAAGTAACACCCTGGCTGTGTTACTAATACATTACAATAATTTCCTAAAATAATACATTTTTTAAGACAAAGGGGAGTTCACATTTTGCGTTGTAGTGATCCATACGGTGGTTAACAATGCAGTTTTGATGCAGTCAGAAGCTGAAGTTTTGGAAAAAATATTAAATACTTCTAGGAAATTTTCTGATTCATATATGTTGGATGTTGAGGTTTTTGCAAAGTTCATTGTAAAGCCAGTGATAAAACTGCATCAAAATGTCTATACACAAAGATTTACTGCTCCTTAAGAAGGAACTGTCACCTCTCCTGACATTTCTGTGGTAGTAAACACTTGGCTTTCCCATAAAATAATAATTTTAGAGCACTTTTTCTTGGAATTCTGCATTGTGCCTTTCCTATATTACTGCTCCTGGAATAGAGACTGGGCGTTACTATTCTTTTTTGTTAAAGGGTCTTTCCGGTCAAATGATATTAAGGTCATCAATATCAAATCCGGAGGTACACAACTAGAGATGCACTTTCAAGCCCCTAGGCAAAATCTGCAATGGGGCCCTACTTGCCATTTAAAATAGTGGCATGTTATGTGTAGGAAGGACCTTGGTGGTCTCCTCAGGATCTGTGGCCCTGTAGCGGCTGCTACCACTGAACCCCTTATAGATATGCCTATAGGTTTGATACATGGGACCCCTGATGATCAGCTGATCTGAGCAACCGCTATATGGAAAACATAACAAGAAACAGAGAGCTCTGTTCTCCATATAGGGAATGCGCTGAGTTATGGCAGCACAGCTTCTGTTGACTTGTATAGGAGCTCAGCTGCAGCGCCGCACCTCCCACGAGGCGACCTGAAGCGATTGCTTCAGGCGGCACTATGCCAGGGCCCCGGGGAGGGCGGCATTTTTGCTTACCTAAGCCAGTCCAGGACAAGCTGTCCTGGACTGGCTTAGCACCGAGCGGTGGTTTGGGGAGGCCATTGGAGCAGCGCTGCTCCAGCAGCCTCCCCTCACGCTCAGGCAGAGAGCAGGTCCTCTCCGTGCCTGCTCTCTGCCTGCGAACGGCGCTAAGCCCCCCCCTCTGAGAGGGCCGGCGCTAAGCCCCGCCCCTTCGTGCAGCCATGACCCCTTCGAACCACCACGCCCCCTGGGGGGGGGGCGATTTTCTGTTGTTCGCCTCGGGCGGCGAAAGGGGTAGGTTCACCCCTGCTCAGCTGTAGTAATGGCATGTTGAACAGAACTACCTGTTCTTTGTATAGTAGTTGGCAAGAACAGCGAAATCACGCATGTTGCGGGGCTTGGCCCCCTGCTGATCTAATATTGATGACCTATCCTAAAGTCATTTGCAAGGAAACCCCCTTTAATGGAGTGTAGAAGCAGTGGTAGGGACCCAAACAGTCAAGACAGGGACACAAAATATGAAATCCGGGTTTATTTAGAAAAAAAACCAGGAAAATAAATAAACCTTTACTTCTGGCACAACATGAGCAAAACCAAAATACAGCCTTAAGTTCAGGCGAAAACAAAATAAAAGCCTGCTCGTCTGAGCGACTAACTAAACAGTAGGTTAATCTAACTATACATGTGGCTTACTACCAGACACAAGAACAAAACAAGCACAATATTGTCTCACCAGACTCAGGGTTATAGGACAGAACCACACACCTCCTTTCACTCCATGAATCTGCCTTGGAGTGCAGAATCTGCAGCCTTTTTCTAGCCCAGTAATGAGCCAAGGACTCTCACCTGGAGCTAAGATCCGCATTGGACCACCCATATGTCAGAAACCTGGAGGAGATATAGTGAGATTCCAACACTCTGCCTGTCACCTTCTCACAGCATACAGAATAGCACATTGTACTATGCAATGTATATTGCACAGTATTTTTTTTTATAGCAGGACTCTCTTGATAGTATATCCCATTATATGGCTATATAGTACAATATGTTCCATCCTACCCTTGGGGGCTTTTTTCAGCATATATGTCATGGAGTAAACCTTTGTTTTATGAGTAATATGTTAACTACTGAATAAAACAAATGTTACTTGTGTAGTCCAGTATTACTGATGTCCTTGTGACAACATTGCATGTCAGATGTAGGCTTGTCAACAGTTCTTTGTAAATTCTCCTGGTGGTATTGCCACCACATATGAAAGGAACTGATGGCCTTTCCAAGAGGATTGAGAGACAGGACAGGTGGTTGTATTAAGTAGCCAGAAGGTCAAGTGAAAAAGAAAAAGAGGAAAACAAAGATCCAGGAGTAATATTGAGAGAAACATATAGAGCTCATATATCTTGTGCTAGAGCCAGGGCTTGTACACCCCATGAAGAAAGCATTAGATCCCGTACTTATTGTCACACCTCCGTCTTATTACATAGGACTAGACAGATGGAGTAGTTTAGCATGTCACATCACCCCCTGCTGTGATAAACCATTTCAGAAGCTGCTTTGTGTTTAGAAACAAGACAGGTTCAACCAAACCTACTGGAAGTAACACCCCAACGGCTAGCCACCCGCACAATGGACTGTCAGATACTGCCGACACTTGAGACATAGTATCATTTACTTTATTATTAGTTTAAGAGTACAGTTCCTAAGCATAAGCCATTGTTACTTGTGCATGCAAGCAAGTGACAAACTATGCTCAGAGATTGTGTGAAGGATTTGTATTGTGTGCTGTCCAAGCCACATGCCAAAAGTGTAAGGGTGAGCTTCATTCAATAAAAAGAATAGTGCAAGCGATGGAAAAGCCGCACAATGACTTATGGGTTATGTCCATGGGCCACTTTTGTAGTCTGCACCTTCAATGCTGTAAGATGTATGAGCTTACTAGTTGGCGGCAACCCAACTGTGACAAATCTACTAAACTGGCACAAGTGCCATAATATATTTGGCAGACCATGTTAGGGGGTGTTCATGGTATATTTTAATCATCCATTTAGCGGATCTTTTTAATAGATTCTCTAAAAACGGATGCAAATGGATGCTAACGAAAGGCATAGAGTCAATGTTTG
Organism: Leptodactylus fuscus; assembly: GCF_031893055.1. Lineage (NCBI taxonomy): Eukaryota > Metazoa > Chordata > Amphibia > Anura > Leptodactylidae > Leptodactylus > Leptodactylus fuscus. The sequence goes on along the minus strand of NC_134269.1, from coordinate 165,248,217 downwards.
TGTCTGCGTCCAACGAAAACAATGGCCACAATAGATCCATTTTTGTTTTTCAGCATTAAGGCTAAGGCTACACATAGTGAAATACAGCAAAATAAGCTGTGAAAAATCAGTTTTCGCAGCCTTTTTTCCAGCGTTTTCTTCCCCTATTAAATATATAGGGAAAATAGTTGCTGTATTTTTCAAAAACACTTTGAAATCTCAGCTTTTCCAGAGTTTTTTTTCTGCAATGTGTAAATGATGTTAAACAGAATCTCATGCAAAAAGAAGCATTTTTCAGCTGCGTTTCTGGAGCAGTCAAAAGTGCTGTGCTTCCGTAATGTGGGCCTTAGCCTAACTCTATGTAAACAGATGCCCTTCCACTGGTATTCATTTTTAGCTCATCCATAACACAGATCAGTTTAAGAAATCTAATGTAAAGGCCCCTTCCCAATACTCCTTGCCGCTGCACCCAATGGTGTAACTAGGAATGTTGGGGCCCCGTGGCGAACTTTTGACATGGGGCCCCCCCCCCAACCGGCGTCGACGTCGAAGACAGCGGCCGGCCCCCTCCTCCGCACTCTATTATGTCCCTTAGTGGCCCCTGCACACAGTATTATCCCCCATAGTGGCCCCTGCACACACTATTATGTCCCTTACTAGCCCCTGCACACAGTATTTTGTCCCTTACTGGCCCCTGCACACAGTATAATCCCCAATAGTGTCCCCTGTACACAGTATTATCCCCCATAGTGGCCCCTGCACACAGTATTATCCCCCATAGTGGCCCCTGAACACAGTATAATCCCCAATAGTGTCCCCTGTACACAGTATTATCCCCCATAGTGGCCCCTGCACACAGTATTATCCCCCATAGTGGCCCCTGCACACAGTATTATCCCCCATAGTGGCCCCTGCACACAGTATTATGCCCCATAGTGGCCCCTGCACACAGTATTATCCCCCATAGTGGCCCCTGCACACAGTATTATCCCCCATAGTGGCCCCTCCACACAGTATTATGCCCCATAGTGGCCCCTGCACACAGTATTATGTCCCATAGTGGCCCCTGCACACAGTATTATACCCCATAGTGGACACCCATAAACAATTATTATACTCTGGCGTCTTTTCAGACCCCAGAGTATAATAATGGGAGACCCGGGGGAATAAAAACATAAAAAATTACTGTTTCTTACCTGTGCCCGGTTCCTACGCTGTATTCTCCACTGGTGTCCTTCTGAAATGACGTCAGACGTCACATGACCCGGGACGCAGGCCGGGTTCATGTGACGTCAGAGACGTCAGAAAGGACGTCAGGACGGAGGCCTGGCAGGATCGTGGAGAGGTAAGTAACAGTGTTTTTTATGTTTATTACCTCTCCCGGTCCACCACTGCAAAGACCGCCGAGTATAATGATAGTATATGTGGGGACCGCGGTGTCACTTACCGATCCCGGCCCAGCCAGGATCGGCAAGTGAATAGGGCCCGTTACGGCCTATTAAAAACATTAAAAAAAAACGCAGCGGTAGCGGCTGTCACAGGGCCCCCTAATGGCCCGGGCCCTGTGGCAGCCGCCTCTGCTGCCTCTATGGTAGTTACGCCCCTGGCTGCACCTATTAATTTGCTCCATCTCTAATCAATGTAGTGTATTATACAGTTTTTATTACACGCAGTCCATTGCCTGAACACTTACACAATACTAATAAGATAGATGTAAAAGTATTAAAAAATCTTTTGAATAAATATTGCATATGCAAGGCACTCTATTTTTCTTTTATGTAACAAGAGAATCACATTGCACAGTATATTGCTTGCATTGTGTTCTCTTGCATAGCATTTTCTCTATATGCCCTCTAGGTTCACTATGAGGACTCCCTCCATCTGGACAGTAACACATATACACTAGATTTGTTTTGGAAATCGCAGCGTCTCCGCTGCATGTATTTTTCTGCAATGTGTGGATGGGAGTGACTGTAAAAGCGTTTACACCATGTGGATCCTCGGCCTACGGCTTCTATATAGGAAGGATTCTTTACAGTCAAAGTAGTAACACTATTGAATGTCTATTCCAAAAAGAAGTGATGGCGCTTACTGCATTAGCATTTAGAAATGCTTAGGTGATAAGACTCAATGGTTATAAAATAACAAATAAAGTTGTGGGATATGTAATTAATACAACTAATTGATCCAGGAATTTTCTCTGATTTCCAAGTCTAGAGTAAGGCCCGATTTACATCTGCGTTCAGGTTTCTGTTTGGTAAGTCCGCTTGGGGATTTCCTGAATGGAAACCTATACACATAAAAAAGTGGTTACCTAAAGAAACCCGTGGACCCCATAGACTATAATGGGGTCCATGTGGTTTCTGCATGAAACATGCGGAGAGAAAAGTGCTGTTTGCAGGACTTTTCTCTCCACACGTTTTGTGCGGAAACCACACGGACCCCTTATTAGTGTATGGGGTCCGTGGGTTTTACAGATAACCACTTTTTTATGCGTATAGGTTTTCATTCATGGGGTCCCCAAGCGGACTTACCAAACAGAAACCTGAACGCAGATGTAATTTACACGCAATTTACTTTTGTGTGCTGCTGCCACCACTGTGCTACGCTGAAATGTGCTTGCCGTATGAAGAAAACCATTTCAGCCGGCTGAACGTGTGGTGCTCCGTGTGCACAGGAAAGCCATTTGCTGTGATACCGTACGTTGTATCCACTGTTCCTGCTGACCCTCGCCGCATATGATGCTTATTCCAGCTCATCCTACAGCATTAGGAACAGTGGATACAACGTATCGCAGTGTTCAGCCGGCTGCAATGTTTTCCTTCATACAGACTTTGCGCAGAAAGATTATTATTGGGGAATGTCTTACTTTTGGGGGGTGCCTTATATTAGGCAATTCAACAAAACCTCTGCTATGTCTTACTTTCTGGGGATTACTTATTTTCGGGGAAACCGGCTATCTTAAATGCATCTTTCCGCATGGGGCTGGGGCCCCATGTGGCGTAAATGCTGGGTTTGACCATGGCGGAAACGGTGTAGAGAAAAACGCAGCAATTTACAGACCTTGCAAATCGCTGCAGTGTTGGAAATCGCAGTATGTCAGTTATACCTAGGGAAATTCTAGTGGTTTCCCTCTAGATATAATTGAAGCAGAAAGCCCACAAGGAAACCTCTGTGGAGTTTCTGTGAAAAGCACAGTGGGAAAATCGTAATGTGTTGCCACGGCGGTTTTTGCCGCATTACTTTTTTGCTGTGGCTTGCTACATGGGGCGTTAGGCTATAAAGGGAAACATGCAAACTAAGACAACAAAACAAAAGGCTGGCATACCATTTATTATAATTCAACAGCTTTGCTTAGACAAAAAAAAACTGTATATGACAGTGTCAACTGCCCTCATATGCGTTTCACTGGCTGCTCTTCCTCTCCCCATGCACATGCATGCTTGGCTGAGTGTGCATGTATTTTGGAGTAAGGTGCTGGCAGACACCTCTGATGGTGGCTTACAAAAAGGACCAAGCACTTAAAATTCAAAAAGGACCAATCCTTCAGGCAAGTGCTTGGTCTTTTATTAAGCCATCCCAATTTTCCCCTTGGGCAAATTTCGCCTAGCCGCAGTAATCTCCTTTAATCTAAGGTGTATGTGTGCATTAAGAGGCAATTTAGCATTCGCATGTAACTTCAAAGGCGGAAGATGTTTTCCTGTTAGATACTGTCAAATAGAAAAGGAATTGCAAGACAGCTGGTTTATCAGGACTATGATGCTCAGTCATAAGGCACCACTTTGTCTGGGCCTCAGTGCAAAACCTATATCACGGAATCCAATTTACCATGTGGCTTTTGTGATACTGGTATCTTGTTCTGTGATGCAGGGCCTTTAGGCAGAACTGATACCTCTGTACCCCCTAAAGCTTAACCTCTGGCTCAATCCAGCTCACTTCCGAGACAGGTATAACAGGCTATTTCCATGTACTAGACAGTGCATCTCAATAAATTAGAATATAAATTGCTTTTTTTTTTTTTTTTTTTTTTTTTTTTTAAGTAATTCCATTGAAAAAGTGATTCCCATATATTATATTAAGTCATTACAAAGTGAACTTTTTCAAGTGTTCCTTTCTGTTAATGTTGATGATTATTAGAGATGAGCGAATAGTATTTGAAACTATAGTTTCTAATACCTCACCCCCATAGGAATGCATGGAAGCGGCTGAACACCAAGGGGCTAAGCGCCGGCCGCTAACATGCATTCCTATGGAGCGAGGTATTCGAATCTAGTATTCGAATCAACTCTAATGATTATGGCTTACTGCCAAGGAAAACCCAAAAGTCATTATCTCAGAAAATTACAATATTATATAAGACCAACTGTAAAAAAAATATTTATACACAGAAATGAAAATTCTGTACAGTAAATGCCCTCAATACTTGGTGGGGGCTACTTTTGCACGAATAACGGCATCAATGTGGCATGGAGGGATCAGTCTGTGGCACTGCAGAGGTGTTATGGAAGCTCAGGTTGTATTATAGCAGTCTTCAGCTCATCTGCATTCTTGGGTCTAGGGTCTCTCATCTTCCTCTTGACAATACCCCATAGATTCTGTATGGGGTTAAGGTCAGGCGAGTTTGCTGGCCAGTCAAGCACAGTGATACTGTGGTTATTAAATCAGGTCTTGGTATGATATTCTAATTTGTTGAGATGCACTAGTATATATTGCATGTAGGGTTTTAGCTCTCCAGCGAGAGGGTCAGTAAAGTCTACAGCAGGGGTAGGGAACGTACGGCTCTCCAGCTGTTGCAAAACTACAACTCCCAGCATGCATACTGGCTCTGCTGTTCTGGGAACTCCCATGGAAGTGAATGGAGCATGCTGGGAGTTGTAGTTTCACAGCAGCTGGAGAGCCAAAGGTTCCCTACCCTTGGTCTACAGGGTTTATATTCTATTAGACCATGTTCCATGTTTACAAAGTTAATGTGTTAGAAGCAGAAAAAATGTGTAAGCGTTAGGATCTGAGAGACTTTGACAAAGACCAAATTGTGATGGCTAGATGACTAAGTCAGCACATCTTGATAATAATGGGTCTTAGTGTCTGTTTCTGGTATGCACAGGTTTGTGCTCACCAAAAGTGGTCTGAGGAAGGACAGCCAATGAACCAGTCACAGGGATATGGATGTCTTAGATTAAATGATGCTTAGTGAAACTACCATGTTTGGCCTAATCTCATAGAAGAACTGGCTTTACGAGTATGGCTGATGGATGAATAATCCAGTACCAGACTGGACTCTATAGTTGGGGCATTAAAATATCACTATATCTGATAAACCATGACTGATAATTATAATTCAACAGTATGCAAGACAGCAGAAAAAACAGACTATTACAGTACTAGCAAAGTAGATGAAATTCTGGATAATCCCATCCACACATTGCAGGAAAAAAAGCACTGTGGAAAAGCTGTTTTTTTGAAAAACGCAGTATGTCAATTCTACTAGCGGAAATGCTTGTGTATTCTCTATAAATCTAATGAGGGAATAAAAACCACAGAGAAAAAAACCAATATGCAATATGCTGAGTTCTATAGGTAGCTACAAGAAAATGGCGCTAGGGCATGCGTAGTAGCACTCAGAACGGAGTGTTCCTGCCCATACACGGGATTTGAAGCGCAGGAGCAAGACTACGGAGGATGGAGGTGGCTACAGCAAGTGTGGAGGAGGAGGGCATAACGGAGCATAAGCCACGGAGGAGCGTGAAAGAGGTATGACGCAGGAGGGGAACGCCCAGGGTGCTCGTTGAGCATCATTAGCATATCAGTTTTACAGATTTTTAAGAAAAACGGGGGGGTGTTTCTGGAAAAAATGGGGGCAGCACCTGAATAGCCTTGGTTTATGGGCCAGATGGAAGCTGCAATCTCAATACTATTACCAGTGTTCCATAAGGCTGCTGGGCCCCAGTGTCACTGTAACCCCCTCGAGTTAAGCCCCTGCTATTGGATAAGAACCCTGTCCTGGCACCATCTGCACGTTAAAGGACACAACTGGTGACGGTTCATACAGTTTTATGTTTGTGTAATGACAGTAATAACAAAATTGTCTGACCACTGTATAAACAATGCTACCTCTGATGCTACACCTGCTACCTCTTGTGTCACCCCCTCTACCTCATAGATAGTAAGATCTTGCAAGCAGGGCCCTCAGTCCCATTGTGTGAAATGACTATTTCTTGTAATGTATCTTTTTTTTTTTGTCTGTACTTGAACCCTACAAATTGTACAGTGCTCCGGAATATGTTGACGCTATATAAATAAAATGTATTATTATTATTATTATTATTATTATTATTGCATTAATAAACAAAGAGGAATGTAAAATGGCTGCAGGCAAGGACCTGCAAGGCCCTGGAATCCAAAAACTGAGGATATACAAGCTGACATCCTCCACACACATCAGGTAACACCACAAGTATTTCACTGTTGACAAACACCATAGTTACTATATCCAGGGTTCAGGTTTTGTATGTTTGCGTCTGAGCACTTGGAAATTACAGATTCCATTGTTTTCCACCTAGCAGCAGTTCCTGCCATAGGACTTGTGTAAGCTATGTTGTGATGCCAAGTGAGCAGGTATAGGATATCTCCTGAGTGCCCCTGCACTAGACTATATTATCTAGGGCAGTGATGGCGAACCTATGGCACGCGTGCCAGAGAGGGCACGCAGAGCCCTCCATGCTGGCACGCGTGCGGTCGCCCGGATCGCTCACCAACAGGGAATCCGGTACAGGATTCCCCGTTGATGAGCGATCACTGCCTTCAGTTGTATGTGCAAATGCACATACAGCTGAAAGCTGTCAGGGTAGGCCGCGGATCGCGCGACCACGGCCTACACTGGCTGCAGAGTTTGACCTCTGCCCCGACTTGGGCGCGATGACGTCATCAGCGCCGCCAGTGACAAGAAGGTGGATGCCGGCGGCTCTTCAGGGGTGAGTATGAGAGTGGCTCACTGTGTATATGATGTTGGGGGGAGCGCTTATAATACTTGGTGGGGTGTATGATATTGGGGGGGAGTGTATAATACTGGGGGGGCTTATAATACTGGGTGGGGTGTATAATACTGGGGGGAGTGTATAATACTGGGGGGAGTGTATAATACTGAGGGGGCTTATAATACTGGGGGGAGTGTATAATACTGGGGGGGCTTATAATACTGGGTGGGGTGTATAATACTGGGGGGAGTGTATAATACTGGGGGGAGTGTATAATACTGAGGGGGCTTATAATACTGGGGGAGTGTATAATACTGGGGGGGCTTATAATACTGGGGTGGCTTATAATACTGGGGGTGTACTAAAGAGCATATAATACTGGGGGGGGGGCCTATTTATAAGCACACAATACTGTGTGTGGATGCCACTGTGGAGCATATAATCCTGTGGGGGGGGGGGGGACACCTATTGCGGAGCATATAACACTGGGGGGCTACTGTGGTACTGTGGAGAATATAATATTGTGTGGTGGGCCCACTGCAGAGCATATAATACTGTCTGGGGTCCCCTCACTATTTATATCACACAGTATCTGTTTTATAGCAGACGTGATATTAGTACAGGATGTAAGAATATTACACGGTAACTATAAAACAGATCCTGTGCGATGTAAATAGTGAAAATTAATTGTTCAAAGTACCAAATGCCGAGACCTTTACATTTCAGTACAACGTTGTTTGTATTATTGAAAGCTCTGTAAAGCCCCACATGACTGTAATTTTTGGTCAGTAACTGTCCGCAATTGTGGATCCGCATAGTATTAAGTCTATATTGTCGTGTTGGCACTCCGCGAAAATTTTGTGGGTTTTGGGTTGCAGTTTGGGCACTCGGTCTCTAAAAGGTTCGCCATCACTGATCTAGGGCAATGTATGACTAGAATCCTTGTGCATTGTATATTACATTTTCTAATCATATCTTCAGATCTGCTCATCCAAGAGGTTCTGTTGCAGCTGCAATGTTAGTTATAATAATGTATTAACCTATTTATGTTGTGCAAGTTGACCTGTTGAATTCTGCAGTGTCTGTATACACATGTCAGATACAATATAGGATGTTCTGCAGCAGCTGATGTATGCAGAGGACTCCTACCATGTATTATATACTGTAGCTACTAAGAAGTTAGATAGATAGGCTGAAGTTCTATCTATCTATATAAAATCTACATCCTGGATTGTGGAATATTATATTATATAACTTCTATGGTGCTGTCAGGATACACTTCTGTACAATAAAAGAGATTCTGCAGCAGCTTGGGTGTGATACAGTGAGAATGCCTATAATGCTTTGTACAATGTATATAACTCCTGTGTAAGAGGTTCTGCAGCGGCCGGTTGTGTTGCAGTCCCTGGTAATGTGGGGTAAAGGTCTCCTGTGAGGCAGTAGTGTAGCCTGGCGTGTGCTCTCCTGGCCGGGGCTAGGCCCTCCCCTTTGCCGGGCCCCCTTCCCTCCCTCCGTCTCCTCCTCCTTCTTCTCACTGAGCTCTCTCCTCTCAGGCTGGGAGCTGCACACGCTGAAGATGGAGGACTGCAGCACACTGCTGGATGAGGCGCTGGAGTCATTCGTGTTTAGTTACCTGACAGACAGCCCGGTAAGAGCCGTCCCCCCTGGGCACATGTGTGGACCCTCCATGTGGGGAAGAGGTGGGCACTGGCACTTGGTGCATTGATAGTGACAGGTGGTGTCCCCCTATTTTTCTCCAGACACCCCATTTTGTGCACCCTGCATTTTCCATGCTGCATGTGTATATTCTGCATACTGGCACTTTCCCCCCTTCTAGCCGGTGCGGAGCCCGGAGCAGCCCGCAGCATGCCGGCCAGTGTAGCAGGATGTAGCATGCGGTGCTGGAGGGGGCGTGTAGCCGCCTCTGCCTATGGCAGCCTATTCTATCATTCACTTCATAATCCGGTGTCCATGTGGCGTGCACACGGGCTGCAGATAGTGAGGTGCCAGGCATCCCTGTGGGCACGGACCGCTAGAGTTATGTAATCCACATAGGGATTGTCTAGCAGGATGTGCAGCTGTAATCTGCTCCTATTGTTTCTCTACAAGTGATATGTTACTCCATTCTTCCTCTCTGCCAGATAATGTGTGGCTGGTGATGGGCACTGTGCCAGGATAAAATAATGGGCACACATCGTACACTCATGGTATAAAACCATCTATCGCTTTCCTCCTTCATTGTGTTTCATTCCATTTTTATCTACCCATGTCAACTTCTTCCAGAAGTTGTAATATGGCACAATTCATCAGAATATGTTACCTGCTTACATAGGTTAATCTGCGGCATGATTTTAGGCTACGGCTATATGGCGACTTTGGCTGTAACACGTGTCATGCAGCCAGAGATCACTGGTAGTGAAAATGAATACAGCAGCGTTGCGTGTAATACAACCATATTCACTTTCTTTAGCTGCGAAGCTGCCAGCACAAGTTTTGGTTATGCAGCTTCGATTGCAGCAAAAGTCATCACGAACCCTAATCTAATTTATTCTAGGTGACAAACTCAGCTCAGCTACATTCGTCCATGTAATTACGACAGCACTATACAGCTCAGCTACATCGGTGCATGTAATGACACCGTAACATTTGGCGTGGGGTTTGCCTTTAGTTGTAGAGGCAGCAGTTGTGCCAGGTTTTAGATATAGACATAACTGTGTAGTAATAAACTGGCATACAGAGTTATATAATGCCTAGATATATAGTGTTCCTGCAGGTTGGCAGTAGCATGAATCTATCCAGAGCTTGGTTCGTAGTGGACTCCTATGTTGACTTTCTGGCATCGTCCCTGGGTAGGCAGCAGGAATTCGGTGCATTCAGAGTCGTGTTAGTCATACTACTGCCAGTTTCATAACAGTACTGCAGAATTGTGGTTACAAAACAGAGCTGTTCTGGGCATGTGTGTGCTGCAGCCTGCTCCAGGCTACTATTATAGGCAGCGAAATCCTGCTATATTGACATTTGTAATGGATGGAGACGAGATTGCATGAATCATCTCCAGCAAGACTGCTGCGGCAGGGTCCAAGTAGCATCTTACTCCATCTACATTGATCAGGCCTTCATTTTGATGCTTATGATTTACGTGTAATATATGTCCTTGACTGCTTTGAACAAGAAATATGGACTAACCAATCTACAGAATGCTGCTTTTCGCCTGAAACAATGGCAGCTATGCCCAAGCTTTGTAACATAAACCCTGAGAGGTGCTGTTATGCTGCTGCTGCGTGTGTAGCTTGTTATAAGGGGTCATCAAACATTACTTTCTATGGATGTGCTGTCCCTATTTCAATGTAGATGCACAAGACAACACTCCTTACACCTCCCTTTACCCCAGTCTTGGTCCCCATACTTCTGTCTTTGTAGTGTATGTTCCATTTAACCCTAGATATTACAATTGGCATACACTTTTAATAGGTTAGTTGGCATGTACTGTACATTTAGGAGGCACGCGGTTCTGTACCCATAGTGGGACCACTCCAGATTGATTTTTCTTTTAGCACACAGTCAATAGGAACTTCTATAGGCATTTTTAGAGAACAACCCAAAAGGCTGAGAGCTGGAAGAAGGTGCATTAGATTCCTGGCTCTTGGCATGTATAGCCCTGAAAAATATATATGCATATACTATATACTACTATAACATATATGGCTGAATCTTATCTTCCATTTCATGATAAGATTGGCTGGCAAGTATACCATGGATAGCAATGGCCACAGTGATGCTGATAGGATTGGGACAATGGCACAAATAGATTGGAAAAAGCTTGTATGCCCAGCTGGGGGAAATGGGGGTTATAGCTGCTGCTGAAATAACCTCATGGGGGAATAATCCCCATATGTGGAAAGTTCATGTGAATGGTTTCACTATACAGAATATATTGCTTTCATTACCCCTCTGATGAGATTTTGTGGTGAAACAGCTGGAATTTCTTCACCAAAATTTGCCAGAGTAGGAGTAAATGTCACAATGTGACACCATTTGCACAATATTTAGTGTCTGTCTTGAGTATCAAGGACCTAAGACTCACACCCTCCATTCAAAGATCATGGAGAGCAAAGGTTATAGAGTATGTTGTGAAGCAATAAATCTCATAACCATCCATAGTACTATGGAACGGGATTAGATTACAGGGCAGTGAAATGGAGATTAGCAGGGCACGGCCTGTGGTATCTACTACATCAGGCTAGATTCACACTTGTGTCTGGTATCCGTCCGGATTGGTAAAAAAACGGATACAAGCAGCACAGCACATACCATAGTCCGTCTTTTTTGACGGAATAGTCAATGGATGTCCGTCTGTTTTTGACAAATCCATTTTTTTTCTCTTATTCGTTATGAGCTTGCACAAAAGGAATGAAGAGGGTAAAAACGGATTGTAAAACGGACACAAACAGATTATTATCCGCTGGTAATCCATTTGTGTCTGCCTTCCATAGACCTCAATGATAAAAAACAGATTCATTGCTGTCCGTCACGAGCGGAGCAAAGTACAAGTCCAAAAGAGCGAATACACAACGGAAATGGTACAAACGGACACCTGCGGATGGTTTTTGAAACCCATTGAAATCAATGGGTTTTATAACAAAATCAGTTTTTGAGGATTTTTAGATGTTTACAAAAAGTGATTTAGTGCGTAGAGACGACCACTGATGTGACCCCAGCCTCAGATACCCCTATCTGATAATCTGGTGCCTGTGGGGTTAAAGTGTGTCCAATTGTGAATATGTAAGTCAATTCTATACAATGGTTATTTCTTTTCCTCATGTTCTGCCTTTTGTGTAGGCCTCAAGCATGTTCAGCAGTTTATTGCTTCTCGGCCCCACAGGCTACAGCCACATGAAATAAGATTAGAAAGCGAGTGGGAATATAACCCGGTATGTTAATCCCTTGACTGGTCTGGCTGAATGGATGTTGCAAAAGTGATTAAATAGTCTAAGCCGCCTGGTAAAATATTATCCAGTGTACATGTGTGGTCAGCAGTTGGTTGGGACTGCTTAGGTGCAAGTGTCATGGCAAGAGTGGCGCGTGCTTTCTGCTTGCGTTGAAAGTCTATGTAACCTCTGATGCAAGTGCTTGTAAGGCTTCCTGGAGCAGTCACATGCTTTGCTGTTGTAAATTATAAATGGAAGGCGTATGCCTGACTGCTGCTGACGTCCCTCATTACTATCTCACCAGCCCCCTTTACTCCCGCCCCCCGCCAGCCTCCTCCTTACTACTCTATGAGGAGTGAATGGAGCAAAGTCTGCTTGACGCATGTTGTCTCTCGGTGGCATGAAGGACATGGGGCGGCTCAGAGCTGTGTGTTTCCTCCTGACCGCCTCTTCCTTTCTAACATGTGCTCTGAGGCACAGAATGAGGCTGAATGTACACTTGGCACATTTGTTGCAGACATTTCTGTAACTTAACCTTCATTTTATACATCTGGATGGAGTCGTGCGTGTGTTTCTGTAAACCCCATTCAGAACCGGCAGACAATCCTGGAAGTTTCTGTGTGAAATTATAGTTATTTAGGCCGTACATTTATTATATGGTAAAAAAACAGATATAATATTTAATGTTCACATTTGGTTTTACTTTGATAAACTTTATTGACTAGGCAGCAAAGTTCTAGGAGGATTTGAAGCAGCTACTTCAAGGCTGGCCTTACAGTACAGTAAGTTTAGTCCGCAATTGTGGGTTCTCAATTGCAGACCATTTGCGGACACATTGTATTCAGTGCGGCCTCTTACACCACCGGATATTTTCTGTGCCGTGACCGAGGTCCGCACTGAATACCGCAGGTCCGAAAAGGCCGTGAATTCACGGCACGGCAAGGACTGTCCCATAGTGCTCTATGGACGCGTGCGGCTGGACACGGAGGTCTGCGGAATGACTTTTTGGAGTGTAATAGAGTGTTGCTGATCAGCAAATTGCGGACCGTAAACACCACTACGGCCGTGTAATACCAGCTTAAGGAGCAGTTAATCCATCTTGTGCATGTATTTGGCCTTTCTAGCTGCTTAATAGACGTGTTCACACCTGCAATTTGCTCAGTGAAATATGATTTCTATTCTGTACATAGAATAAAAAGCTCCTGATTTCACATTGGTTTTAGACGTCAGAATGGAAGTCTACCTGTATAATCTTCAGTACACATTGTACGCACCCTGGTGGCCTAGAGTTCATTAAGAACTGATTAACCAGTGCATATTCCAGAGTGCGGGCGGCACATTTATCAGGGGTTAGATACCACTGTGCTAGGCATTTGGACGGTATGTCAGCGCTTTTAATTACTTTACAAGTAGGGTAGCGATAACACAGACCCGCAGGCGCTAGTTAACCTGTAACAGTATTGGAGTAAGCCTTGTAAGTCTGCTGAAGGGATTTACCTTGTGTTTTATAAATCTCTTTGGAGTTTATTAGTGGAAGGCTTCGGCTTCAGGGCTTATTATTCAGCCAGTTATTGAATCGTTCACTACATACTTGTGAGATCTTTACTTGTTTTCTTAAAGAAGCTCTTTCCGCAGATAATGACCATGGTTGGTGTTGCGGTGATTCACATTCTGAGGGTCACTAAGTCTCTGGAGGTGCAGGGATGCGAATCTGTGTAATACCTTCGTATAGTGGAAGAAAAGGACATGCACTGCTGGGTTGTCTATAATGTTAAGGTGGAGAATACCAAAGTTAGGAAAAAGGCAAAAAACACCGATATTTGTTGAAATTCTTTGTAATAATTGGGCGCCTGTTGCCATATTGGATTTGCCCTGCACTGTCACATTGTCTTTGTCATCTTTTCTCTATTGAGTAGATGCACAAAGCATAGATCAACATGCAGAAAGAAGAAGTAATTTTCACCATCTCCATGTAATTGGCAGCACCCCCTGCCTCCCGCTGCTTGCTTCATAGAATGTGACAAAGCTGCTGAGATTTATTAGGCTTCTGAACTGATAGGAATTGCCACACTTCCCCGCGTTGCTTATGAAATGATTAAAGTTTCTAATACAGTTTATACTTCTTGTGATGGTTTTCTAAACTGTAAATAGACTGTACTGGATTTCAGTAAGTAGATTCAGAGCCCCATAATTCATTCACTCACTAAATTGCATATTGGGGTGCCTGAAAATATATGGTCACATTTGCCAATAGGAATATGTAATGGCCATGAAGACACCCCTATGGGCACTTTTGACCTGAAAAAAATGTGTTCAGGTTCAAAGTAACATCTATATTTTAGGCTTCAGTCTTCATTGATTTTAGACCTCATAGTTGTGTATCTCTTCCTATATTGTTTGTCCAGGATGCTGTTGCCTTTACAAGCTATCATAGCTTTATTCCTGGACTGATTTCTCTTTGTATAGCCCATGAGGAATCTCTTTTTCTTTGTTCTGACGGAACTGAATTCGTGTCAGAAACAGAGCCAGCTATGTCAAGGAGTTGCACAGACTCTACATCAGCAAATAGAAATTTAATCTGTAATGAAGATTTAGAAAGTTGGGAATGTTGCACTTAAGATCCAAATTAATAATCAAAACAGTGCAAAGGTGTGTAGCTTTTAATACATGGTGGTTGAATGCACAGTTGGATGTGACTGCATATCTGGTGGGGACTGTGAGGTCTGCACGCATAAGTTATCTTGCAAGACTCCATTTAGTTTGTTTTGTTTGTCGTTAAAACATGGGGGGGGGGGAAATGTCAGAAGCATGAACCACAAAAAGAAACAAATTGTGTGCTATAAATAACCCCCTCTACAAAGGCAGATGATATATCACTGGTATAACAGTAGGGGAGTAGAGTATCTATTGTGAGACATATCACAAGCACTAGAAACCAATCGTGGCCAGGTTACAATTTTGCATTGGTTTGTCGTTATAGTAATATACAATAGCAATGCACATATAATAAATATGATCAGTCATCATCCTATTAATACGTTCCCTTTCATTCTGCTAAATGTTTCTGTTAATGCCCGGAGGCAAGCGCAACTCAATACTTCTGGTGCATCCTGTCTCTTATTGGGGGGAGGGGGTGAAGGACACAATACAATTTGACAAGGAAAGTCAAACCTGTTCAATGAGCTCAATCCCAGCTTGTGACATTGGGTGAGGGTTTGGCAGCCCCATAACATGATAGATTGTTTGGTGCATCCCATCAGGATTTCTCCATTCTTCGGTTGAGGTCGCACCGTGTGGGAAAGCTGTGTTTTTGCTGCAGATTTCTCTGCAGTTTTCAAAAGTCTTTAGACTGTCAAAGGCTTAAGAATGCAGATAAATACCATACACAGGAGATAGTTGACGCTAGAAGGCCAGGTTGATAAAGAATTTCCTAGAGGGAGAGTCGTATATCAATACCAATGGCCTTGCTTGTCATGGGGGGGGGGGACTACTGGGCCACCTCCATACACAAAATTTGTTTGTTCACCCCAAAATGTAGACAAATACAGGTTGCTTTTCCAAACTGGCCTGTCTCATCGCCTGCTGTCCGATCAGTAATCGATCATCCATACGATTACATGCAGTGAATCCTGTCCTAACTGTGGCCACCACTATGCGTGATCCCACACGTGACATGTCTATAAGACAGCGACAGCTTTATCAAATCGAGACTGACCCTTGGGTGCCACTTTACTCTTTCTTGGAGCTCAGCGCCAACTGCTCGGAGACAAAGAGTGGAACTAACTAGAATATGCAAGTCTTGATAATGTATTGACACTAGATTAGTAGCCGCGGCTTTTGTCCTGATGTCTGCACATTTTAATCAGTGTCCCTGGAAGTGGTGAATATTTCTCGGAAGACTTGGGACTTGCAAATTACGAGCCCATGCTTTCACAACGAACTCCATGACATTTCAGCAGATGTACTCAGTTTAAGACTGGAGGGTGGACGGCGTATTTGGGGAACGTAGGATGGTTTTGAACTTTGCAGAGACTTTCAGAATCCAGTCAGACAACCTTTTGTAACATAAATGGATTTAGCTCAGTTCAGGGAAGGATTTGTAACATTTGCTGCAATTCCTGAACTTTGCCACCAGTGACTATAAAACAAGGCATTTTATGAACGTTATATTTGGCAACATATTAGATCCCATCTGATAGCCTCTGTTACTTTCTCTCTTGTTTGGCACATTGTAAGGGTCGCAAAAGTAGTCAAGTCCCACTTGTAGTACTTAGCCTCTGGGTGGCGCTCTCTTGCTGAATCATATTGATAATCTGTTCTGTGACTTCAGGTGTATGGAGACCCAAATACAGTATGTTGGAGAACCTGATAGAAAATGAGGCCATTTCTGACGTCAGTGAATACATGTAGCAATAATTCTAAGGAATGTGACATGTAACATATTTTATACAACAGAATTTTACCACTTTGTCTGACAGTTCCTACTATACTGGCTAAATATTACTACTATAATGCCTAAATATTACTACTATACTGGATAAATATTACTTCTATACAGGCTAAATATTACTACTATACTGGATAAATATTACTACTATACTGGATAAATATTACTACTATACTGACTAAGTATTAAACTCTGCATAGATTTAGATTGTAATAATCTAAGTCAACACATAGTAGATCCCATGGGGAAATACACTACCATAGGTTGCTCTGCATAAACACAGAAGAAGGTATAAGTGACAAGACAAATCCCTACAGAAGATGGGGAGCAGTCGCCGACCATGCCGGACCTTTTTAACCCTATGACGAATGTGAGGCAGCACCTCAGTATTGGCTATGTGTATGCATGGCTTCTCTGAATAGCTATGGTTTGTGGAATATTTCAGGCTTTGTCCCATGTACATGTTTTAGATAAATCACTGCAGCGCTTCCTCTCCACACGCCGTGTATATCCGGAAGGACAGACATCCCTGTATATTATTACAGTAAACACTACAAAATGGAGACTCTGCAGGAGCGTGCGGCAGCAGGAACACCAGTCACATGCCGCTCTGGCAAGCAGGATGTGTCAGACATTTCTCACGTTCCGGAGTTATATTGGTCTATATTCTAAAGGCAGGACCAGGCCCGGGGGATTGTTACCTCCTTTTCCATCAGTCTTGTCACATACGGTTATACCCTCCCACTCTTGTGACCTTTCTCCTGTTTCCCTGCATGTGCCACATCAGTGCAAATATATTTCTGAACCAGGGAGCCCTGGATGAGCATTGCTAAAGCACTCTCTGAGGAAAATAAAGTGAATTTAAATGGGAAGGCAAATGTATTTAGTTTTACTTAGATACAATTGTTATCCTCACTATGCGATGGTGTCTCCCTGATATGTCTCCTAATGGTGTTTAGTTTATGATAAATACAACCCTTATCAGATTTCTTTCTATAGAAACTTGTGTCGAAGAGCAGTAAGCGTGCTATTCAAACAACCTAGATGTGTTTTATGTGTGATTATTATGCATGATTACTTTCATACAATGCCGCCATTGGGCTGAAGAAATCATATCATTTGTACTAGTAATTGTCAATGCCAGCTGGCAGCATGGGTGGATGGGTTTGTCACATGTACACCATGTACCACAAATCTTCCTAATGTAATAAATGGAGTTTTGATGATCAGTGAGTGCACCAATACCCCTTTCATTCCTGCTAACTATTCATGTGCTGAATGAGTTTTAATGTGGGTATTGGAGGAAGCGTGCAGGTTATTCACTAGTTATCTGGAAGTTAATCTCATAAAACCGCCGGACAAGCCTGTTTCACTGCCACGTAAACCTTATTGCTCCCTTCTATGCAAGGCCACAGGCCACCGAAATCTAATAATCTATAGTGTGTTAGGTTTAACTTCTTGGCCCCTAAAGACTATAGGCACTGGGAACGACCTTGGTTAAATAAAATGTAGGTTATTCATTGAAAGCACAAGGGCAGCCAAGCATTTAACAAGATTGGTTCCCAGTATCCCCCCTGGAGACCCTGGGTGCTTTCTCATTTCCTGCAGATCATTAACAAAGTCTTGAAAGGATGTCATAGGCGAGAGCACAGGTGCTGGCTGGAGCTGAGCAGCCTGCTTTACCTGTAGGGTGGATATGCTGTTTATGCAAAGCAGGCTTCCTGGCTGTCTGCAAATGGTGGCGTTCATATGAGGAAGTAGTACTGCACGTACGCTGTGTAATATTCACATAGCCGCAGCAGACAAACCGCACTGAGCTCAATGGATTGTTATATTGCACTGTGAGAAACACCAAGTCTGACCCTGCTGCTGCTGTTCTAATTCTATTCTACGCCTTCTCGCTCACACAGGTCCCCATCCTACGCGCACACGAGAGCTGTGCCTACTGCGATATTCTCCTGCACAGACTTGATGTTTGGGCTCAATCAACGTAGCCTGGCATGAATTCCCCTGTATCTTTATTACATCCTGCTCTTTGCCCGTGTGATGAAATACATAATGGAACATCAGTGGGTTTTAGGGTGTGTTTCCATATCAAGTTTTTGAAGCCAAAACGAGGTGTGGGTCAAAATGAGAGAGAAAGTGAAAACCTACTTATCAAAAAATCAGAACATGGATACATAAACTCATGGTGCTTAAAGGCGTTGTCTGGGATAACTGCAAATCCCTAGACTAATCTAAACACCCTCCCCACTCTTACTTTCTAATTAATATAGCTAATCAAAAATGTATAGTTACCCATATTTCTGGGGAGGTCATGTGACCGACCCAGGGACATTTTCTGATTATCCAGTGATGATCCGTTTCCCCATTTCCGGAAATGGAACATCACTACTACAATCACCCCCCTCCCCCCCCCATCAACCCTATTATACTTACCCTCCACACTTCTTCCAGCGAGACAGCTCCTCCTCCTGTTATGATTCTGTAGGGTGTGCGCTCTTCTCCAAGCGATGTGCGCGCTTCTGCCGATAATCCACCTCTAAGGTTCATCCACGCATGCGCAGTAGAGTTGGATCATCACTGCAGAGAACAGAGCAGTGGTGGAAAAGAGTGCACACAGACAGAATCAGTACAGGAGGAGGAACAGTCTCTCAGTAAGAAGCATGGAGGGTAAGTATATAGCATGGGTTGGGGGTTCAGCTGAGTAGGTAGGGAAGGGTGGGATAGCTAGAGAGACAGGGGGGGAGTGAGAGGGGTTAGTGAGGAAGTCACATTGCAGGAAGCAGTAGAAAGTAAACAAAGGCAAAAGATACCAGCTGCTCCCAGAGACACCCAGAAATCACGTAAACCATGGCTAAAGGTATATGGGTGCATTTATTAATCCATTAATAGCACTAACAGACATTTTAAAGAAAACAAAAGACAACATTTTTTGCCCAGGAAACCCCTTTAAGGGTCCACCTGCATGGTACGTGCTACATCAAGTAGAGGCAGAGTCCTCCAAGTAGCGTACAATAACTACAGGTGGTTCACACCCTGTCCTTGCACCCTTAGGGTGTTCTTAGACAGTCCAACCCAACGGCTTCCGTCATGTGGTAACTGATGGGATTCATGCATTAAAGCGAAAGCAACAGTACATGAGCACTTACTGCTATTTGACCTGCACTATTGCCATTGCTTCAAATAGAAGAGCCCTTGTATCACAGTGCAGTGACTCCAGCCTCACAGTTTGCAGAAATCATCGCAACTGCATTCCCTTTTAGCTGCGACTGGCACCATGGCATTTGCTATCGTAATGTCACATAGCAAAAGTTGCCTTGTAGTTCTAGCCTAATTCTTGATGAATATAAATACTGTACTTAAAATCTTTGTGACATGCTGCAGTATTTGTTGGCGCTATATAATTGCCATTACTATTATTATTATTAATAATAATAAATCTGGAACAGGGCCCAAGGTTTTTTTTTCTTCACTTGACTATAACATTATTGATGGCGTGCAAATGTTCAGTTCCGTTGCTTTGTATCTTTCACCCTTTCTTCAGATACACAATGAATCACAGTGTTCACAAAGCAGAACAAAGCACAGGGCAGCGTTTCCACTATAAAAACCCCAGTGCAGAGATCTTGGGACATAAGGAGGTTGTGAGTGACTGCTTCCTTGTATGTGGTTTCTAAGAGCGCTAGGCCAGGATTTCCAGATTTAGATCGCGTTCCATTGCTGGCTAAAGTGCTGTGTGACAAGTCTTGTGACTCTGTATCAGACTGGAATGCATGAGAGGGGTTGTAAGGCGCTGCCTCTTCTCTTTACTTGCTCTCTTCAGCTGGGAGAGGGGTTTTTGCCATTTCCTTTTAAAGGCATGATTCCAAACAAAAGCATCCTGATGTTCTTGGGGAGGGCGACCATTCGCATCCTTCTGCTTGCTTCTTTTATAGCAGAATTGCAGTTTAACCTCTGCTTTGGAGTGGGAAATTGTTCTGCAATCGGGTTACTTGTCCTCTACCCTTCTGTAGCATGTGACGTATAACATATCCATTCCACTGCAGAGACATGATATGCAAGCAGTGCAGAGCTGCATGGACGTCAGTCGCTGACAGTGATGTGCAGCAGTGTTTTGCATAGAAATGAAAGCAATGCTGGAGAGCGTGCTTCCTGTACAAAGTATGTGCAGTCCATTCTGTCCCAGGTCTAATATAGTCAATTGTGCACCTTTGTCTCAGAATGGAGAGCTTGTTATATTTTACATGTTCCAGTGCTCTAAGCATGGCATTGTTTGTGTCAGTGAGACTTAGGCTACATTCAGGGGCTCAATGTACAAGACAAAAGTCTGTTTTTCATCAGAGTGGTGGCCGTTTTTACAGATCCGCCATACATTACAATGTATGGAGGGATCCATGAAAACAAAGGGTAAGTTCACACGGAGGGTAAGTTCACAATGGGAGCTGCTCAGGTCTTTTTTTCCGGGAGCCGTTTCTTCCGGCTCCTGGAAAAAAGAAGCGAGATGCTCATTCTTCAGGCAGAGTCGCCTCACGATTCGGCCTGAAGACACACCCTCCTCCGGTCTAAGCCCATTCATTGGACCTAATCCGGAGTGGAGTGCACGGCTGGAGGCCAGTGCAGTGCATCGGCCTTCAGTCACAGCTACCCGGCTTTTGGTCCAGAACCTCAGGTTCCAGGACCAAAAATCTCCGTGTGAACTTACCCAAAAATAGGACATGACATCGGACCAAAAAATAAGTCCTCTTGGACTGTCGTAGACTTGTGGATGACCAGGCCCATAACATGGCTAGAAATGATTTAAAGTTTACTATTACTATAGTTGTATGCTAATGCGTTGGTGGCGGACCTGAATTGTCAATGTGCTCTGGCTCTGGTCAGGAACTGGCATAAATTTCCTTTATAAAGCACGCCAGTTTAATATTGGGAAGGGGCTCCCTTTCCCAGCCCACCCTACTCTGCTATCAGAGGCTGAGTTGCAATACCAAGCACTGTCATCATACAGTGTTTGACATTGTGCTTGGTAAGCAGTAAATAGGCTTCGTTGCTTGTCAACTAGTCACTTTATACAGCTGGTCAGCGGGGGTGCTGGTGTCGATCTGATATTGATGACCCAGGCCATAGGTGTCCCAAAAAAAAAGTATAAATATGTAAATATAAAAAAGCAGTGCTATGTTCAGGCTTCATGTTATAGGGCAGGAGGAGCAGAATCATATGTAGGTTTATGGGAAACATTCAGCAGAACTTGTAACTTATTGATAGAAATCTCTGCTTATTCATTGAGGGAGTTGCTCAATAACCTTCCCTGTAAGAACATGTATGCAGAGATCAAACACCGCAGCAGCGATCCAATACTTTGTTAAAAAATCCATCATTTTATTAGTAAGCCATTAAAATCCATGTATACAATTAGAATATCACAAGCGTATACCATAGTATCCATGCTGTGCATTCCCAGGGATGCTGTGCATGGATTCTATACCTTTCTGCCAGTCTGCTTCAATACATGGATTAGAATGGCTTACTAATAAAATGATGGACTTAAAAGTACTAGGTCAGGGCTCGTTCACATCTGCGTTGCCCTCTCCGTTCTGCAGGTTTCCGTTTCCTGCATAAAACAGAGCAGGAGACGGAAACCTGCAGGAGTCTTTCTCACCCATTCATTTGAATGGGTGAGAAAGATGTCCGGCCGTGCGCGGCAGTGAGCGTTTTGCGCTCTCCGCCGCGAAACCGGGTTTTATAATCCGGACACAGAGTCGGACATGCAGTACTCTGTGTCTGGATTTAAAAAATCCGGTTTCGCGGCGGAGAGCATAAAACACTCACCGCCACTCACGGCCGGACCCGGTCTGTGCTTTGCGTCGGACCAGGTCTGTGCTTTGCGTCTTCTGGCATGCAGAAGACGGAAAGCACAGAACGGAAGGCTGAACGCAGGTGTGAACCTAGCGTCACTGCTGTGTTTGGAGTGTGCATTGGAGACTGTAGATCGGCTGATTGGGACCGCCCACTGGACTCCTAAGCACAGAGCAGCCATTGCTATCAGATTCTATTAAATCCTTCCTATAAAACTATATATTAATATGCTCAGCTCCTCCTGCTCTGTAACATGCTGCCGACAGATCCAGCTCCATTGTAATGGGTAGAAACTGCCTACATATGCCCCATATTGTGAAGCCCTTCCACACACTTCTTAAAGGGTCATGTTATAGTCCAATGTGCTTGTTCTTCTGGCCAGGGCTAAAAAAAAACCTTCAGACCTTTAAAAGCCAGTAAGCTTATCTGCCGTCCATTTCTGCTCCTCTTAACCACAGATATGGTACCGGCTACAAGTAGGACTGCAATGTGCTGATTGCAGCTGCCACAATGCATAAGACATTAGCATCTGCGGAGCATTTAATAGGCTGCAAAATAAGAAGCGAGATTGATTGGAAGGAAAGAATATTCCGACGTCATTGTAGCATCCTCCATCTCTAAACATAGTTCATGCCTTGAATGCTGAGAGCTAGCATGATATCCCAGCCACTGCTTCACTGGTCAGTAAAATGAATAGTGAATCCTATTCCCCAAGGATGTGCGTCTCTTGCACACGGCTTTCTGTGCGTTACTTTCTGTGATCATGTGACTGGCGTGCTCCTGTCATGTGCATGATGTGAATGAAGATGGGATAGAAGTAGGCTGCTATCTCTTATCTTGCCCTAAAAGCTTTGTTATTTGGTGTGTCCATGGTGCACAGGTGGATGAAGGTGAAGCGCTGTCAGTGTGACAGATTTATGTGGCTGACGGACTAATAAGGATAACCTTTAAAGCGGGTGGACATGAGGACTGCTAATGAAAGGAGGATTGTGGAGACATCACACATTGATGTACAATATTCCCATGTCATGACCATACAAATGATTTTATTTTCCATGATATAATACAGATCTTATGGCTTTCGTAATGATCCTCCCAGGGGTTCACGTTCTGATGTCGGAATAGGTTAGGGGGTTGAGTAGTGACAGAGAACTGGCAGCTGATGGCCGTGATCAGGGACCTCCACCCAAAGCACTCATTGTGGTGGGAACTTTCCACAATTGGATGCTCACCCTGTCAATCTCACATGATAAGATCACTGCACCCAGTTTCATATTAAAGGCTGCCCTTACAGGGATTTCTATGTTTTTTAGGGTAGTTTGCATCTGCAAAAGGGTTTGAATGCTCTTCCCCCTTTGTTTCAGAAGTATACATTTCTGGACGGGTTCTTCCTCAATAGCTGGGCCATGTGAGGGAACTTTGCAGGTCACTCCTAGTGCGGTAAACCATCTTGTCATGCTGTCTGTGAGGTTTTCATTCTGTTCCTGTATACTCCAGGTCTAGCAATGAATATACATCCAGCTTTCAGACTTTTACGTCCTGCCAATTTTTCATTGCTGTTGCTATAGTCGGTCGGCTGCGCTCTCTGGAAACAGGATGCTTTCCATTAATGGATTCCATTTCTGGATATCTTTTGGCTCCAGGGAAAGCAACTTATTCATGTAGGTGAAATGGGTCATTTTCTTCCATTACACACTACTGTACCTAACAAATAATTTGCAAGAGTAAGGAAAATCCTGCACTTGCTTTGAACCATGTTCGGCTTTACTGGGGTTACTTTGACTTGCTTTTTATTTTGCAGTATATTATAGTATCATTTATTTATTTTATTTTTATATCAAATGGCTACGTTAGGGTATGAGGAGTACCTGGAAAAACAACTGTGAATGGTTATTGGGGTTTTCTTATAACTACCCTCTATCAGTCTAAACTGTAGTGCTAGTATTCTATTCCTGAATCAGGATCATAGGAATGAACAGTGTTGGACACGTCCATGTTAGTGGATAGATTTGGGGATATGTTTTTGCTACTTGCGACTAGTACCATATAGCTGGCAAGTTATACATGAATTATAGACATATGTATATGGTTGTTTTTCTAGTTATATGGAAGTTTTCTTCTAAGGTGGGGTTTACGTGCTAGAACACATCCTCCATACTATATGCTCTATGAAAGTCACCATGACTAGGCAACGTCTGTACTTAGGTATAGCTGCAGGTCAGGTGTAAAGAGCAGCATTTTAGGAGCGGCGCCAGTCACTGTATTTCTTTTCTTGGGTAGTTCCCCATATAAAGTGGTGCTCTGTAGATATTTGGGGAGCCTTCTAGTTCTGCAGTACAATGTTAGGTGAGCACCTCAGTGAAAGCATTGCTCCTGTCAGCCATGTTGACTCTAAACAGTAGCCGGCCTATTACAGAACATTGACTTGTATAACGGGTGGCAGTTGTTTATTCCCAGCCAAGGAGGAGGAGGCCTCCGTGTGCCCACAAAGCTATTAAGTCAGGTTGTTAACATACTCGGGATTCTGGAGGGAGCAGCAGAAGACGTCCTGTGCTTCCAAAAAACCCAGTTATTTTAGTCACCGGCTTCTAAGTCTTTTATGGATTGATCCTCAGATCTTTCTACCTGCTACATTTTTATACTTTAAAGCCAGATTTTTATGGCTCGTGTCCTTATAACGCACCTTACTATATGCCATATTATTCTTTTTTAGGATTTCCTTGGTTGACTTGAGAATACAAATCCCAGGTTTTAAGACTTAACCTTTTCTTTTAGAGGAATCTTTTCTATATTCTTTATTTTACATTCTTTAGGTTCGATAGAGCTGATGGAAGACTCCAGTAGGTGGCGAAAACGGTTGCGATTACAATCGAAAATATATTGCTGGATTGACATAAGTGACATAGGCCAAACCGCTGACTCCTTAATATTTTTGCTCCTTCACAGTCAGTCAGAAGCGGTAAATTCTATGGACTGAATTCTAATTAAGTAAATATGCAACAAATTCAGTATCTACTTATACAATATGAATGATTATATAATTACAATAAATACATTTTAAGTTGAAGTTGGTGTTGGTAACCTTATTCCAAGTATAACTACACCCACAATTGTATAACTCCACACACGCAGCCCTGTATGTAATACCTACATGACAGGCTACATGAACACTTTCGAATTACTCTGCTAGGTTGTGCTCCCTCTAGTGGTGGCGGTGTATACTACAAAATATTACTTCCTACCTCCAACAAAGCAGTCAGAGTAAGCGCCAAGTTTGTCCCAGCGGCATGCAATGTTTTATAGATCTGGCACATCTTTGGCGCATGCTAGACTCTATTGAGTCCAATGTACCATCAAAAGAAATGCTGCTAATGCTTGATATCAATTGACGATCAATGTGCTGTACAAAATCATGTGAAATAGTTTTCACTGGGAATACCATTTATTTTTTCCATTCATTGTCAGTATTTGTTTCAAGCTTGAGCCAAACTGGATGTTTAAATCTCTGTGGGAAGATTCAGTCTTGGCAGCGGGAAGACGAAATTACTCTCAGATTACATATCGCCCTGTACTGGTTATTGGTGCTTAGCTTAAAATGTCAGCTAATTGTTATGAGAGCAACTGTTCTGCTATGTAACAAGTGGTGACATAAGGGTGCGCTCCATATCCTGGCTGCTTTCACATGGCACCAAAGATGTTTGCAGGGCAAGCCACATTCTGTTTGGGCAGCCTTATCTTTGCTGTTACAGAAGGTGGGGGGGGCTGAAACTAGTAGCTGGCTGTTTTATACTGCCCCCTTGTGGGCATATTTACATGTTCAGTACTTTATACTGCTGTTGTGCTAGAACTTGGTCATCTTAATGCCATTATCTTAACATCTTTCGCTCGTGTGTGTGTGTGTGTGTGTGTATATAATATATATATATATATATATATATATATGCATATAAATATACACACACACACACAAGCGTGCGTGCACACGCACACATACACACACGTAGCAAAGTTAACCTGAACTGGTACAGTCTGATGTCTTATCTCAGAAGACAACAACGCCAATGAGAAAAAAAACATTCTTCAATAACTCTAATTTTTTTGTTGTCTTTTATGGTAAGATATGACGCTGCAGCATTTTAAGCAATAGCAGAAGTTTGGGTTATCTCTGCTACATCTGTATATATTGGCTTCCATTGTTGTGATGTTGTTGCTGCTGTTATTTTTTATTAAAGGCGTTTTTCTTGTTTCTAATATGGAACAATATGATTATTTTAACCACAGACAAATGTTGCCGAATATAACGCCATGACTACAATACACATTGTCATTGGATCATTTTTCTCAATTTTTTGTATAAAAAAAATGACTTTTAGACTAAAGGAAGGGCAACGTTCTAGCAAAGGACTTGGCCATCTTCTGCCCACACCTGCCTTATGGCTCTGACTAGCTCATGGTGGAGATACAGCCAAGTCTGACTTATCTTGATTCCAGGGAATTTTGTTACTCAGCCAAGTGTTATCAAGAGGTTTTCTAGTTACACAATTACAGCTCTATAAAGGTTGTACTACAGGTTCAGCAAGGCAAGGGGAACAATTGTGCAGTGTGATATTCCCTCCTTCTGTCAGTTGGTCTCTTGCGTTCAGAATGTAGAAAGAAAGGCTAGGCACAGATTTAAGAAGGCAGAATTACGTCATGATTTCTTAAAGCGTGTCTAGACTCATTTATTACCGTTCCCTCGATATGAGATTGGATTTATGTTTCTATGATGGTAAACTTCTTTTTTTTTTTTCATGTACTTTTTAGAGCACTTGGGGTGTTGGCTTATATTAAGTAATAATTTTGCTTTCTAGAAGAGATCTTATAAAGGGGTTTTCTGGGCTAAGAATATTGATGATCTATATTAAGGCGGGGGCTGACACCTGGCACCGTCCCAGATCAGCAAGCGATGCCCAGAGAATGGAGCAGGAACAGATAGCACTTTTGTCTGTGCAGTGGGTCTGACCAGGCACTGCAGATCAGCTACCTGCTACAGTAACTTGGTTCAGCCACTACACAGAGAACAGCATTGTCTGCTTCCTGCTGAGAACAGCTGATCAGTGGGGGTGCTGGGTGTCAGACCCCCACTGACCTGATATTGATAGGCTAAGTTCTATATATTTTTGACTCTCCTTTAAAGCTTGGTCCAATTCAATAATGTGTAGACACCAAGATCATAGACAGTAACTTCACAGTGGCTCGTGGTCATGAGATAGCATACTGATATATCTCACCAAGATTATAAGAATTAGATGACTTGAAATCTAACATGTCCAACTCTTCTCCCCCCAACATTAGCTGCATGGATTGTGTAGGGACACGTCCTTCTAACAAGGGGAACACCCAGTTGTAAACACATTCATACATTTTAGGAGAAGTATCAGTGGAATGACACAATGTATAGCTAGAGGAAATGTTTATCTAGAATGATTTGATAGACAATTCAAGAATAAACATGTCCGTAGTGCTGACAGTGTCCTCTTTATTTCTTCTAAGTTTACCATCTGATGTATTGTTAGAGATTGAAGGGATTGCCCGCTCCTCTTATTACTTCCCTCTATGTGATGGGACTGATGACAAACTAGCAGAAGTCCAAGGTTCTTTTATTTTTAATAAACCTACTTGACTTTCTTAGAAGCAGGCTCTTGCCTCATGTTTTTACAATACAGAATTGCGCCATCCTAATATTGTATCTTAGAAGTGATTTTTAAGTTCCTTTTCAAGGAAGGGATGATAGAAAAAGAAACTGGAACTTTTACATGAATTTGTAACCATACTCCAAAATATAACCTGGGATAGAAATATCGAGTATTCTTCAGTCTAATGGAGTGAAAGGCAGTACCAGATTCAGCTCATGGACAAATAGGAGTCTAGTATAGAGTATACAAACAGGGGAACATCTTTTCGGACTGTACTACTGCCAGGTACCTAAGGCTACAGTAGGCACACATTACTACTAGTGTGTGTCAGAATGGAAAAAATGAATCTTGGTGTAAAAAAATCATAATTTCTACCAGTTTTATCCATGTATCCACTCAGATCAGGCTATAGATGGTGGAATGGTGTGGAGAACCAATTTTCTTGTTACCTATATAGTAACAAAATGTTCACCCATGTGAAACGCAGGGCTACCCTCTAGTTAGGCTCATTGATCTTACTGAGTTGTGTGGTTCTTCTTCTGTTTCTGAGTCTTTCTGCCCTGGCAGTGATAGAAACCATCCCTCCTTATACTTAAAGAGGACCTTTCACCATCTGGGGCACTTCCGATTTAATACACTGCTAGAAACCCGACAGTGCGCTGAATCAGCTTTCACTTCTGTGCCCGAGGTGAAGAGCTATCAGTGCTGGTACCGTAGCTCTTCACCGTCAGAAGGGCGTATCTACAGTCAGTCAGGAACGCCCTTCCTCACAGTAGCGCCTATAGCGCTGTACTGAGAGAGCGGTGAGGAACGCCCCCCTCCCCTCCTGATAGGGCTCGTCCATAGATGAGTACTGGGGGGGGAGGGGGGCGTTCCTCACTGCTCAGCGTCACCGCTGGGCGGTAAGCAATGCTTCCTCTCAGAGTACAGCGCAATAGACGCTGCTGTGAGGAAGGGCGTTCCTGACTAACACCCTTCTGACAGTGAAGGGCTACAGTATTGGCACCAATAGCTCTTCACCGGGGGCACAGAACGGGAAAGCTGAATTGAGCGCACTGTCTACTTTCTAGCAGTGTATTACACTACATTTGCCCCAGGAGATGAAAGGTCCTCTTTAATGTACACAGCAACCAATCTGAGGAAGAAGAGGGACAGGGAGGAAGGCCAAAGCATCAGCCTGAACCAATGATAAGACAGGGTATGTCTCAGACTACTTCAGACTCTCTGTAGCATTGATGCTAAACTGTAGTCACAGATCACAGCTCTGATGAAATAAATA
This sequence comes from Leptodactylus fuscus, assembly GCF_031893055.1. NCBI lineage: Eukaryota > Metazoa > Chordata > Amphibia > Anura > Leptodactylidae > Leptodactylus > Leptodactylus fuscus. The sequence continues at coordinate 165,219,082 of NC_134269.1, read as the reverse complement.
GGATGTTAGGATCACCTATAGATCCTTTTTGAGCTTCTTACTGAACATCCCCTTTAAATGCCGCAGATTATCTATCTCTGAATCGCTTGAGGAAAATCTTCAGTGTTCTAAAGTACCAACTAAGTGAATGAGATTTTATATATTAAATCTCATTTGCATATTGGAGAAAGATCTGCAGAGGGAATGTACTTGGGGTACAGATTGTAAAACTGTGGGATGTTAATTTATTCTGCAGTCTTTTTTCATTGCATATTTCAATCCGGTCACAAGAAGTGAAAAACAAGTTACCCTCTATCTAAAGTACAGCACTCCCATTGAATCAGTAATTACCCCCTATCCATTACATATGAAATAGCTTTATTTTTTCAGTTCTAGGGACCCCTTAAAATCTCTTACTGAAGCAAATGGAAAACTACAGTTCATGTATATGTTCCGGTGTCTTGGTATGTGTCTTGTAGTTTACTTACAAGGCCGTCTCAAGAGCGACACAGAATTCCCCATCGATTATACAGACGGTAATTGGATCTCCTGTAGTGGTAACAGGAAGGAGAACTGGAAGTTAATATATGAGTAAGCCTATCCATTTCACCAAAGACAATGAGCCCTGCACTGTGTGGAGCAGTGACGTGACATGTACCTGCATTTTGGGGTTCTCATTGGTTTGTCCCACATAGCGGCAGGCATCATTTCTCGTATATAATCGATTAGTTCCCTATAGATATTAATGACTTTCAGCATATGAAAATGTGACTTTAATACAACATGAGTGTGAAGAGCTGTTCTCTCAGATGTAGAATCTGTGCTGGCTCTGCCCTGCTTGCAGCGTTACCTTTGATAATAATGCAGAGCAGCACTTCTTTGTGATTTCCTTTTACAGTATAGCTTGTGGGCTGCTGGCGAGCACACGGGATCTCTGCATTCCCTCTCTTTGCCTTGTTTGGTCCTTGTTCTCCCCCTGCTTTCTCTTCTAGGCCCAGCCTCATCTTGTTATATTGCCTGCATGGAGATAGAAACTAACACTGTAGCATAGGATACGCCATGTATTGCCACGTACACTGTAAGAATTAAATATTAGTTTAGCCATTTCTATATGTGACAACGCCTATTATTTTTTGTTGTTGTTGTGTGTATTGTATATTATTGTAGGCTTAGGTCTTGGATACAGAGTACTCCGTGCAGTGCTGGTGAATAGCAGGTTAACTTGCATTGGCGCTATTGCTTGTTTTGGATCAATATGAAAATGATTTATACGCTGGAGTCTCATAAATGAACATCGGCTCAGTAGGTCACATGGAGAAATGGGGTCTGCGTGTTGTGCATGATAGAAAATAGCCTTGATGGTTAAAAGAAAATAGGTTCAGTGGTAAACAACTTGCGCGTTTCAGGACAGATGTCCCTTAATCTATAGGTTCAGTGGTAAAAACCTACGCGTTTCAGGACTGATGTCCCTTAATCCATAGGTTCAGTGGTAAACAACCTACGCGTTTCAGGACAGATGTCTCTTAATCCATAGGTTCAGTGGTAAACAGTCTACGTGTTTCAGGACAGATGTTCCTTTACATTGTTTCAGTTGAGCTTTACATAGTAAGTAAATGATTCGTATTGCGACATCATACCAGCCGGTACGGAGGTATAGGGATTCCATGTGCCACCGGTTATGATACACCGCTTAGTGCCACCATTTATGATTGATGAATTGACTGCCAGCAAGGGTTGTAATCCTGCGACCTGATCTGGATACAAAATATGTTTCTTAATATCAAAAAGATCTCTGAGCTTTTATACCAAAGAAATAATGCACTGGTTATATCAACGGCATTAGATCCTACGAGCAATAGACAGCACCAAGAGGAGACGTGTAAGAAAGCGCTGCTGGATGAAGATGACAGGGAATAAGGCAAATATGAAGTGGATGGTATTCATCTATTTAGGATGTAGAGGTTTCCTGACATTGACTGGCATACCGGCTCCAACTGAATATGGCTGGCTGGATGTAGCGTGTAAACAGTGGCGTGTGTGCACAGTAAACACTCTATGTGTGCTATGTATTTGCTACTTTGTATACAGTGTAGACATTTACCTGTCTGAGCCAGCAGTCCTGTCAGTTTGGTGTAAGCAATACCTGTGTACAAACCAAAATGAATTATTAATATATACATAATCAATAACGTTCAGCTTGTCCCTTTACAGTTACAACATGTGCATTGGGAGGAGGAGGAGGATGATGGCAGCCAATATACTAAACATAATACATGTATAAGCAAGAGCAGCACAATTCCAACACAGCAAATGCAGACATGTAGATCATAAAGCTGCTTTGGAAATACGTGCCAAATCTTGTAGGTTAACACTGCCATTGCTGGGTTGAAACATGCTCCCAGACACAATACAGATATAAAGATATCTATGTATAATTTTTTTATATGCATGTATTACCTTAAAGTGGACCCTTCCCCTCTTTACATCATTTAATAGGGGCATCTCCACTGAGTCTGGTGCAATTGGATTTTTTTTCTCTTGCCCCCACCATTCCTGAACAATCTGTGCTGGTCGTTTTGGTGCCTGATGTGATATTTAGACTCTGTACAGTCAGGAGGGCGGTGTCAGGCAGGAGCAGACAAGGGGGGTGATACTGATCCCTGACACTGGCTGTATCTGATTGGAGATCTGAATCACACCCCCTCCCTAACACTGCCCTTCTGACATTGCAGACCCTAAGTAACACATCAGACACCAAAGCTAACTGTGTAATGTAATGACATGTTCCTCCTGAAACCTCAAGACGACAAAGTCCTGTACGCACAACCTTATCATCCAGTGTGTTCTATTTAAAAATAAAGACCCAGCTGACTCTGTTATAGTCATTGGGCTCTGCTTCTATTTTAGCAGTCCTCCTGTTCTTTGTTGTGGTCCTCCAGCGGAGCATGTGAACCTAGCATAACCTGTGAAAATGTAGTCAGGCAATGCAATCTCTTCAGGAATGCTAAATAGAAGTCAATGGACTGGCAACATGCATAGACACCCTGTTGCTTCATATGCTGCAAATGGGGTAACTTGAAATTATCAGAATTCCCTTTTAAATTTTAGAACTGTAAGGTTATATCATTGTAAGCTTCTGTATATTTTATTGTAGTCTGCTGCTTTTTTGTGCATTCCTTTGATATCCTTTCTATCTTATGGCATAGAGCTTTTAATAGTATTTTTCATTCCAGGCCTTGAGCAGAAGCAGCCTACGGCAATGCAGGTTTTCTTAAGGGAGGTGACGGAGCTGTCCTCCGCATGCGCTCCATTGGGCAGCGATAATAAATGAGTTGGCTATATTTAGACGCGCAGTGTGTAGTATGTTCACGTGACTGTCAGCACATTTTACTATACACTGTACTGTATACAGTCTCACCTCTGGCCACTGTACCAGGCTTCTCAATGCATCTTCTGAAAGACATTTACTATGGTGTCAGTAGAAAGTAATCTGAAGGGCACACGGGTCTACCTAGAAGCAAATGAATGACATTCCAGTTGAGCAACTTGCTCTTTTCTGAAGCTTGGCCTCTTGTGGAGTTTTATCACTTCATTGTAAAGGGAATATCGGAGGACGTCATTGATTTTCTGCACATTATTGTGCCTTTTTGGAGCCGGCTGATTTGTGCCTACGTAGATTGTTGCCAGTGCCAACATTTAACATATGTTTAGTTATTTTTGGAAAAGCAAGGTTGTAATTGAGCATCATCACTTTCCCAGCGTCTTCCTTTATTGCAACCTTTGGGTTAACAAGAATGAATTATTCCCTATCAATCATGCTGTCAGCCTGCAGTGTTTGTGTAGAAGATGTCGCAGCTGCTCACAATGATCCTCGGGTGAAGCTCACATACTTAGCTTTGTAAAATCGCACCGTAGACACACATATCTGTATTAGTGTTTGCGTATTTATAATGGAACATGGTATAAAAGACATCAGAGCTATACTGTACTCTTTTCTTTCCACCTAGCAGCATGAGAATGTCATCTGTTCCATCTATAGAGAACCATTATCATTTATTGAAGACTAGATCACATATCAAAATATCAGCAGGAATCTGAAACCATGATGCCTTGGTCGGAGGGTCCCATTTCATGCGAGACCTGACTCTTCATGACTAACTGTGCTATCTCGACAAAGGAAGCTGAGACAATGACAGAACAAGGATAATATGATAGATGGGGCGATGACCACCAGAATAGCGTGTATTGTTATATAGGAAGAAAAGCGTTTGGCAATGAGAAATGTGCTCAAGGATTATGGCTGGATGGATTAAACAGGCGCCATTATTGTGCAGAACTACTGCATAGGAGTCTATAGTAATATACGAAGTGTCCTCCATATGCACAGCTCAGCCTTGTAGGAGATGATTTCACATACAAAGATATAATGGAAGTGTCCACCAATGGATGAGTCTAATCTATGTCTAGGTCAGATTGTCAGATTATGGTCCCCACCGGGGTATCTGGAATTGCTATGTGTATGTATATTGCAAAAGTAAATCCTTCTAGTAATTCTGTCAATCTGGTTTCCTGGCAATAACTTTTGCTAATAGAATGTTAGACATCATCAGTTACCTGCAAGACTGGTCAATGTTTCTACTGCAAGCATTGCTTGTTTTGTAATGGGTGACCCCTGGGCTACTAACAGAGTGGTTTAGCAAGTTCTGGTTTTTCCAAATGAGGACATGGACAAATAGGAGCTCAGAGAGACGTATTCTGATCCCTTATTAATTTAGTACTGCTGTAAGCATTCTCCTGGTACATAAGTGATGTTGGTAACCCTATCTGGAGGACAATCCAAGGTCTGCCCATTCTTCTGTCTTTACCTAGGGTTTTCTATTAACCAGAGATGAAGGTGTTCCCTTTAGTGTATAGCTAGTACAGATTTGTTATACCTAAGTCTTTAAGCATACTGTTCTCTTCACTAAATTCACTATTTATTTATTTTTACAAGATATTATGTAATCTCAGGAGTTTTTATTTACTGTGATAGAAACAAACGTAATGTGTATAGACAAAAACATTGGTGCCACTGGAGCCTGTTACCTATTGGTGATCTCATCAATATCTAAATCCTACAAAAACCCTTTAAGGTACTGTAAACGCCACAAATTCTGCTGTGGCAAAAACCACACTATTTTACTGTTCCTGCAAAATGGATGGGATACTGGATATTCCCATCCACACATTGCAAATATATATACACAGGAGACATGCTGTGATTTCAATAACTGTTGCGTTTTTGTGAATCGCAACATGCAATTATACTTACGGAAACGCTAGCATTTTCCATATATAGTTACAATTGAAGCAGAGTTCACAGAATTTCTGTGAAAATTGATGCGGGAAAAAAACAATGCGTTTCGGCCACGTTTTTTTCTGCTTCTTGCCTGCTGCTCACTACATGGGTCCTAAGCCTAAATGTATAGCTTGTTGTGTAAAAAAGTTTAGAACTTTTAATCCTTCTAATTATTTCTTTTGCTTACTTGTATAGCGCCATCATATTCCGCAGCACTTTACAGATATTGTCCCTAGGAGGGATTACAATCTACATTCCCTATCCCTATATAATTATTATACATTATTACTGATGTATACTAAGCCGTTTATGAAGGAGTCAGGAAAATAGGCGTCTGAGTCGAAGTTAAGCGCTCTCCACAGTCCTGGTATGTGGGATATGGCGTCACTCAGACCCTGAATGTGTACATGTGCATAAGCCCCTGAGCAGCGTCTCTTCACAATAGTATGACTTACTGAAGCAAGTGTTACATTGCCATTATCTGCTAATTAATACCGCACTACCCATTACTCAGAGGTGACAGACAACACAATATTGTTTACGCCACAGGAACCTAAACCTCCAGGAGGTGAAGCTGCTGGTCACATCTAAGAAGCTTTTAATAAGCAAAATACTACTTTAATTATGCCGGATCCTTTTTTTTTTTCCCAGACGGTCTCTGATACTTTCTAAAACCAAAAGAGAACAAAATGGAAGTGGAAACATCAAGGCCCTAGTGATGTCGGGCATAACGTCTTTGTAGAGCGTGCCCGGCTGACAGTCTCTTCAAGGAAAAGGACAATAAGGGAAATTGGTTTGAAGATTCTGTAGCAATAGATGTAAGAGATTCACTTGTGACCTATTTTTTTTTCTTTTTCCTTTTTATTTTTTAAGCCACTCTACTGATAATTTACTCGCTTATTTTTCAGTGTCCATTAAACCGAACAGATAGTACGCACATTGTATAACTGGAAGCCGGCTCTTTGAGGAGGGCTCTTTTGATAATTCTCAAATCTTTTGCGCCATGCCTTTGAGTATAGATTTTTCTCATTTCCAAGTGCAGATATCCATACAGTACATTATACATACATATAATATAGCGGATATGCTGTGTGTATGTGGAAGCAATACAGATGATAAGCTCTTAATGCTTAGCCATCTTGGGAATGCAACATTGAGATTGTAATAATTCTTATATTTGGTATATTGCGGAGATTCTTCTATTTCTGCTACATAAAGCTGGCCTTAAAGGAGGACTCAAGCTTGGGATGGGAAGTTTACTACGAAATTGAATTGACAGGGTCTTCTTCCCTCCAAGAGGAGCAGCTGTCCTCATAACCTAAGGAAGCAGAAAGGCTCTGTCAGGTGCCGCGAGGAATGAAATAATTTCTTTCTTCACTTCAGTTCCCCTTTAATATCAAGTGTTCTATTTCTGTTCTGGGGTCAGTATACAAATAGATTATATACAGATCTTCTGGATAATCTGATCAATTCCAGCCAGATAATCTCTGGACATGGATGACCTTTTCGGAGTAATTAGTCCTATTTGCTTGATATGTGGTCAGCAAATCTTTTATCATCACAGTCCACAAGTCTGCTTGTTTTTATAGGATCAGGATTTCTGCTTGCTAGGGCCCTGAAGAGCAGCTTGACGTGAATCCAAAGTGACTTGCCATCACATCCTCAGCACGCCAGTCTTCTATGCCCAACGCACTTCATTGGCACATTTCAAATTCAAGCGGTTTCTCATGAAATGTTTTGTGGCATCCGATTCAGTACATGCGTGGGAATCACTGGAAGGTGCAGAAATGGAGGCAGCGATTCCACCTTAATGCAATAGTCTAAAGAAATGTAGAATGTACTTTCTGGGTCTGGTAGAGAAAGTCATTTATGTCAGTACGTAGACAATACTTTGTCATATTTCCACCTGTAACCTTCAATCTGAGTAGGGTACGGCAAACCAAACCATTGGTAGGCTATACAAAGATGTATAAAATAAGATGGCGGGTGCTGACTGTAGGGAGTACACTGGGCTGACCACTTGTGTCTGTTTTTGTTTAACCCATAGGGTAAGTTCACACAGGGTTTTTTTGTCAGGATTTGAGGCCGTATCCGCCTCAAACCCTGACCAAAAAGATGGCTCCCATTGAAACTCATTGGAAGCCAGTCAGTTCTTTTTTCCGGGAGCCATTTGTTCGAGGCGCCTCCGCCTCAGGTTCCGGTCCAAAAACCCCGTGTGAAGTTACCCATAGAAGTAACTGGTGAGAACCATTATACATACATACATAGTCACTTTGTTATACTCAGCCTGGATGCAAGGATTGGCGGCTCTTTCCTAGGTGCGTTAGGGGCCCCCCTATTCTCTACAGGACCCTGGGTCCCAGAGTTGGGATTCCCACCTAGCCTACATTTATGGCATATTCTGTCCATGCTGATATTGAATTATTTTAGTGCAATGCCTAAACCTGGAATAGGTGACAGAATGAACCCAATAAACAGTTACTAAGACATCAGTATGTGACTCTTGTTTGACACTTCAGTAAGAATTGGAAATAAGGTATCTGCACACACTGGTTTATGCTATAGATTTTACTGCCAGCATACATCTCACTTTTGGTTAGGTTGTAGCTATATATCTATTTATAGTCGTCTTTTACTTGATGTTCAGATAAAAGGCAAAAATGTGACACTGGCTTACCTGATGGTTCTGGGTCAGTGCCTGGTGACATGACGGCTCTGTGGGTACATTAATAGTTAATATAATGGAGACAAAGCCTGCCAGTAAAGGATTTCCGTCAGCCAGTTTATCCCAGTTTAGGTTGGTTTATGAAACTGGAGTTAAAATGATGCTTGGTTTAACAGGGGCAAACTAGAACTGACTGGCTAGTCCTCACTAAGGAGTAACATGCCGGGCTTGTTCTGCTCAGGGTGATGTCAAGGACAGTATTACAGCGCGGTGCAGGGCATGCTTTACAAAGGGATTCTGAGTATGTATACGGATCTACATATAGACACATATAAGAGGCGGCATGTGCTCATGTTATACACTGCTATGATTTCATCCCAACCCTTAGCTTGGGGGTGTTTTGTTTTCATTTTATAGATCCCATGCACAGAGCAATGTCATAATAGAAGAGAGTATGAAAAGTTCCTGTTAAGGGTGGGGTCTCGTGTTATGAAAACGCTGCATTTTACATTACCTACAAAGTTGAGGGGATTCTGGCTAATCCTATCCATACATTGTAGAAAAAAGTGCAGAAATGCTGCAATTTCCCCTCCCGAACGTAGTCCGCATAAAAAAATGGTTACCTTAGGAAACCCGCGGACCCTATAGACCAGGGGTAGGGAACGTACGGCTCTCCAGCTGTTGCAAAACTACAACTCCCAGCATGCATACTTGCTCTGCTGTTCTTGGAACTTCCATGGAAGTTATGGAGCATGTTGGGAGTTGTAGTTTCACAGCAGCTGGAGAGCCGAAGGTTCCCTACCCCTGCTATAGACTATAATGGGGTCTGTGTGGTTTCCACACGAAAAATGCAAAGAGAAGAGTGCTGCTTGCATGGAGGACACATGGTAGCAACTCTGCGGCAGAAGTCTGAGGGTTGTCCTTGGGTACTTGAACGTAGCCCTACAATATGTATCACATGAGGGAGGTTTCTTGCAGTAAGCTCAGCAGCTGCAGACATACATAGGAAACAATCCATGAACAGGCTGTACAAACAACCAGTTTCAGAAGCCTGGAACACATTTCCAGTGTGCGCAAGATCTACTTATTTTATAATGCTTCATTTTTGTGGTGTACGTGGTTTTGATGTTGTCATTCCTGGAAACAGTCAGAGGCACCTCCTTTTTTGTATAGGTGTTTTTTTTTGTCCTCCTCCTCCTCCATATCTGCTGTAAAGGTGTGAAGACGTGGATGTGTTACAAAAGCACAGTTTTGTAACTCTTCCCATCCATGTATGCCTCCTGGGAATGGGAGGGGAGGACAGCTGCACATGGCAGCCTCGGCATCTCTGCAGTGCCTGAGAAAGTGGAGTGTGTCATGTACAGCACACCCACTGATGCTGGGAAATGGGGGATTTAAGGAAGTTCTTTTCGAATAACTCGTTTCCAGGATCTATACGGTTGGAATGTCCTATATCGTAACTTTTTTTTGTGTTTGATGCCTTGCAATGTAGGGCACGTGGCGCTCCCACATTTGCAAGGAAAATCAGGGTTGGGCAATTAATCAGAAAATGATTTCCTGGTGCATGAATATGTATGACAGTTGCATAAATAGACGTTATACAATGTGTTTAAGTGAATAGTGAAAAATTCACTATTATACCATGAGCTATCACGCTTCCCCAGTCACAGGCTAGATCTATGAAGACTCATGGACATGCTGAAGGTTAAATGTTACAAATGTTATTCAGACCCAATTCTTTTACAGCAGAATTCCTTTCAGGATTTATTTTTAAGAGGATATTGATGTTATCTCATCTCAATGGCAGATGTGATATCGACTGCTTTCCCTCTAGCAGGAAGTCAACCTATGACCGTGCGCCAGTATTCCAGAATTGAGTCGTGTATTTGCCAATTATAAGTCATGTTATAGATCAATGAAGATGTGTAATCTCTGCATGGTGCCATCACTGCCAGTTGAGGATGGTCATGTCTGTACATGATGTTACCCCTTCACAAGCCTGTATTTCACAGAGTTACATCTGCTTTTTTACCACTTAAAGGGCCACTAGGAAACTCGGTAGCAAACCAGCCACAGAGCATTGTAGGAGATATTATACTGAGCACCATCATACCTTTGGTGCAATAGGTGGACATTTCCTTGAAGCTCAAGCCCTTGCAGGCTCTAGAATGGCCATTGTTGTTTCAAAGAAATGGTGCTTGTATTGTATCATTAGAATTCTACATCTTGATGTTCCTCTGTTATTGTTCCATGACATTTATGAATAAATTGACAGCTGGGTGTTACCTGTTGGGGGCGTCCTTCCACACTTTGCTGACAATATCGGACTTTTAGGGACACTTCCCTTGGACAGGAACAATGGTATTATTCAGTCGTCTACTTATTCATAGTATTCCACAAGAATGGCATAGTCCATCCAGGGTGAAGCAGTGAATATCGCAGATCAGCGCTAGAAATCTTCAAGACTTGGTGGACCAAATGCTCCCCTATGTATGGGAATTTCTGGAAGTCCCAGATTGCTGATCTACTTCTACGTGGGCTCAGTGAAATTCCCTTTAAAGACTTATATAGAAGCTCCCTTTTTAGTAATATGAGGCAGTGCACTAATGTAATACTTGGCCTGAACCAACTTTACCACGGGGACCTACTGGATTCCCTGCGGGGATTATATGGGTTCAACAGCTGTAACTTTGCACAGAGGTGACACATATGGCAGCTCTGCTCAGATTACTTATCACCTGCGTTAAAAATAAATAAAACCAAAAAGTTTAACCGAGGAACAAAATGACCTGAAAACGTTTAAATCATAGATGAGTGTTCTCACTTTGAAGCCCCCAGAAATATCTTGTTTTAAATTGTCGCTTAATGGAAATGTTTGTGCCGGGGACCTTTTTTGCACCTGTTTTCCTGAACTCTGTGGGAGAAGGGCTTACTGCTTCCTTCTCAGCATTAAATATTTATACATGGGAGAGCTCTTCCCCCCGAGAGACGTCCTCTCCGCTTATAATTATAATTCAATGGTTGGTGGCATTCAGACAAAGAAGCCAGCAATTCCTATTCACTCTGACATTTTATCCAGTACCATAGCAGGAGGTCCCTCTGCATTTAGTGAATGTTTGCATGTGACATTAAAAAGCTGACAAATGCCAGTCTTCATCTCCACAGTGGCGTATTTTTAGCAAGCTTGTGGGTGTAGTAAGTGTTAACCAGACAGGTAAAGCTGAGACGAACTACCAAGTCACTCCGTGGCCTTTTTGCAGGTACGTCTATTGCAAAGGGTAGATATTTTTCACTCTTGTAACTTGCTTTTAGGCTGAAGCCCCACTTTGGGAAAACGCTTTGGGAAAACTCCACCACGTCTTTTTCCGTAGCATTTTTTGGTTGCGTTTTACCACATACCCTTGAGGAGAATTGTACCATTTTTTGGTATCACCAAGAATACAATAAAAAAGTCCTACTCTCCACCTTGCTCCTCGATCCTGGTGTTTTACAGTCCCACTACTGGTCTCAATACCTTCTGAGGTAGTAGGGATATACTGGCCACAAGGGATGTGACCACTGCCAAATGACATTTTTGTACAATACACCATTCTAAATCGAGTGGTTATAAACCATTTGTACAACTGTACTTTGTCAGTAGAGTACCATATCTGTGGGGACAGCTCAATAGGTCTCCCATTGGTGAGAAGCCCTTTAACCACTTTCCTGTCTTTTGTTCCCTATAGGATGAACTGTACCTGAAGTGCCATAAAAAATCCCATTTGGCTACATAGGATAATAGGGAAAAAGTATTGAATGCCCATGCTCTGGTCACTTTGAATGATGATGTAGGTGGGTTTTATTGCTGAGGACAATGGCCTACTGGCTGTAGGAAATCTCAGGGGTAGGGAGGAACCAACCTTTTCTTTTCATAGGTGGCTTACTGGTTTCCTGTAACCGATCAGCCATGAGCCACAGTTGCCCCAACTCTTTTATTGGAAATTCCCATTTGTTTCAGACATTTGTGGCTGAAAATCCATGCTAGGCATCTGAATAACCTTGTTTCTGCACCACTCACATGGTCAGATAAATAGGACAGTCGCATAAATCCTACAACAGATCTACTATGTCTACGGTATCTGTAAGGTTTCCTAATGTAATTGAAGCAGTGTTGGTTCTGTCTACTTCTAATGTTTAGCTGAGATGAGTGTATAGTACGGTTGTACATTGCCTCTCCCTAGTACAGAGTCCGACTAGGATGAATTTCTCAAGAAAATGAGACTGCCAAGTGTCAGTTTACAAAGGGACGACACAATGATAAGTCAGTGCTTGCAGGCAATAAATTCCTAATTGTAATAGTTTTATGTACTTTAGATAAATTATTCATTAACACAAATTAATGTTAGTCTTCATTGCTTTATTAATAACCCAAAGTGACAAATGGACACTATCTTCCTTAGAAACTAAGCCCAACTACCCGATAACTAGGAATGTAGGGTAACGCGTCCTCTATGGATAAACATCCCGAGTTCAGGGTTCATAGTCGTACTATTTTTATGCTTTATTGCAACCAATGTGCCGCTCTGGTGAGCAGTGAAGCCAGTGAGGCATTTACAGCCTGGTGTACTTGTTAAGGATTTACTTGCTTGCCAAGCATTAACATTTGGCTAACAAATTGAGCAGCATATGAATGTGCTGATACAGGAGTAGTCTCAGTAGTCCAGATGTCCACTTTTTATTATGCAGTTGGTTTGTTTTTGCATTTCTATGTAAGGAGTGTGTATATCTATAATACATATGTATATATAATTTCTTTCTTGTTTGATTCAGCTGTCTTTAGTGCTCCAAGCAATGCTTCATAGCGATGTCAGACAACAACGGATGCAGCCCGGGCTTCTAAGAGGGTTGATAAGAGTCAGTGCTAGGATACTGCACTCACTGTGGTACGCCAAATGGTTACATTACAAATCACCATAATGTCTTTCCCATCCTTCATCCGTCTAATGAGAGTTCTTGCTGGGTAATGTGGGCATTTTGTAAGCTTTAAAACCAAGCAGATGGTTTGTAGGCTGCATTAACAAGGCTTTCAGAAAAAGCCGTCCTGGACACTTTGCACAGCTATACATCATACTGCTATGGATGGGGGTGACTTGCTTTCTTCCAGGTTTACAGAGGGCATTGCTTGCAGAGTTCTGCAGTCATAGGCCCTCTCTAGTATTAACTACATTGCTCTGCTAAGCTGATTTGGATCAGGCACTTTTGACCTACATTGCATGGACTATGTGGGTGATGGCAATGATCAGGCTTGTATGGTAAGGCTGCTAACATAGTTCACATTTAGGCTTAGAAGTCTATGGCAATATTCATATGTGGCAGATTTGTTGCAGAAGTTTCCATAGTTCAGAATTATATTCATATAGTGAAATGGGCTTGTCTGTGCTGCATGTGCATGTATAGAATGCATTGGATGAATAGGACAATCAGAAATATTTCTGCAACAAATCTGGCACATATGAATACACCCTTAAGCCGGGTTCGCACTGGGTTTTTTTTTTGACACGGAGGCCACCTCAGAATCTGATCCAAAAAAACGTCTAGCCGTGACTGGATGCCGGTGCAGTGCATAAAGTGCACTGGCATGCAGTCACGGCATTTCGCTACAGATTAAGCCCAAATGAATAGGCCTAGTCCGAAGTAAGGTGTCGTGAAAGAGCAGGTCACTTCTTTTTTACCGCAAGCGGGAAAAATTTATAGATTTGAGTCTATTGAGGTATATTTGAAAACGGGCAGAAATAGGACATGACTTATTTAAGCGGACCATCAAAAACACAGTGATGGCATAGTCCCATTCCTATCTATTGAATCTAACATAGCCACGTAACAGATGTTAATAAGGGTTGTGTGAATAGGACTTTAATCTGAAGCCATAAGCCTTTAGATTATTACCCAGACAGGAGTAACAGGACAACTACATTTACTATTATTAGATACAGTGTCATAGCAAAACTACTCGGGGGTAATGTTTGCCATTGTAGAGACCACCTAGTTGGTGTTAGGAGTCTTATAGGTCAGTAAGTGTTCCCTGGAAAAAAAGCAGTTTTTCTCCTGTATGAAGGAAAACTCTCTCAATGGCCACCCAGTGGCGTCATGTGACTTCAGGTAGCATTGTAGCTCTGCCTTAAAGGGAACCAGCTATCACAATGTACTGATCTTACGAAATACAGGGCTAATCATTCCTGTGAATGACTAGCCAAGGAACCCACCACCCTAAATGGCCTCATTTGTTATGCTGTTTCCTAAAACTCTTTTTACTTTCTTTGATGTTTGGGCAGATGAGCACCGATCTGTGCGAATGGACACTTGTTATTATGCATTGCAGACTGTTTGGGGGAGGAATGGTCGCTACTTCAATCGTTCCTCCACCGTACAGTTTCAATCAAATTTCTTTAGCTCTTTGTGGTCACGTGTGATAAATATAGCTATTCCCTGACTTTAATGTTTCTTTCCGTTTTGTGACTTCTGTCTCAAAGGTAATATTATCAGATGATTGTGTTCCCTGTATCTGGATACCATGTTCTGTACTGGCTTAAAATAACTTTAGGCTCAGGGGACAGTATTGCTGGTGATAGAAAATTTTGTTAGACAAGACTTCACGTATCAAAGTGACCATTCGTTTCTCTGGTCTTGACTAAAGGTTTGGCCATGTTTGATCAGTATCGGTTGTCAGATGCTAGCAACACAGTTCACAATAGTTCACCCGGGTGCATTGCCAATAGAGGTATGGACATCTATTATATTCTACTTTGTAATAAATTATGTCAGGCATAGAATTTTATTTACTATGTGTTTAAATGCTAGCTATTGTCTCCTGGTATCAGCCATACTTGCTAACATGTCTCCAGGAAGCTTTGGTTGTACTGTTTCTTTAATAGTTACATAGGACCCAATGTGCTTTACATGGTGTCTCCTCTATGCATTGGTTTTCTGAAGAATAAAAAGATAAGCAACATAAATGAGATTGTATTGCGTTGATCACACCCATAGCATCTTGACAGCCAGAACTATAAGATACATGACTACACATGTGGAAAAACATGCAGCAAAAATACTTTAGTTTTTCACAGATTTTCTTCTCTAAGGGTGCATTCACACGGAGTAACGTGCCACGTGATGTGGCACGTATACAACGTGTGAGACTTTGCGCGCCGTAAAAGCTCCCATTGATTTCAATGGGAGCCTGGATCGTATACGCCGCGTGATTTTGCGGCCGCAAAATAACGCGTCGTATACTATCCAGGCTCCCATTGAAATCAATGGGAGCTTTTACGGCGTGCAAAGTCTCGCATGCCGTATATGTGCCACATCACACGGCACGTTACTCTGTGTGAACGCACCCTTAGCCTTAAGCCTTCCCTACCCATATATGGCTATGGAGAAAACACAGCGTTTCTGCAGGTAAAATCGCATTCACTTTGCTGGTCCTGTAGCAGTTTCTTGTGCGGCATTTTACTGTGTTTATGTCCTTAACTTATAGTGGGAAACGCCGTAGGCAAATGAAATAATAGGCATATAGGAGAACCCTTCCGAAAGTACAATGTCAGTTGGTTGTCTCACTGGTTTTATTGGACTGTAAACACGTTTTGGACACCATTTTGGAAAAATGCATCCACCATTTTGTGAATGTAACTTAAGTGTGACAGAAGGAAAGAAAGGTTAGGAAACAGTGTCTGCACGCTGCACTATTAATCCCAGTTTCTTCACTATTCAGACATCTTTATCATTGCCGCCCAGTAATAGGTATAACAGGTATAATATTGCACTGCAGTGCCAGGTCCTTCAGCTGCTGTCTGAGGAAACTGGGTCAAAGTTCAGCTAAGCCATGAAGAAATGCCACGTAAGCGAGAAGGAAAAAACACACACCTAATATATATATGTGTGTGTGTATACACATATATATATATATATATATATATATATATATATATATATATACACACAGCTATTATATATTCATATATATCTTGGAGAGAGACGCACACATATCTTTTTATACATGCGCATGGCTTCCACTACTTTATGAAGCCCCTGGAGGGTGTCCCAGTTTAGGGTTTGGTGTTCCCTTCCCCAGTCCCCCACTGTTAATGGTGGGAAGATGTATTTCTCCATGCAGTGCTTGTTCTTCCATAAGGCAATGTACTTGAACATGCTAAACACACGTCTCGGCAGCTTCTTGTAATCAATTGATTAGGCCTCCAATTTCTGCTTTCACATTACATTAAAAATGTAATTTAATTTGGTCAAATCAAGCAGACCACTTACTGGATACACCGGATCAGGGCAAAGTGATTGCTTCTTCTACTCTCATTTGTTCCTGAATACAGGGCATGTGTCCAACTTACCACTGCTAGGATTGTCAGTCCGCAAATTATACATCCCGTATTAGTGTGGCCATATACCCTCCATCAAGAACCAACAGCAATAGTAAGGCCAGAAAGAGCCTGCAGTAAGCTGTGCTGCCATGCTATAGCATAGGGTGGGGTACAGAGCTCTGAATTATATAAGCTAGGTTCAGGTAGTGTCCCTTGTATAACACCTGTATTGTGCAAGTGTCCTTAGTTATATATCCTCCATTCCAGAGCTGTGTCATCTGCTTGTGTGGGTTAGGTTAAAGGGAGTTTACCATATCCTTCAGGCATACTCAAGTGCTTCCACCACATTTCAGAGCACATTACAGTGATAAACATCATATCTTTATTATGTTTGCTACTTTTGTAGATTTGAAGTCTTATGAAAATGAGGCAGTGGGTGCACTGGGGGTGGCCTTCACACCAGGGAGCACTACTTTTGCTGCTCAATTAGTTGTGTCATAGCAAGGAGAGGATCAACTTCCACTACACAGGGTGGCACAGGCAGGGGTGGCAGGAGCAGTACCCCCAGGGTCGAGGCTCTACCCACAGACCATCCACTGCCTCATTTGTATAAGACTTGGGGAGGTCATATACTCCCTTTAAGAATCACATGGAATATCTCCAAGCAAATCATCACATAGAAGTAAGACATGAAAGAATAATATGGTTGAATACATAGCATGTATATGGTGGTTACACAAATCCCAGGAGCAAGGTGTATCAAGTACCTATAGTTTATATATAGAGTCACATGTATTTTTATAGCTGAGTAATGAATATATAACACTTTACACAATAAGCTATAGAATTGGTGCAAAGGAAAATGAAATAGAACACCAAAAGTGTCATTTTAGGCAAATACTGATGGAAGGCTAGAATGAGTTGTATAATTTGGACAACCCTTTTACACATTCCTTTGCCATGGTGCTGGGATACCATATCAGATTTCCATGAGAGGACTTGAAGTGTTCAGGTCCTGGCGGTCCTCCTGTGCCCATAGTATACATCATATGCTAGATTCACACTACCGTCGCATCTCCGCTGTTCCAGTCCATCGGAGAACCGGAGCAATGGATAGACGGACCACTAGAATATACTGGGGCTACCGACGGACTGACAAATTTTCAGGCGGACATTGTGCCGTAGTCTCCAACAGAGTCTCTTGTGCAGATGTGAACTAAACCTTATATATACCAACACATGTAGCCCTTGTAGCCCACACATTCATTTCACATACTTTTTGTTGGAATCTTTGGCTTTCTCTTTGTCATTTGTGTGAATCGATTGTCTGTCTGTTATCATCGTGAACCTATAGCCAGTAGGCGTATCTACACCGTATTCCTATTAGATTTGGATTATAAGTGTGTGTGATGTGTTCGTCACAGTTTTAACACAACTTGCTAAGATATATTTAGAGGTCTATTTCTAGGTCCTAATTGAGCTGAGTGGGAGAGTTTTGTGAAGATTGTCACCGAGAAAAATCAAAGTGAGGTTTAGCCATAGTTTTCAATGAATATATTTGTGTAGCATGTACCTGCAGAAAACGATAAGGCCTCTGACTGTGGGTTGGGGGTGTATTATGTGTAGATGTGAATTTGTTGCCAGTTGTCTTCATCTTTCTTTGGCATCTGTTCCCATATAGGGGAATGGTAGAAAATGGTAATTGGAAAGTAAAAGCAAAAGTAAACTCTACGTTGGATATCAAAGTATTGTGAGAATTGTGTTGATAATGGAAGATATGTTTCTTCCAGAATTAGATGATATGACAGTGTCTCCAGACACTTGTTCTGTACCTTAAAAAATATATTCAGATTCCAAACTCTTTAAAAAAACAAGAGAAAAATGATGCTAAGACTTTTGCTGAAACGTGACAGTAATTTCCATTGAGAGCCTTGGATTTTATCATCTTGGCGGAGCTCTCCTGTAACGACTTCTTTCTCTTGCCATGGCAGCCAATATGAAAGATGTTCCTGTGAATGACTTTCTGATACCGCCAGCTGCAATCGCACACCGCACATTGTACAGTCGTGACTTTAGGGTAAATTGGAAATATTATATCAAATAATTATTACAACAAAGGTTATGCAGATATTCACAGTTTACCGCAGTTTCTGAACTGAACAGAAACATGGCGTCCCCATTCAACACAGTCACAATTGTAATAAACCCGTTACTAAAACTGTCTTGTCACTGGGTCCAGGGAATAGCAGTTATTTTCTGCTACTATGGAGCTATAATTGTGTCGTAGATCTGTCCGATTAAGGACCCAAAATATGGCTAACATGTTATCATGGTGATGCTACGAAGTCATGCGATTCTTTACACCTTCCTTCCGAATTTAACAATGGGATACAACACCGATTCACACTTTTCAGCAGTCTATCATTTTCTCTATTTAATGGGAAGATGCTGCTTCTATAGGTAAGTTACTCCAGAAAACTTGTATCCTTTTGCTGCGGCTTTACGTAATGCAGACAGTGAGAGTGCGGAGGAAACAGCCACTCTAGGTACCAGCTGCTTTCTGTAATTAGAGAGATATATTTAGCTTGTGTTCCCAGAGCATAGAGCTAAGTCCTACGCACATCACAAGGAGGGAGGGAAGCGAGATGTGATACACAAGACAGAGCTCGGGCCTCCTCTTTGTGCTGTGTGAATAGTGGAACCTGCTTTAACACCTCTGCTGCCAGCGTCTTCATCCGCCATACTCATGTGGAGATGATCAGGTTAAAATGGAATTCAAAGAGGTGAGGTTAGAAACCTAGCATCCCTGGAAATGTACATGAGCATTACCCCATCTCCAGAAGTAAGCTGTGATTTCATGTTAGATAAAGGAAAGGCCTCTTTTCGCTTTATTAGATTACCCATAATGAAGTGGCCCTTGCTGGTAAACATCAAGTGCATCTTAATGAGAAGGAGAAGGATGGCCGTGAATGACAAACCAAACGTGTCAATGTTTTCATTGCATCACCAAAGAGCATTAGAACTATAATGTTTATCCAGACTGCTTGATATTTAGCAGGTTGATGTTCCATGTGCATTTCTTACACTTATATAATGTATAGTTGTCCTGAATGTCCTGGCACTGGGTTTACACATATTGTTGTTTGCTACATTCAGATAATGATGTCATGTCATAGCAGCGATCTAAAGAGTAAAATGTGCAGATCCATAAAAAAATATTCCCAGCTGAATCAGTTACTATAGCATGTAAGCTATAGCTAGAAGGAAAATTCTCATTATGGTAGGATGCACCCTAAAGCTGCCAGTATGTATTAGATAAATATCAGTGGTTCTTGTTGGCAGGGGGAAGAACTGGGCTCTGATGTATAGGTTTTTAGGATATGGAGTAGGAAGCAGAAATAATCCTGATGGGACCCCTGCTTGTCCAAGATTGACAACTCTCCTTGCATCACTGTATATATAGACAAGGCTGTCAATCATTGGGTGGGGTATTAAGGACTCTCATTGTTTCTCAGGAGTCCTTACAACATTTACTCTTCTTTTCAGTCCGGAATCCTCCTCCAAATCACAGAGCTCAGCTTCTCCCTTTCTATCATATCCTGCTCTCTGATAGGGAACTATAACATAAATCAACTGACAGGTTTGCTTTAATGGGGTCTAGAATGATGACCTCGTATATCCGTAGGTCAAGTAAAAATGAGGGTAAATCCCGATTCATGTTGTCCACAAATCTGTATTGCACACGACGCAACAAACATTTGGAAAAGAAAAATGCTGCAGAATACTGTTATGTTATATGACCCTTAGGCCACATAGAAATCCACTAGAGGTTAAGAGAAGATTAGCCTTTGCAAGGGAGAAGACTGTGATTAGTAATTGAATGTGTCCTGCTCGCTCTTCTTACTCGGCAGTAGTTTCTATCGTAATTGATTAACTAGTTAATTGGTTCATGACGTTTTCGTTTTTTTGCATCTCAGTCATGTGAAAACAGTACACGTAAGTAAAACCTATACATGGCCGGATACCGAGCTGGTATATTGCCGTATATCGCTTAATAAAACGAAATACCGTCGCAGGTTGGTGCTGGAGCTTTCCGACGTTCCGAATATTTTAGTTAACTTCACAGACCGGGAACGTGGCGAAAATCTCTTGGTATACTTCTCACTCTGTATATTGCGCAGGTAGTCATGGAAAGTCTTCTTCATTACTACCCACCAGACGAGCCCTGTGCACACTGCCAGTTTTTAATCAAGATAATGACAGAGCCCGTAAACCATACGTTGGGATTGTTCATCTGAATATTGAATTGAATCGATTTTTAATACTAGGTCTTCTCAGCCCCATATTTTCTGATCTAATGTGAAGGGACAAACCTAATTTAAATTGATCTTCAATGCCATTTTTTCTTGGGCTTACTGAAATCAAATTTGTTTCCTTATCTTGGCACAAATTCATTTAAAATGTACATTTTTAGCAAGAGATGGGAAAATGAATGAAAGTAAGATGATATTGCTGGGTGTAAAATGTAGTACATTAACCTTCTGGAGAGATAAGCTTTGCAGCGAGCACTGATCATTATTCTATCACACATTATCTCTCTGTAAATAAGCCTAAAATAGAGACGCCACTTATGAAGAGGTTTGCCATGTTTATCTTCTGACATGTTACCATCGGTGGGTCCATGAACTGTGTTCTCTTAAAGAAGCCACATCTTGGGCTCTTTATTCAGTGGCTTTGTCCTGCTTCTGTGGGAAGGCTTGTGCCATCTTATATTTCCTTAGTAGTCATTTGGTGAAATTCTGCAACTTGATATGTAGACTTAGTTTGAGGGATGGTCTTCTACGGAATAGTTTTCTATTTTAATGTTGGGAAGACATTGCATAGAAGGTTCCCAGCCCGATAACTACTAACTACCTATAAATGTCTCTGGAGCCTTTCGTGACCACTTGTTGTATACTGTTGCATTGCTTAGTGTGCCCTTCACACCGGCTCTTTCCTCGGGCCTGGAATTTGTCTGGACATCGAGCATCACTCCTTTATTGTTGCTTCACAATGTTGAATCTATATAGCAAGAAGCTGTCAACAATTGTCGTCTTTGTAGCAATGAAATGGTGGCATGGAGGTGGCATGGAGTAATATATACCCTATAGCTTATCAGGCAGGCTTGACTTTTGGAACATGTTATTTATTTCAATTCTAGATGTTGGAGGCCACAAAGCTATTTATTTGTGCTGTCAATAATGGGATTTTCCTGATGTCCTGTGGTGTAAGTCATTTTGTTTAGCATCATGTGTCCTTTTCTTCTCTTTCAGGAGCCTGGTGAGGAATCTCTGTCGCTGGACTTTCCCGAGATCGATCTATCCCAGTTGGATGCTGGAGATTTTGACACCAACAGCTGCTTTAATGAGTTACAGTGGTGTAATGATCAGTCGGAGAATGAGTCCAGCCAGTACAGCACCGATGACTCTGAGCTCTTTCAGGTGACTACAGACTCTTCAGATATCCATATGCATTGGCAAACTTTGCGCCCCAGCTACTATTTCTTGTCAACATTCTTGTACCTTTGGTCCACATGGACTTAGACTGGTTGACTGTAAGGAATCACCACAAATCAGCCATGTTTATGAGTGTTCCTCCCTTCATCAGGATTCTCTACTTAATCCCATAGATATTTACTTTGCATATTTTATTTTCGTTTGATCGTATTTCCATCCAATTAGTTTTTCCTTTGGCAGGTTTGCATTACACCTATGACTCTTTAATGTATTTTTCCACCTAGACTTAAGGTCCTCATTTGTCAGCATGGATTTAGATTCTTTGGGGATCTGTTAAATGCAAAGTACAGGATGTTTGGGAGTTTGTGTTTAAACACCTCTGATGTCTCGGAGACTGCAGCAAAGTCTGTGAGAGGACTAAGGGGATTTGGGAGCTAGGTTACCAGCAGGTTATAGCAAACACAAGTGCCCGAGTCTGGAAATGGCTTAGATCTTGCAATGAAACTGCAGAAGAAGCAGAAAGCTCTTCCTCTTTGTGGAATAATCAATCAATTCCATCTCGATTTCTCGCTAAACCCGGAGTCGGCTTTAGATGGCTCAGTCATTTGGGTACTGGGAGACATAAACATGAAACGCTCTGAAAGTCAACATAAAACATAAGTGCGCTGCATGTTTCAGGGCAGTTTTCAGTCACCGTTTTTCATGACCTAATACAGTCTATGACAGAATGTCTGATACCAACATCCTATAAATCTGTCGCTGTGGGTCAAACGTCCCTTTTTATCAATGTACTCCCTCAGTAGTGGTTTTTTAGGCATTGATTTTTTTTTTTTCTTCATTATTATGATGATCAGACCATAGTGCGCCGCCGGCTGTAGTCATGAATGAAGTGTATAGTTAAAATATGTGAAGGTCCCAGAGCTGAGGGCATCAGATATTTATGGCATATCCTGGACATATTGTATGCCATACAGGTCTTTGGTGGGAAAAGCCCTTTGACTTTTGCTGTACTCTTGTAGTCGGCCAATACTTATTTACTAAATCAGTCACAAGTAAATGTATACACATAGTGCTTAAAGGGGTTGACTAGAATATTTTGTTATTGTGGCAGGAAGCTGAGTAAGGAAAAAAACAAACAACAAAACAACAACAAAAAACAAAAAACATACCCACCTGTCTCAGTGTTCCAGTATGGTTCGGTCCCCTGGCGCCTTGGGCTTTTACAGCAGAGGACACAGGACGTAACTCAGCTGCCTTTTTTAGGCCGCTGAGGCCAATCATGTGCAGTGGGGGCTTCTGTTAGAAAAGCCCGGGGTGACGTGGTGAATGAACAGAGGCCTGGGACACTGGAGCACTGGGGACAGGTGAATACCGTATGTTTTTTTTATTATTATATGATTTTTTTATTATATATTATTATTTATTTATTATTTTTCATCTTCTGCAGCCTTCCTCGATAATAAAATATCCTGGCCAACCCCTTTAATATATCATATATATATTAATGAAATCTTCTTTTTTCAGATTGATGGGGAAAATGAAGCCTTACTGGCGGCCCTCACACAGACACTGGATGATATTCAGGAAGATGATATCAACTTTTCAGCCTTCATATCCTCTGGAGATGGGGACATCTTCCCCGCATCTGCCCTTTCGCCAAAACCCAGCCGCCCATCTGAGTTCCCTAAGAGTCTAGAAACTGAAGATGAGCTGTCTATAGTAAGAACCACTTCCTACTGTTTAAAGTGGAAATGGATGAGGCCCTGAATAGCCGCCTGCATGGGTATGATAGGCACCAAAGGTCTGAATTTTTTCATTTAAGGCTTTAAAAATATACAAAACTCATCCATATGTTGTTTGTGTAATATGTTCTTATTAGTATGCAGGACGCAGGAGTTTTTCCTTTTTGGGGGCAAATCACTGAATGTCCACACTTACTTTCTAGGTAAGGGGCACTGGACATGCTTTGGAATTTGGAAGTGTGACATGATATTTCATGGCAGGGGAAACTAGTTTTGGAGTTAAACTCTAAAGTCTAGTTCGAGTTATTTTTTTTTTTTTATTATTTGACTCATATAAAGCAGAGACGCTTCCATTGCCTAGTCACATGAAAGATTTGCCATAAACCTGTTGTCATGTCATAAAAATATGAGCCATACTTGTTACAGTTGTTCACTATGTTTTTTTATTATATTCTCATTCTCCCCATGTAATCATTGAGGTTGTGTTTCTTAAGGTACTATTGGAACGACTGCAAAGGTTATAATTAATTCATTAATATTTCTCATCGTTTTTCCCTTTAAAATTTCATTTGCGTATGGAGAGAATTTAACTATTTTACTTCACCTTTCCTTATAACATGGCTAAATGAAAACATGTTATAAACGGTCATGTTAAAATGACTATTCCAAAGGAATTCAATGCATTTCTTATATCGAGATTTGCATGCTACTATTCATTTTATTATGTTTCTATTTTATTATCTTATTATTTATTTATTTTTTAATCTGGTGGATTTTCCATGTATGCGCCATAAAAAGCATTAGTAACGTGTACTTGATTATTTTAATATAGAAATATGTTCTTTTATGCGATGTCTTGAACTACAATGCAGGATAGCCTGCATTTATATAGGTTAAACCTTATTTAGTGTTGGGCTAAAAAAAATTTTTTATTTTTGCCACAAGAAAAAAAATGGTGCTAGCTGGTGGTACATGCAAGTGATATAATACTTATTACACAGACGAGCAGGCTGGCAAAAAGGATCATTTATTAGGAGCTCGCAAATGACATGTATACGCTTAATGGATGCCGTTTTCCCCATTCGTACAGTTTTAGATCTAAGGTTGTTTGAACTTATAAAGGAGCTGTTCTGAATAAAAAGGGTAGAGTAATACATAAGGATCATTATGTGTACATTACTTCAAAGGTATCTTATATGAGGTTGATATAAAGCGGAAAAACCTGCTCCCTACATATCAACCATGTAATGCCTTATAACAGGGCAGAATTGCTAGTTGCTCTATGCTAAATTTATTTATGGCACTTGACTTTGAATTAGGATAAATGGAGAAATGACCTTGATCCCCGTGGAAAACCTTCTATTACAATTGTGTCTTAAAAGGGTTTTCCTAAAATGGACATTCATCATCTATCCAAAGGTTCAGTGATTCCCAAAGTGGTCCAGGTGGACCCCCAGGGAACTCAGCCGCAACGCAAATTTCCATTGTTAGAGCTAATCTTCACATTTTTTGATGAGTTTTGGGAATATGGTTGAAATGTAGCAGTAGGGGGTCCACTGAAACCAGTAACATTTTGAAAGTGGTCTACGAGAAAAAAGTTTGGGAACCTCTGGCCGTTAGATGATAAATATCTTCTTGCTGTGGGCCCCAGATAGCCAGAATAGAGGTCCAAAGCCTCCTGTTCTTCCTCCTTCTAAGGTTGGGGTCACACTGCTTCTTCTTCACTCCAAATCTCATAGGACACCTCAAAAAAAACGCTTAAACTTTTTCAATTTTGAAAAATGCCTAAAAAAACCAGATGCGTTTTTAACCTTGACAAAAGAAGCAATGTGAACATACCCAAAGACTGCAATGCTAAGTATGCTCACTGACCCTCCATTCAGAGTCTTTATGGCTGACCGATACAGCTACAGTCTGCCCATCCTATATACTCTAAAAGGAGCGGCTGGGCAGGAGCTGGACCATACAAACTCCTAAGGAGAATCTGGCGCCTTGGTGGGGGTGGTGGCGCACCTCTGGGGCCCACAATAATCCGGAGAGGATAAAAATAGCCGTCATTGTAAAATTGCTTTTAGTACCTATGCAGTGCGCTCCTAATACAAGTATTGTCCGGTAATTTTCAGTGGCTGTCTATGTGAATAAGACATGTTGCCATATTAATATCAGATTACTAGAGGAATGAAGACGTCTCCACGTGTGCTCTGCTCAGAGGAATCTGAAGCAAGCTTATGTGATTGAAGCAATGCTAGTATTTTAGTGGTGTGTTTATCATATGTATTTAAGCTTTTATCATTCCCAATGTATGGTCTCTGATGTGTCTTCACTTCATCTTTTACAGCTTAAGAAGTTGCTTCTTTCCCCAGCACAGACGCCCACAGGCTCTGATGCACACAATGAGAGCAGCTCTCGACATCAAGGAACGTCAAAGGTCCGTCTTCAGCGGCAGTGTTTGAAGGTAAAGTCAGCTTTTGTACGTTCTTGTTAACATTGACAGTGTGATGGGGTATGAGAGTTTTTCATTTTCTCTGTATGTATTATAGTTAGAATGTGTATTTAGTAAACAGTATGGAAACAGTATAGGCCTCCTGTATGACCGATTATAATGACGGCCCACGTTTTCCTTATTGGTATAGATGCCAGGTTACCCCTTGTTTACATCTGCACTTTCTTTTCCTTTCTTCTGGTCTGTCGGATGATTGGTGAAAGAACAAACACAAATGGAGCCCAAGGGACCCCATTGACTATAATGGAGCCTGTCAGTTGTCCTTTTTCTTATCTGAAATCGTTGAGTGAAAAAGTCAATTGCAGTTTTCGTCCGACGATTTTTGATGGATCTTCTCCAGATGAACACTCATTGCAGATGTAAACGTAGCCTTAGTCAAATGCATCACTGAGTATGCTGACAACAATTGATGTAATATTTGCAAACCTATATGAAAGGATCCAACCAGTTTAACAGTTTAGCTACACTTTTTTTCTTGCAGGTGGATAGTTCAACAGAAAGAACTACTGGCATTCCTCAAGCACAGGGCAGAAGCTGTAGTGAATTACACAAGCATTTGATATCGACTACACGTGTCCCTCAACCTGCAGCTAAGGATGAAAGCAATAAAGAAGAAAATGATTTAAATGAAGAGGAGCACAGCGAAGATGAATCTGCAAGCTCCTCGCCAGTGTATGCTTTACAGGGTCAGGATCCACAGTTCACATGTGAGAGGGAAAAGCAAGCGGTGGTAGACCTCATCCGGTATATGCACACCTACTGCCTTCCACCCAAAAAGCAAGACAGTGATGAGAAACACCAGCAATCAAACAGTCTCTTAAGGAGAACTAAAAGCGACTCCACACATACTTGTGGAAACAAGGTGAACTTGGCAAATGCCAAAGGGAACTGTCTTGCACTGGGTATGCTTAAAAGGACAAGGCGAACCAAATCCGGGTCCTCAATCCTGAAAGAACTCCTAGCGAGAGACATTTGTGAGGATGTGAGCAAGCCATACCGGCTGGCACAGCCAGTATATGCAGCATTCACTCATTTATCTTGTAGTCGATTGTCACAAGATAAAGTAGAAGGGGGGTGGGGGAAGGGGATCAAATCTGTATTGGAGAAAACTGAAAAGCCATATCTGGCTCTCAGAAAAGAGGGTCGATGTATGGGGGCAGGTTCTGGAAGCCCATCTCATACTGCTCAAGAGCAGGTGACCAATAAATCTGCTTCTAGACAGGAATGCTCTGTTTATGTGAGACGTTCAAGCAGACTAAACCCAGAGTTCTGGTGTCATGATGAAGCCTCCCCACAGATGTGTATAGCACGGACAGAGGCGGACCGCCAGCTCCCAGCAGCACACAACCTCTGTTTGACAGTGGAACCTTTTGTTGATGAAGAGCAGGTTGCTGAAATAGAAGTCGAAGAGTCAAATGAAGCAAATGGCCAAACAGAACTGGACAGAGCTCTACAGGATTTGGACATCCTTGAGAGTAATGCCCCAGAAGCACACATTGCCAACCAACCGTACCATCCCTTAGGTAAGACAGATCTGAAAATCATGTGCAAATAAACCAAGGGCTTGGTTCACTATAACAGCAGTTTGGTATGATTTATGTACGGTTGAAGACATCACTCACTAGTGTCACATACCGTATATGCAGTATATGCCCACTGTCAGAATTGCTGCAACAAGTTGTGAGAACGCCAACTCTACTCTACTATCCTGCCAGCTCATCAACAGACATAGAATAGTCTAAGGCTAGGGTGACATGGAGGAATCTGCCGCGGTTTCGTCCCCGAATCTGTGGTAGATTCTGACCTGAATCTGCCTCCCATTGCTTTCACTGAGAGGTAGAGATCGTAGCAAGACATGGAAAAAATCACCGTCGTGCTTGATTCTTCTGCAGATTCCCTGTGAATAGGCACATTTATCTGGTTCCTAGCTGAAAAATTCAGCTTCAAGAATTTAAAGCTGCATTTTTCATATCTAAGGCTGCATTCACACGGAGTTACGCCGGCTTGTAAAAATCCTCATTCACAGCAGTACACGCGAGCGCAGCGGACGGCTCCCGAACACTTCCCATTCACTTCAATGGGAGTGTTCGGGAGCCGTCCGCTGTGCTCGCGTGTACGACTGTGAATGAGGATTTTTACAAGCTGGCGTAACTCCGTGTGCATGCAGCCTTAGGGGCCATTCACACAGAGGAAAATGGTGAGGAATTTAGTGTGGGATTTCAGTGCTGAAAAAAAAAAGCCTCCCATTGACTTCAATGGGTTCCTTTTTCAGCAAGGCTTGTTTTTCAGCGCTGAAATTCCACACTACATTTCTCACCATTTTCCTACATGTGAATGGACCCAAATTCTGCCCCAACCATACTATTTTCCCCCCCTCCCATTCACTTTAATGGGAGTTATCAGGCAGAATCCACCTAAAATTCAGTGCCAAATTCTGTCCTGTGAACATACCTTGCTTTCATATCTGTTTTCAAGGCTCCATTGCAAATTCTAATCTAGATGGTGGACACTATTGGAAATAGACAGACGCCAATAGAAAGATTAATAGTAGAAAGCGTAGTGCAGATGTGAACTATGACTTACCAGCATTCCCTTTACAGCAAAGAGAGCAGTGACATAGAATAAGCAGAATTTTCTAAAGCAATTACATTCCAGGAGTGTGGGCAGGGCAGATACAATAGTTCAGGCAGGTTTCTCAAAGCGGATATATACCAATGGTGTGACACAGCTTTGCAGCTTAAACCCTACTCCATGTCAGTCACCCTCCCTAAATCCATGGGTTTGCCTACAGATCTTCCCACCCAAACTCCTAGGAAATTAATTAACAAAATCAAAATGTGCCCTAAAGGACAAGAGAAGGATCTGTAACATTGATAGAAATCCGATGTGGATCCCTCCATTCTGACAAGTATAGATTAGTAGGCATTCCCACTTATACAGTATATACAGTATGTGACAGATTGAAGATAACATTGGTGAAGTCTCAGATCTCAGACCTCTGCTGATTTCCTGAATGAAGGGGCCCATAGACCACCTGTATTTATATAGCTCTGTACAGAAATTGGTTCATGTAAATCTGTCAAGCATCGGAGGCACAGTCCTCTTAGATCAGTGTGCTTGGAATATTGTCACTTTTTCAATGACCGAAATCTGAGCAGTGCCAAAAGCTGGGCTGTGACCAGACATCACCAGTAATACTCTCAATATGACTGCATTTGCCTGTAACAGGGTTTACATTATTTCCAGTTGCAGCCAGTGACGAGAATAGGGTTAAAGCCCTTCCCTGTCAATCCCTGTGTATCAGTACATGCAAGTCTATATCCCTGTATATATATGTAGCTGTGTAGAAATAAGCGGTTCTTAGAGGAATGTGCATCAGCCATGAAGCATTGTAAAGGATTTGCTGGTAATGTATGGTACCATGTACTTACAAATATTACCGTGAGCACGCTTCTTGTAGCAGGGAGCGGTATGTTTTCCAGCATACATCATCTCTCGTATACTACAAGTAATTGGGATTTCAGCATTCTAGTCAGACCAAGTATTAGATCACTAATGTACCTTTAAGGGTTCTGTAAGCTCTAGCGCCATCCAGTGGGGGAAATTATTATTGCATAGATCACCTGATTGTATTTGTTCTATTCTCATGCGGCCATCATTTATTTTTATGCTTTCAGATAATTCCAATTGCTCTCCTATGTCTTTGACCGAAACGTAAGCACTTTTTATATTAATATAATGCAATCTTTGCCTGATGTTTTCTCTGTATTTTTCATGCCTTCCTATATCTGTATAAGGACTCTTTCACATGAACAATTTATCTTCGAGAAAAAAACAGACAGCACACGGCCAGAAGTGGACCCATTGTAGCGAATGGAGCCATTCACAAGTCGTTTGTTTCACGGACCAAGGACCAGTGAGAAAAGATTACATCCACTATTTTTTCTCTACTTGTTTCAGTCAAGTCTATGAGGCCGTGA
Source organism: Leptodactylus fuscus (assembly GCF_031893055.1). Classification (NCBI taxonomy): domain Eukaryota; kingdom Metazoa; phylum Chordata; class Amphibia; order Anura; family Leptodactylidae; genus Leptodactylus; species Leptodactylus fuscus. The sequence continues at coordinate 165,189,032 of NC_134269.1, read as the reverse complement.
TAAACATGTGCTGCCATAGATTCATCGCAAAGTGGTGCTGGAAAATAAAGATTTCAGCATTCTTTTATTTGCAGATGCAAAAAAAAAATGGATGGATCAAAATGGAAATAAATTTTTCAGCCTGATCACAAATTACTGAAGCTATAGACAAGGCAAATGTATGTACTTAAACTATATAGGCTTCTGTATTGGCTCCTAAATGCACAGTGCTCACACTGCCACCTTGTGGAAAGTAAGGGCTACTTCACACGGGGCAAGAGGGGGCGGATTTTGGCGCAGAATCCTCCTCAAAATCCGCCCCCTCACAATAGAGGTCTATGTAGACCGCTAGCGTTCTTTTTTCTGCTAGCGGTTTGTTCCCACTAGCGGAAAAAAGAAGCGAGCTGCCCTTTCTTCAGGCGGATTCCGTGGCTGATTCAGCTGCGGCGTCTGCCTCGCGACAGCACCTTCCGTACTAGGCCCATTCATTTGGGCCTAATCTGGTGCAGAAAGCTGCGATGGGATGCCATGCACTGCACTGGTATCCCATTGCGGCAGCCGTGACGGAATATACACATGTGGAATCCCTGTGTGAACTAGCCCTAAGAGATGTCATCACTCAGGATACATTATTACAATCCCCATGTAATAACAGTTCTGGGGAATCTAATTCTTTTTGTTCCTCTATTATTGCTCCTAGAAATTCATAAATAAATAGACAATTGGGTGTTAGCATTCCCATTGTTAAAAAGGTGTGTCTATGCAGAGCAAATCCTCGACTGATAACACCCAATTTCCAATGTATTTCTAGTAGGAATAACAGCACATCTCTCTTCTAAAATTAGATGCTCCAGAATTATTGTTTCGTGGAAACTGCAATTCTTTACATTTACAATATTTTTTTTTCCTTAGACAATTTCCGTCTGGTCTGTTATAAGGCTGAGGCCCCACATTGTGGAAAAGCTGCTTTTTTGTTGTAGATTTCCTGTGTTTTTTGAACCGAAGTCAGGAGTAAACTCAAAAGGGAGTACTTATACTTCTCTCTTCTGCTCTATCCCACTTAACTTTGGCTAAAAGAAAATGCAGGAAAAACTGCAAGAAAAATAACCCAGCTTTTCCGCAACCTAGGGCCTCATCCTAAAGGGGTTTTTTGGGTAAAATTGTTGATGACATATGCTAACGGTAGGTCATCAATATTAGTCCAGTGGAGGCCTGATACCCAGGATCTCTACTGACCAGCATTTCTGGGCGGCTGTTACACAGAGAATGGAGCAGGAAGCAGACAGCTCTGTTCTGCGTGTAGTGGCCAAACCAGGTTACTGCAGCTCACCCATCATTCGCTTGAATGGAAGCTAAGCTACAGTGACTACATCTCAGCCACTACACAGAACAGAGCTGTCTGCTTCCTGCTCTATTCTCTGTGTATCACCTGTTGAACATAGCTGTTTGGTGAGGTATCTGCTGTCAGACCTCCATCAGCCTGATACTGATGACCTATAATAGATAAAGATACTTGAGGAAATGCAGTAATCTTTTTAGTTTTCTTAGCTTATCAGCTGTCAAAGCTGGATGTATTTGACGTTCAATCTAGTTTTCTTATGTTGTTTTGCAGCAGCTCTGCATTTGAGAAGAGGACTTTTGAGCAAGGACTTACCGTTGAATTGTGTGGGACTGCAGGTACTGACAGTATTCTGTTTATGTATATTTTTACAGTTTATTATGAGTCAGTTGTTGGTATGTACCTCTAGCTTTTTGTGATGGTTTATAGAATATTAGCAAATTGTAATGTTAAGATAATCCTTCAATAGTCGCACCATGGTGAAATTCAGTGTATTACAGCAGCATAGCTTAGTAGACGCACGCCTGCAGGACTGCCCCATGAAGTCTCATGTAAATTCAGGATACTGTATTTTATAAAAGCTAGAAATCTTGGACCATAAAACTCATTTATTCAGCATGTTGCCAAATTTTCAGTAACTGGAATCTAAGCAGTGCCAAAGTTGTTTAAGCACTGCTTAGAGACCTTGTGTTCTAGAATTTGGTGATGCTGGTCTTTGATCAGACTGTACCAATAAGGCATATAAGAGCATCATCTTGTCTATATCCAACAACCAAGCTGATCACCATGAGTCCATGATTGTTAAGTCACCAAAATATATATATTTTTAAATCGTTTAAATTGGTGACGGACCAGGACATCACTGGAGGCGGGAGATCAGAGGGGGAGAGGGAACTGGCAGAACAGGAGCTATTTTTAATGTATTTTTTTATGGTGGTTGGACAATCCCTTTAATACCTATCTTATGTATAGCCGTATCTTGAATGTATCATATATACTCTGCACTGTTGGCAATGTAAAAAGAGTAATCTTTTTTCTTTCTTTTTTCCGAAAAGGGCTCACCCCACCCACCACTCCACCATACAAGCCTGCAGATGAAGACCTGTATAAACCAGAGATACACGAAGAATCTGTTAATAAAGAATCTCTCAAAGAAGAGGGTGCTGAAGTGCGCATGTCTGTAAATAGGAAGCTGACAAAGAAGCAGCCAGAGAGGACTGAACTATTTGCACATTTAAGTCGAACTGAGTCCCTTCCAGCAAACTCTACGCCAGTGGGAATTAAAAGGCCATTTTCTCGGTCTTTTGGAGACCATGATTATTGCCAGGTGAAGAAATCAGAAACTGTATTCCAGAGAAAAATATCAAAGTCTCTGGACCTCCCAAACTTTGGTGAAAAGAAAAAGAAGCAGTCTGAAGCTCCAGTCACTGAAGGGTCTTTGATGCAAGACACTAAAGTGTTAAAAGACCATGAGATTCGAGCGAGTCTCACTAAGCACTTTGGTTTTCCAGATAATACTCTTAAAGAGGAAGAGGATATTGTTACATGTATTAACTCTGAGTATGACTCAGTTTTTGAGGACAGTGACTGCAGCTCTCCAGACGAGGCCTGTCTGTCACCTCTTAGAACAAAGTCATGTTCGAGAAGGAATCCCCAAACCAATCTGCAGAGCCATCGTCAAAGTCGGACCACTGCTAGAATTATAAGCTCATCCGACAGCAAGAGGACACACAGGTACACATGTCTAGTAAAGGCGTGCCGAACGTGCATGGCATCACACAAACATGCTTGATCCTTTGTTGCACATTAGAGATAAGCGAGTACTGTTCGGATTAGCCGATCCGAACAGCACGCTCCATAGAAATGAATGGATGCACCTGGTACTTCCGCTTTGACAGCGGCCGGCCGCTTAACCCCCCACGTGCCGGCTACGTCCATTCATTTTTATGCGAGCGTGCTGTTCGGATCGGCTGATCCGAACAGTACTCGCTCATCTCTATTACACATCTTAAACATTTGCAACATTATGGCAGCCTTCTTGTATTGAGATGCCTTGTAGTGAAAGTAGCAGATCAAACAAATTCCAGGTGGCGTCCGCTTTCTATACTCTGCAGCCTATAGAGACGTGTTTTGTTTTTTTTTTGTTTTTTTGCTAACAGTGCTTAGCTTGCAATAACATTTCAGCCTGCCATATCTTAATGTTTTCCAGTGCTGATGCTTGGGCTGGATACTTAGTATCTGGTCACGGCAGATGAGATGGCCCTGGGGTTTTCTGCAATACTATGGGTTATGCCTTTAAATTATTCATTTTTGTGACATGTATTTTTTGCCTTATGGCTTTTCTTTGGGTGCTGACAATAGGAAATGAATGTATAAATTTATATACCTATAACATGACTGATTTTTATTCACGTCTCTTGTATCTGTTCCTAAGCAGATGTGAAAGCAATGAACAGAGACAGGCTGGAAACTTGAGCCAGAGGCAAATCCAAAGGAGGAGGCAGAAGGCCATGGTGAGTAGTGAAGCATATTCTATACATTCTCCTTTACAGAACAGTCAGCCTACACTTCAGTGCATCAATACAAGGGAAATAGCCCACGCTTTTAGTCATGGTATACACTGCCTCTAAGAGCTCAGCCATCGAGTTACACCTGCATTAAATGCATGGCCTCTGACTATTCATCTTGCCTATCTACTGTGGTTCCCCAGAGCTAGCCCACTGCTGCTAACTTATATTCTGCAAAGGCGTTGTATACAGGGTCAGACTTTTATAAAGACCTTGGGAATACAATTGTCTAAGTAAGCAAGGGAAATGCTCTTGAGGTCAGTAAACCTTCCTGACACAGCAGCTTCTGTACATACGTGAGGTCATTCAGCTGCAGAGAGGGCAACCGTAACATTATAGACTGATGTATTGCTGAGTGTTATGTGTAAAAAAGCAGAGCATATACAAATAAACATGCTGGCCTTGTATTTGTTCCTACTTCTAGAAGATAAGCAGTCATAAGAAGAGATACAACCCCCCCGAAATCTAACATGAAAAAAGAAGCAACTTTGCAATAAATCTTTGATCTCCTGTTTTGTGTCTACAGCCTATAGGAAAGTTTTAATCAAGACTTATCGCAAAGATGATCCATATATCATGTTTTATGCATTATACAATTGTTTGCAAACATGGGCATAGTCTGTAAGATTCTGAAAATTTTACTAAAAATTCAAGAAGACTACTTACAGCAAGGTCCTGTATGTCAGCTCTGCATGCCATCCATGGGCTGTAGTATCTGTCATACACCTGTCCAAGGCTGAAAATACAAATTACTTTATATATCATATTCTATTTCGCTATTAAGTGCTCATGTTGGTACCGGCCAAAGGCAAGTGTCACAAATTGGTGGAAAATAGGACATGCTTTCTATTCCCCATCTCGGCTGTGATATTTTTCTAGAAATCAGAGCTATTAAAATTCTTCATTAATGTTCAGTCTATACCGTGTTTGTTATATATGTAGGTTATCGGGAAGTAGTGACATAGCTATTACATCCGAAATGGATGCACTGTTATTTATGTTTACGAATATTTAAGCAATTGTTAGCACTTTTTCTTTAGGCCCAGTTCACATGCTGCATTCTGCCCTGTTCACATCTGCAATCTTGGGGACCCCTGAATGGAATACCGAACCCATTAAAAAGTGGTTAGCTAAGAAACCTAACAGACCCCATAAACCATAATGGGGTCCGTGTGGTTTCTGCTTGGTGTCTGCTCGAATCATGCGAGCAAAAACACTTTTCTCTCTGCATGATTCATGCAGACACGGAGTGGAAACCACACGGACCCCATTATAGTCTAAAGGGTCCATGTAGTTTCTTAGCTGACTGCTTTTTAATGCGTTCAGGATTCCGTTTCGGGGTTCCTAAGCAGACTCCCTGAACGGAATACCAAACGCAGATGTGAACCAGGCCTTACTGTGAAGAACTTAAAGTCCTTCATTTCCCCCCACAATCCCCAGTGCAAAAAATAAGTGTATCTGTCCTCTCCTCCCCCTCCATCCCTTTATCCGTAATCAGAGATCTGTAGGTTGCAGAATTTGAGATTATTCCTTCATAGAAGAATAAAACACGACGTTCCCTACCCAACGGCCGAGAGCGAAGCTGCTGCTGAGATGTAAATGGACCACGATGTCCTTCAAAATTAAACAGCTACCAGCCAAATGTATTGGAAATTCAATAAAGGGAGAGTAGTGCAACCTCTTCACATTCTTAATGCACGATTCATAATTCAGCAGATTTTAATAGGATTTGTCATTTAGTTTTTGTCACGCAAAGATCAGCTGATTATATTAAATACATAAAGTATTTTCTACCTGGGTAAGAGCTTCTTCTCTCTTGTCGGACAATTCCCTGATGCTCATATAGAGTAATACAGGAAATGTGTTCACATTTACAAGAATAGTAGCCACTAGTGTTGAGCGAATAGTATTCGTCGAATACCTCGCCGGCATAGGAATGCGTGTAATCGGCCGAACACCAAGGGGTTAAACACATCGAATCTTCGAAGCGTTCAACCCCTTGGTGTTCTGCCGATTACACGTATTCCTATGCCGGCGAGGTATTCGACGAACACTACATTTTGGTCTAACACAAAGGTTTTTTTCTGTACCTTGTAATGGGTGTTAAATATAGTTTAGAAGTTTCTAGTGGTGCCCAAGTAATACATTGAAACCTATATTAAGCAACGAGATCTTTTTGCTGTCCCACAGTTTCTTTGAACAGAGTAAAATAAAGTTGCAATCCATTCTATAAAATGATTCCCGGGGGACCCACTAGCTTGATATAATGCTTGTACAATTGCCAAAGTGCTGCAAAATAATAGAAGGGAATGATTTTGCTTTCCTCCTTAGATGCATTTGCAGCTTCCATTTGTTCTTTTGCAGCTTGATGTGAAGATTTACCCTGGAGCCGCTTTTAACATTATATTAGGAAGTTGCCTTATCAGCACTTCCCAAATGTACAGATTCTTCCGTATCACTTTCTTCATGGTCAACTATCGTTCAGATGATCTCGCAGGCCAGTGTCAGAAGCCCGCACTGTCGCCATAATACGGGTTACATAATAATTGGCGCCTGTATTCCAATAATGTAACCTGGATGGCAGCCACAGCGACCTGCTGCTACCTAGTATAATGTTTATTGGCTCCTTTGTAACTATTAAAGCTTCACCTTGTGTTTTTTTTTGCATGACTTATGTTGTGACTCTTATGTTGTCTTCTGTGTACAGGATGAAGGACGTCTCATCTGCATCCGAAATCTCTCCAACAGCATTAGTGCGAATGAACTGAAGAGAAGGTTTGAAGTTTTTGGAGAGATCACTGAATGTCTCATTCTCAGTAGAAGCAGGTACAAGCCTATTATAGCACTTTATAGTCTCACCAGATTCGATTTGCTTTGAATCTCTTTAGTAGAACCTTGAGGTTTATCTTTCCTGTCTTGTATTCCAGGGGAGACAAATATGGTTTAATCACATACCGGTATCATGAGGATGCTTCGTTGTCCTTAAAGAAGGGCCCCTCCCTGAGAAAAAGGAACGAGCCCTCGTTTCACATGAGCTACGGAGGTCTCAGGCATTTTCTTTGGACCAAATACACTGATCTAGGTAAATTTAAAGGCCATGTAAGTTACATGTTTGTGGGAAACCTATGCATGTGTTGGATTTTGTGCATGATACTGCCCACCTAGCTTCACCTGATGGCAGCCTTATAAGAACATCAAAGAATAACAATTTAGGACTCTTTCTCACATACAGTAGCTTCTGTATTTTGGCAACAACACCCAGGGTCCCATTGGTTTTGCTGAAAATGAGTGATGGCTTATATAAATGTATATGTCTGCATAAAAGGACTTTATAGCTATATTCACACAACGATGAATCATGGCCATGGTGAAGTATGTTTTTTAACAGACGCCACATGGCGGCATTAAGTTAAAAGTCTGTGAATGGGGGATATTCACATGACAATTATTTTGACGGTCTGTTTTAATGGATCGTCAATTTAAAGGTCATGTTCCATTTTTGTCCCTTTTAATAGATCCCTACATACACCGCAATGTATGGAGGATCCATGAAAATGGCCACCCTCCAGGTGTAAGACGGTCATGAAAAATGGACATTTATAATGGCCGTTTTGCACGTTGGTTGTTTGAATGTAGCCTAAGGGCTTATTCACACAACTGTAAAAAGTGATTAGTAATGTCCATCACATGTCAGTTTTGAGAACGGAGATCTATTCACATGTCCGTTTTTTGTTTGTTTGTATTTTGTCCATTTTTCATGGCCTTCAAAAAAAAAAAAATTAGACATGCTCTATTTTTGTATGTGAAAACAGCCATAGACAGTGGCATGTGAATAATGGCCATCTGCTTATTTTGGAGTTTCCATTTATGTAGCTTATGTAACTTTTAACAATATTTTGCTTATTGTTTAGGCTTCATGCACCTGAATATTTTGCAAGCCGAGTGTCTTACGGATTTGTGTGTCCATACCACAGCGTGTCCTATTCAGATCCATTTTCACAGATCCGAGCAGGCCATTGAAATCAATGGAACAGTGAAAAAGCAGACAAAACTCAAAAGCGTCGTATGTTAAAAAAAAACCTTAAGACAGTCCGCTTGCAAAAACAATCATGTGCATGAAGTCTTATAAAACAGTCTATTCGATCTATTGCAGAGTAGTAAGAAGTAAGAGTATTCTAGAGGGATTTTACATTTTGCCTTCACTTATTCTTTGCAACAGGTTAGGATGGGAATTGTGCTATCAGTATATAGCTTGCAGAAAATTAAAAAGTCTGGATGTAAGTGTTGCAAACTCTGTTTCATATCTGTACTAGTGATGAGCGAGTAGTATTCAATAGAATACCTCGCCGGCATAGGAATGCGTGTAATCAGCCAAACACCAAGGGGTTAAATGCTTTGAATATTCGATGTGTTTAACTCCTTGGTGTCCGTCCGATTACAGGCATTCCTATGCCGTCGAGGTATTCGATCGAATACTACTTGCTCATCACTAGTCTGTAAGGATTTACAGAACCTAGATTTAAAGGGAAAAAGCAAAAAAGAAAAAATGCAGCCCACTTACTTATGAACTTTTATGCATGATCCTTGCTAGGAGTTCTGTGAGATTCCATGTAACCAAAGGACGGAAGAAGCCCGGAATCCATCCCACCGGCTATGGGTCATGTAGCAAGAAAATTCAGAAGTAAAAAATTCCAGCTTGCATCCACGGTCCTTATAAAACTTAGCGTTTATTCCAGAATTAAAAAGCACACATGTTCACAAGCAATATCGTCTCGTAGGAATTTCCATCCCATTACATAGACTTGCTGACGCGTTTCGAAGACATGTAGTCTTCTTAGTCGTAGCCACTACGACTAAGAAGACTACATGTCTTCGAAACGCGTCAGCAAGTCTATGTAATGGGATGGAAATTCCTACGAGACGATATTGCTTGTGAACATGTGTGCTTTTTAATTCTGGAATAAACGCTAAGTTTTATAAGGACCGTGGATGCAAGCTGGAATTTTTTACTTCTGAATTTTCTAGATTTAAAGGGGACCTGTCACCACTCTTGACGTGTTTGTTTAATAGGCATTTGCATTCCACATTGATATAATTTACGACCCGCTTTCTGCTCCTTGTGGTTTTCTATTATTGCTCATAAAAATGTATGAATAAATTGATAACTGGCTGATATCTCGTCAAAGGAACATGTCCCTACATAACCTGCTGATGTCAGCACCTATTGGAGAGGGTAGTGTGGGGGTGTACACCCCTTCGTAAAGAATACAAATGCTTTACGATAGGAAAACTGACAGGTCCTCTCTAAAAATCCATCATGTTCAAAATGCCTCCCAAACAAATAGAAGTGCCATATAGGGGCTTTTCATAGGTGCAGGAACATACCTTTGTGATCTCAAAAAGATAAAGCAATGCAGAGAGAGTCAGCCTGCAAATAAACCTGAGGCTAAGGCCCCACGTTGCTGAAACACTGCTTTTTTTATTGCAGATTTTGCAGCGTTTTTTGAACTAAAACCATAAATTGGCTACAAAAGGAATGGGAAATATCTAGGAAGCTTTTATACTTCTCCCATCTGCTCAAAAAAACGCAGCAAAATCTGCAACAAAGAAATAGCTGCATTTCTACAACGTGGGGCTTCGGCCTGAAAGAGCCTTTTGGAACTGGCAACTCCCGATAAACAAGAATGTTTCCATTAGCTGAAAGCAAGGAGAGGTCTTGAACTGTTGATCCATGCTACACATCTGACAGACCGCTGTAACTTTGTTTTTCTCATTTGATCATCAGATTCAAATGCAGCCGAGCCGTCGGCGGCTGGGATGAAGAGCAAGTACGAATCCATGGATTTTGACAGCTTGCTGAAAGAGGCACAGAGAAGTCTGCATCGATGACAGCCTTATTATGGAGGAGTACCTCAATACCTCAGTCAAGGCACTTCCAACATGTTTACGTTTCTGAAACAAAGTGGAATACAGATACAAAAGACTTTATCCTTTTGAATTGATGTTTACATTGAACAAAGCTGCTTCTGTATGTGATCTTCCCATGGTGTTGCTGTCTCACTGCCACATTTGAGTATCCTTGCTTTTTTCGGGTGCGTCTATAAACATAACTTCTTTCCCTCTCCCCTCGTGGTTGCAGCTGTGTTCTCCATAACATTTTTGTCTGTAGTGTGTAAAACAAATCACCACAAAAAAAAAAGAAAAAAAAAAAAAAGTCTTTTGTGAATAGTCTGGATGACAAAACTACTTTTAATAGAAAGATATATATTCTTTAAAAAGGAAAAAAATTTAATGTATTTATGGTTCACATGTACTGTATTTCATATTGTCGTTTGCTTCATTTTGAACTATGCACTCTAGTGAGGTGTTTGCAAAAGATCCAATGTAATCCTCGTACATTAAGAGTCATTCATGGACTGTAAACCTGGAAGATCGGGGCATTGAAAACTATGTCGATCGTGAAACTGAAATCTAGTCTGCGTGTGTCTGACACTGGATCTCGGTCTGGAGACGCCGTTGTGATTCTTCTCCCTGCGTTTCTTACCTTTCTTTCCTTCCGAGAATCTTACCCTCCTGCCTTTCTATTAATTCGTAGCCAGTTTTGTGGAAGTCGCACAAAAAGATGCAGCGTATTAATGAATGAACCTAACGCTTGTCTATGTAATGTTCACATTCCTTTATCAGAGTTGAGATTGAAGACGAGGGCATCAGTCTGCCAGGCCTGAAAAGAGAATTCAGTTTCTAGATCTTCTGACGCTAGTTTTCCCAATAGCGAATCGGAACGAATAACTTGCATGCAGTATTGAATTTGCAGTTCAGGTGTCGTCAATGTAGCCATAAATCCAGTATTCCCAATGTAGGGTTTTATGTCATTGCCCTGTATCCTGATGTATGTTCAATAGATAATGTTTTCTGTCACAGAGTATGACTTATTCCCAAAGATTACCAAGGAGATTATCCTCCTCCTCCTCCTCACCTTATTGTATGCATTGATTTCATGATATCATGACGTGACTGACAGCAATACAAAGCTGGAATAATTCCCGCCATATCCTGACAGAAACAGAAGTGTTTCTCGAGTTGACATTTTAGCTTAGTACAAAAGCCATTCTTTCCAATGACACGGGAGTGTTGTAAATAGCGCCATCTACACTTGAGAACTGGGACTGCTGAAGCCGTTTTCTATATGTTTACCAGGGTAGCATAGAATGTAGGATTTAAGCCATTATGTGTAGTTTAGGAGACATAGCCTTACTTCTTTAAATAGTCACCGGTAGATAAGTCCGGTCTTATTTTTTTATGTTTTGCCAAAGTTTCCAGCAGCTCCCGTGTGAACCCCAGGATTGAACATACCTCTTTGGCAAACACCTTATTGTAGATCTGCCTTTATCTGTCATAGTATTCCCATACAACAATGATGTTTACATGTGATTGCTATATAGTTTACTGTAGAATACAATATATAAATAAATATATAAATATATATATATAGAAGTATATACAGATATGATGTTCCCCTTAGGGTGAATTGTTACGTCCTGTGCTGTGCTGATAGTTTCGAGAACAGTATGTGGAATATTCTCTCAATAGACGTCTACAGTTTACACAAAGCACATGTTGCATTGAGGGAATCAGTTGTGTGAGGATTAAAGTTCAATAATTCAGCTTTCTAGCAGGTGAGTGACTCCTTATAGCCTATACATGGCTGGTGAATCTGCTGCTTCTTACGTCCAGTAGTGCTTCCTTTTGCTGACCAGCTTCGCCTGGCTCTCCTTCTGACATGACGGCAGAAACTTTCATGACCTCTAGTCATAACTTGGTGTTTCAGTCTGAGGGATTGAAGAACTGTAAGAATTTATTTCCATGAGGCCTTTAGATATTATTTAGCGAGCTTATTGTCCAGCACTTATGCAAAGCGTACACGCACAGGTAGTCTCATTGCGGGTCCACCAATAGTATCTATGTCAATAGTCCATGTTTGACTTTCATTGTTTATTTCCATGGTGTGCACTTAACACCTATGAATGTATTTCATGGTAGATTGTGGCTTGTGATATTGGTGGCAAGGATTTTATAGTTACAATTGTATTTTCTAAATTCATTTACGGGTTGTTCTAATAGTCATTTTACTTTGGTTATATAGCTTATATCCAGATGGACTGTCATTTATTGAACTGGGTTGGGCATGTACTTTTCGTCTCCTTTTATAATTTAAAGAACTGTGAAATTTAGTATACTGAAATGTTTCCCTGACAAAATGTCCACAAAATTATGTATCCCCTTCAGAATAAGAGAATAAGACCATCAGATCTTCAACTGAGTCTATAGAACACTGGAGAGAAATAGAACTGTATAATTGCTCCTAAATCTAATTTATTGGGTATAAATGCCTATTAAGCAATAATATATATATAACAGCCTGCTTTGGTGGTCTTTTATTGCAAATGTATTAACCTGTTGTATTTACTGTTTCTAGTATAGACAGTATCAGACTTGGCTCTAGTCCCGGTCGGCCTAAAAACTGGCTAAATAACAAGTACTCTCATAGAGAAAGAATCGGATGGGTGAAGGATAATTGTGGACCCCTTATCTGTGTGGGGAAGAGAAGAATGGGCCATCTCAGGTGCTGGAGTCTTAGGGCTCGTTCACACAGGGCAAGAGGGGATGGATTTTGGTGCTGAATCCACGTCAGAATCCGCCCCCTCACAATGGAGGTCTATGTAGACCGCAAACTTAATTTTTTCCGTGAGTGGCATGTTGCTGAGCTGCTCTTTCTTCAGGCGGATTCCATGGGTGTTCCAGCCCTGGCGTCCACCTTGCGGCAGCACCCTCCGTACTAGGCCCATTCATTTGTGCCTACTCCAGAGCGGGAAGCCGCGACTGTTGGAAGCCGTGACAGTCGTGGCAGGCGCATTTTGGCCCTATTGTGACGCGGCTTCCCGCATCACAATCAGGACCAAAATCCACCAATCCACGCCCCGTGTGAGCTAGCCCTTAGGCACTGCTTTATCCATCCAATATAGTGTTCACACTAACAGTAAACACAACAGATATGTAACCTATGCTGTGCCATAATACTTACCTTAAAATAACCTGATGGATAAAGCCGTTTAGTTCTAGGACCTTATGACCTATTTATTTTTACCAATATTTCCCTTAAATATATAAGATGGCATTGCTGTCTGGTTTATAGTTCTTATCACTAGATGAATACAACCTTGAATTTACCATTGTTTAATTTATTGACTACCAGTGTTTGGAGATTTGGAGATCTTAATGGTCTTAGATATGTCATCTAAAAATATTTGAATTCCTTAATTATTAAAATTAAAGTCATGAAATATACCCTATATAGTAAGTGTCAGGCTTAAAGGGGTTAACCAGTTTCTATTATTGACGAATACAGTTTGTATGGTGAGTGAGCAGCGCTGCTTCCAGAATGTAGACCTTACCGAGAGCCATGTTGTCTCAGTACAGCTGATCGGTGGGAGTCCCAGCTGTCAGAACCCCACAGATCTAATATTTATAGCCTAGCCTAAGGATAGGGCATTAATAGTAGAAACTGGATAACCCCATTAACATAATGCGTAATGTTTGGGTTGAAACAGAAGAAACATGTAAGTAATAGTATAATCCTGACACTTGTAAAATATCCATCATACTTTGAGTGTAGACAACATGGCTTCAGTAAATAAGGATTTACATTACTATATGTAAAGACAGACTTGTTTTCTAGGCGTTATCCTCAGAAACGTCTTCTACATATATTATCCTAAATGGGCATCATGGACCCTTATTTCAAGCCAATAGCTACAACTCAAAGTCTAAAAGCACCTTGAAACTGTATATGGTAAAAGCGGAGTATTATTTTATAGCTATCCTTTTGGATTCATATGTTTTCTTGCTATTGTCATTCATGAAGCCACTGAGAAATATATTAGTCATCCTAATATCCATGTCAATGAATATTTTCTGTAAATCCTAGAATTTTACCAAAAGAAATCTATCCCGTTCTAGAAAAAAGCAATATGGCTTCTCAAGCGAGAACAGTTCTGTCTGACAGAGCCAATGTTAATGTGTATTCTGGCTGGTCAGCGAGATTATTTCCGTACAGTGGAGACTTTACTCTGAAAATGTAAAAATAAGACATCTAAACGCTCATTTTATGAGTAAACCGTTGTGTTTGGTTTTCTTTTCAGTGGACTATCATATCCGTTTATACCCGTTTGGATATATACCATTTTCCCGATTTTTAATTTTCTATCCATTGTTTAGATGTGGTGTTGGTTTTTACATATGTACAAATTTCAATCATCTTTTTTTATTTGGTTCCTTGCCATCGTGTACATAATTTCCCATTTCTTGCTTTATTTGTCCTATTTTTAACAAGTGTGTACAGTAAGACCTTGCCTTGTTTCTTATTCACCATCAATCCTAAGCAATAGTGTAGGAGAACCGTCCGTCCGTATTTGCTGCGTTCCAGCCTTGTTCATGTTGGTATGACCCTGCGTTTCCATTTTGAAGTCACCTTCTTTAGCTTTCCAACCACAACTGTCTATTGGACCATGTTAGGGGTAAGTTGTTGGTTTGGTGCTTTATGTTGGGTAGGCATGCTCCCGAGTTTTTAATCTAGAATGTAATAATCTAGATCACGGTGCATGGGGTATTACTACTAATAACATAAGGATGATGGATATTTTGTATATAATTTAATGCATTTCACTAGAAGGGTGTACGGATTTTTGCCACCCCACATCAGCTGTGTTATTTATAATTACAGGATAAATCTATTTTTTTTAAAGAACACTGCTAATTATTGAATTAATGGTTAATATGTATGAATGATTTGTTGTGTTATTCACGGTAGAGGGGTTTTTTTGTTTTCTATTTCACTTTTTAAATTTAGTTGTATCTTTTTATTTATGTACATTTACCTTGAAATGGTATGCATTGCTTTGTCATTTCCTTTTTTATTTTTAGCGTGATTTTACTGTCTACCTTATAAAGAAGAGAATGTTTTATTGTATTTTTACATTGTCAGATCCTATAGTTTCGTAGATAATAATTTAACCAAAATCGCTCAGTGTATTATCCAGTGAGTATAAAATATATTTTAAATTGTGTAAATACTTTCTGGACTGGCTTATTTTACTCGAATTCTATTCCTCTGGATAAGGAGTTTCTTGTTTACATTACAAAATAAACTGTAGAATCTCTACATTCATGTACTGTAAATAGCAATTGTGTTCAGCCTATGAATAAAAACTAAACCGTGGATGGTAAAAGTTTAACCACTAAATCTGTCTCTTAAGAGTGCTTTGTTCATACATAAAAAAAGAAATAAAACTAATAATGTTACCAACTAGAAAATTATTGGCACTAGTTTTATTGGGTCTGGTCCTCTATTGACACTTCTAAAGAGATTAAAGGGATCCTATCATTCAAATGCTTTTTTTCCTGACTAACATGTCGGAATAGCCTTAAGAAAGGCTATTCTTCTCCTACATTTAGATGTCTTCTCCAGGCTGCCGTTCGCCTGAAATCCCAGTTTTTCTCAGTATGCAAATGAGTCCTCTCGCAGCACTGGGGGCGTCCCTAATGCTGCCAGAGAACTCTCTCCAGCACCGCCTCCATCTTCTTCAGCATCAGTCTCTTCACCACCTTCTTCTGGCGCGTGATCGGTCAAAATTAAACGCATGCACAAGTCGGCTCTGCTAGCGGGCCTCAGACAAAGCTGACTTCACATGCGGGCGGCCATAGAACTACAGGAGCGTAACGCGCATGCTCGCGTAAGCGGCCACAAAAAATGTCCGCCCGCATGTGAAGTCAGCTCTGCCCGAGGCCCGCTGGCAGAGCTGACTTGCGCTTGCATTTAATTTTGACCCACCGCGTGCTGAAAGAAGAAGGTGAAGAGGCCGATGCTGACGAAGATGGAGGTGGCACTGGAGAGAGTTCTCTGGCAGCATTGGGGACGCCTCCAGTGCTGCTTGAGCGGTGGGGATCGCCCCCAGTCCTGCGAGAGAACTTATTACATACCGAGAAAAAACGGGATTCATGCGAATGGCGTCCTGGAGAAGACCTCTAAAAGTAGGAGAAGAATAGCCTTTCTTCCAATATGATAGTCAGAAAAAAAAGCGTTTATGATCCCTTTAAATAATAATAATAAAAGGTCATCATTTATAAGACATAAACTGAATAACAAGAAAACCTGTTGGGAGAAAAAGAGACTAAAGAGCGTGGAAAAATCAAAATTCTGAGAAATGTAATAGAATGGAAAGGAATAACATTATGTATCCTCTATTCTAGAGCTTCAGGCACTAAGGCAGCATATTACCTAAAAGAAATTCAACAGTGCTATAAAAAAAATGAAATGCCACAGATCACCTCCATTCTCATCGTGGGGTGAAGGATCTTATCCACTGTCAAGGACACATCATTTATTTATTTTGCTTGCAGAACACCAACATATTCTACAGCACTTTACAGATATTGTTGTCACTCGTTGTTCCAAGTAGGGCTTGCAGTCTAAACGCCTTATCGGTGTAGGAGGAAACCCACGCAAACACTGAGAACATACAAACTCCATGTAGATGTTGTCATTGGCTGCACTCGTACTCAGAACTCCAGCACTTTTCATACATGACGCGGAAGACAATGATTGAATTTACCACTTCAACAGTCAAATGGCTATCATCCTCCATGTATAGTGATATGAGGATCACACACAGAGCATACATTTCACCTTCCATCAGATGGGGTGCTCAGAAACTGCACTCACCCTAAATGTCAAGCCTCCCCAGTGGACTTGTAAAATTGCCTTTGGTGTGTTGGTCCATTTCAGTATTTTGGGGAGAAATAGAAAACTTTACCAAAACTCAACATTGGTACAGGTGACATTGGATGGGCCATATCTGGCCACCGACCTCTTTCATTGGGTTTGGTAAAACCTACAACTAAATGACTCTTCTGTGTTTGTGCTGCATCCACAAAGTCCATTTTACAAAACTGATTAACTGCTAACCATTGAGCTACCACACCAAGATGGCATAAGTTGTTTCTTTTGTAAAGATTTCTTGGCAGTGTAAAGAGTAAAGTAATCTGCAGAATATAGATATGATCACTCTGATAGGATAGCTTGAGAACCCCTTTTATTACTTTGCCAATAGGGTTGACTTAGGTCACCGTCCTAACAGACATTTAGCATAAAGGACCTCCTTGTATTTCTGCAATCACTAAGATAGGAACAATTCATTGATAACTGACACTCCTGAAGTCTCTCCTTGTAGCAGTGACACTGAGTCCTATGTGACAAAACTGCATTACAAATGTTTGATTCTGATGAATTTGGTCCCCTCTCACATAAATCAGGAGCCAGCATCCTGGCCCGTGTCCTTAGTGAGCTATTCAACAGACACAAACAAGTATTCCATGTAGATGGCTCTTGTGAGTTTCACTGAATGCATCAGCTGATGGGTACAGGAAAGTAATCCATGTCCTCTCTGCAGACCAAAAATTCAACACTTACTTCCAGCATGACCAGAAGGCGTGGGGCTCATCCACTGAAGAACTACTTCTAGAAGGCATGCAGACACTATAAATGAGGTAATTCCATATTGAGCTATGTGCTTACTGGGCTGTTGAACTGAACATCATGACCTAAGGTTTATAGATCTGCATTTGATGACTAAATGAACATTTCAGAATAAATGGATTAGTATTCTCCATGTCCTTTATGTCGACACAGTCTCTGATTAGTAGATTAGTATCATCCATGTACTGTATACAGACAGTGTCTCTGATCAATGTAGGAACTTGGCAATACAACGCTTACTGCATACAAAGTACATAATCGTAATTCAGAAAACATAAAAATAAGAGATATTTCCCCACTTAAGGCTTTGAGGGATATCTTTTTACCATCAAACCTATTAAGCAAAGTTAAATTCTAAAAACCAAGCAATATATAGTAGAGAACATCTTGTTAGACAGAGGTGTAATACACTAATGCACAAGCAAGAATATATATATATATATATATATATATATATATTAGCAGGAGGACCCGGCTTAATTTTTTGTTTGTGTAGTGGCCCCATAAGAATTGTCCAATTGTGCACTATTGCATTTTGTATATTGTTTGTGTGTGTCCATAAGCGTCATGTGCGTATCTAATCCTCCATTTTGTGCAGACGTGCGTATCTAATCCTCCAGCGTGTGGAACTGTGTGCAGATGCGCGTATCTAATCCTGCGGTGTGTGGTACTGTGTGCAGATGCGCGTATCTAATCATCTGGTATTGTGTAAAGATGTGCGTATCTAATCCGGCATGTGGAACTATGCACAGACGTACGTATCTGAGGCTGCGCCATGTGTAACTGTGTATAGACACACGTATCTAATCCTCCGGCGTGTGGAACTGTGTGCAGATGTGCGTATCTAATCCTCTGGCATTTAAAACTGTGTGTAGATGTGCGTATCTAATCCTGCGACGTGTGTAACTGTGTGCATTGGCGTGTATCCAATCCTACGGTGTGTGGTATTGTGTGCAGTGGCGTGTATCTAATTCTGCGGCATGTGAAACTGTGTGCAGTCGTGCATATCTATTCCTCTGGCGTGTGGTATTAAGACATGCGTATCCAATCCTCCGGAGTGTGGTATTGTGTGCAGATGCGCGTATCTAATCCTGCGGTGTGTGGAACTGTGTGCAGACGCGCATATTTAATCCTCTGGTGTGTAGGACTGTGTGCAGACGCGCGTATCTAATCCTCTGACATCTGATACTGTGTGTTGATCTGTGTATCTAATCCTCTGATGTGTGTATCTCAGTTTGTATATCAGTGTTGGATTGCACATGTGGAGTGACCATGTGTATTGCAGTTGGAATATGAGTGAAAGACTTGCAGGTTTGTTTTGGCTAATGGGGGTCAGGGTGTTGGGAAAGCTGTATCTCTGGAACAGTACGTCTGAGTGAGTTGGATTCTCATCTTGAACCTTCCCGGACACCTGAAGTATCTGTGTGCCAAATTTGGTGAAGATCGGTCCAGTCGTTTGGTCGCGCATAGAGAACGGACAGACAGACAGACAAGAATTCATTTTTATAATATAGAGAGATATATTGAGTATATTGAGGAGATAAAGCCCATAGTGGATGTCACCACATGACAAATCTTTTCAAAAGCTGTAGGGTGCAAGACTCTAGGGGAGCCATACAGAAAGCAGGCAAAATGAGGCACTTGGGAGTAATGCAACCACTCAGACTGGGGAGGCTCGAGTTAGCTGTACATTTGAGGGTTTACATACGGTACACAAAATATACAAACAAATATAATACCACTGTAACAATGACCGACTGGCACAGTGGGATAGAGGGTTCTGCCCGCAAGGGCTTGGCTTACAGTCTATTAGGGAAGATGGATAGAGACAGAGGGTGAGGGTAGAAGTTGGTGGCAGCAGTGTTATTGGAGGTTGTAGACCTTCCTGAATAGGTAAAATCTTCAGGGTCTTCTTTGAGCTCTTTAATGCTAATACAAAGTACATCCTTCATTAATGAGCATTAGGTGTTCTCCCTGATCCAAGTCACCTATAAAGAGTACTAATGGATCAAGTGGGAGCCTTAGGTCAATAAGGTCATAAGCATAACTAGGACCACCAGTCCCATTTATCATGTAAGGCATCAGTCACTATCATTTCTTCAGTGGTTGACAACATTGAGAAAGGAAAAGGATGTGACAGAGGCAATGGAGTGATGTTAAACACTGTAGCTCATCCCTAAGTATTTTGCTGTATATGCCATATCAATAGCCAAAATGTATTCTGGCAGACATGTAGGATTTCTGTTAATACCTCGGCTTATTAGTGGAAATTTATCTATATTGTCCATCATTCATGGTGTGTATTTTCACAAATTATTTGTAAATTATTTGCAAATCACAGCATGTCAATTATATCTACGGAAACGCCAGCGGCTTTCCCGTAGATATAATGGGAAGAGAAAGTCCACGGAGAAAAACTCTGTGAACTTTCTCTTCAAAGCGCTGCGGAAAGAACCACAATACGATCACGCAGCGTACTTTAGTGCTGCGGATACGGCCCTTGGGGCCTTAGCCTTAAGGTGTTTTCCCATCTCACCAGTTTGCCTGCTGTCTGATCTTCTTACTTCCTGTATTCTTCAACAAGCTGGTATATCACTTTTTTCTACTCTTTTTTTATTTTGTGATTGTAGTTTTTTTATTCTTTTCTGTATACTGTTATGTGGGTTGCTATCTTGCCTGAGCTTATCCTCTATTCTGTTAAAGAGAAACTTACATGACCCCCAAAACTCCAACTCTTTACATCCTTTAATATGTGCTGTTTCGCTGATTCTGATGCAGTTGGAATTTTTTCTTTAGCTCCCACTGTTCTTGAGCAAATTCTGCAGTGATATATTCAGCTCCCAATATGCTAATTATTCTCTCTACTGTCAGATGGGTGGTCTTGGGTTGAAGCAGACAGACAGGGATCTCCCACAGAAGTGTTGAAATCAACACATTTTTTTCATACAGAAGCTGCAGTTGCTTTTCTAGGTAAATGGGTCAGCTTGCCTACTTGTGTGTAACCGTGATCATTTGTTCTTGTTGAAATGGTTGAAGCTTTCTTTTTCTGCGAGAAGCAGGATCCAGGATGTGAAGCATGTGGTTTACTCATAGTGCATTGAGATTGATTGATGGTAGGTGATAGAATGTCAAGCCCCAAAGAAGGGCTTAGGGAGCAATTTAGTGATGAGCTTGCAATATATAGCTCTATAAGGTGTTTTATATTTCTACAGCCTTTAAGTGAACAGCAAACGCGGTGCAGCTAGAAATAAGAAGAGGTCTGCTAGATCTTATTCCCTGCCGTCATAAGAGCAGCACAATGTGAGGTATTTCTGCCCCTGTGTGCTGGTACGACAGGCAGAATTTTTAATCAGCAATTAATTAATATGCATGACTAGGCCCTATATCAGGCACAGAGACCTCCTCCCGTGTGTTTTTTTCTGTCCTGTGTCTGTGGGACAGGTGGGGAGGACTTCGTGTCCTCCTTCACCGGGGGTTGGGGTTTGTAACCTCTCCTCAGCCTGTGTACGAAGATCTGCCTTTCTCCCAGTGCTCGTCTTTCCCTCAGATGGTGGATACACCTGAAAGACGGAAGGTCCTGTTGACAACGGATGCATCCCAAACAGGATGGGGAGCCCATTTGGACGAGAGGACTGTTCAAGGTCAATGGAGCAGCCTGGAATTAGGATCTTAAAACCAGAGGGAACTCAAGGCGATATACCTGGCACTGCTACACTTTGCCCCTTATCTCAAAGGGAAAGCTGTCAAAGTGCAGACGGACAACATGACTGCAATGTTGTACCTGAACAAACAGGGAGGAACCAGGTCCAGACTTCTCCTGAAGATTACGAATCTAATCTTATCCTGGGCAGAGAGGAACCTCACCCAGCTTTCTGCTGTTCACATCAAGGGCTCTCTGAACATAGTAGTGGATCGGTTGAGTCGCGGTATTACCGTATCAGGAGAATGGTCACTCAATCCAGAGTTGTTCCATCAAATTGTCCAGAATGTGGGGCCTTCCAGAAGTGGACCTCATGGCAACCCGACTCAACACCAAGGTAGAGAAATTCTGCTCTCTGTATCAGGAGGACAATCCCTTGGCAGTGGATGCCCTGTCCATCCCTTGGAGGTTCAGGCTGGTATACATATTCTCTCCAATTCCCATAATACCCAAGGTATTGATGAAGATAAGACAGGACCAAGTCCAGGCGATTGCCATAATCCCATTCTGGCCGAAAAGGACTTGGTTCGCCCAGCTCATACAGATGAGTCAAGGCATATACTGGAGGCTTCCACCTCTCCTAAACCTGGTCACTCAAGGAGGACTACGGTGCCAGGATCTGGTGAGACTCAACCTGACAGCCTGGAGGTTGACCAGTCCCTATTACTAAATAGTGGATTGTCAGATAGGAGGTCTTTGGAGCAGATCTGCGCGGCAGCTTCCTGGTCCTCTTCCAACACCTTTGTGAAGCACTATTGTTTGAGCTCTCGTGCTTCGGACGTGACTGCCTTCGAGCGGTCGGTCTTGAGCTCTCTAAGTCGAGGAAACCCTCCTTAAGG
Organism: Leptodactylus fuscus; assembly: GCF_031893055.1. Classification (NCBI taxonomy): domain Eukaryota; kingdom Metazoa; phylum Chordata; class Amphibia; order Anura; family Leptodactylidae; genus Leptodactylus; species Leptodactylus fuscus. Next base: position 165,167,017 of record NC_134269.1, on the reverse strand, counting down.
GGATTACTTGATATCTCCCTACATTGTGCTGCTGGTATGACGACAGGGAATGGTGGATTATGTAGATAATCTGTTTTCCCTTAGTCATAACAGCAGCACAAAGCTATTATATTTTTTACTCTTGTATTAACACACGGGGGATAGTTCTCTGTGCCCTCTTATAGGGCCTAGTCATGCATATTAATTAATTGCTGATTAAAAATTCCGCCTGTCCTACCAGCACACAGGGGCAGAAATACCCCACATTGTGCTGCTGGTATGACTAAGGGAAAACAGATTGTCTACATAATCCACCATTGGCACTGCTTTCATTTTTCTTCTTTGTTATGCCTTGAATATGACTTATATGTTCACGATGACTTTGGCTTTCCAAATACATAAAGTTAGTTAACAATAATAATAATAACATTGAAGCAGATTGGTTGACATACATTTATTCTTTTTTTTACAACAATATCCCAGATTACAATGTCTGTTAAATTCACACAATGTTCTCAAGTAATTTTACAGTTAAGGATATATACAAGAAACTACAGAATAATGTGCATATTTTCAGTACAGGTCCAAAAAAGGAGGAATCCACGCTGACGCTGGGTTCACACCTGCGTTCATGTCTCCGTTCTATGGTTTCTGTCTTCTGCATGGCAGAAGACGGAAACCATAGACCGGGTCCGGCCGTGAGCGGCGGTGAGCGTTTTAGGCTCTCCGCCGCGAAACCGGATTTTTTTATCCGGACACAGAGTACTGCATGTCCGACTCTGTGTCCGGATTATAAAACCCGGTTTCGCGGCGGAGAGCGCAAAACGCTCACTGCCGCGCACGGCCGGACATCTTTCTCACCCATTCAAATGAATGGGTGAGAAAGTCTCCTGCAGGCTTCCGTCTCCTGCATCTGTTTTATGCAGGAAACGGAAACCTGCAATAAGGACAGATGAACGCAGATGTGAACGAGCCCTTATGCTGTCTGAAACTCACAATGGCTTATATTAGAAAGCCCACAATTATAGAAGTTTTATCCCTGTATATTACATCTGCAAACATTTTACAAGTTTTATACTTCTTTAATCTTGGTGGAAGTTCCCAAGCAATCTGGAGGTTATACCTCAGAACCTCCATAAGTTTCAAGGTTTGTAGCCATATTTTCAATTTAAAGGGATCGTCCATACTGGACAAGGATAACCTGATCAGAAAGTATCTCACCCCTGATATCTCTGAGAAGCTAGAAGAAAGTTTTCTGTTGCCACACGGCACCAGCAAAAGATAATTTTGGTTACTCTGGCTAATAGATGAGTATATGTAGATTTTTTTTATATGAGCATGTGACATACCAGATCTACTTTAACAATGTGCTGCTATATCTACCATAAATGACATTATGTACTATTTAGCTGCAAAAATTCCATTTAAAAACATATAATGTACTTGGCTCTTTGTAATTCCCAACCTGAAGCAAATTCAGAAGCTTTGTAATATCCTGCACTGGTATAAGTGTATGATTCTGCAGATGACAGATGAAACCATAAAGTGAGCATGATGTAATAAGATATAAAGCACAGAACATGTAGAAAAGAAGGTTCAAGTACAATGAGCAGATCATATGTGTCCGTAATGGCATTACCTACATACAAAGTGTAAGATCTAGGCTCTAATCCTAATGTGTATGTGTGAGCTTTTGGACAGATTTTGATGGTAAATGTAATTTCTGTTCCTTGATTTATCACCATGTACCCCAGTTATGGAATGTCTTAAGATTACATTGGTGTATCCACAATACAGTACATTACAGTACATTGTAATTTGTAACTAAGCTATTTTTTTGCAAATTAAAATGTTATTCTTCGCCTGCCCGAGGACTGCTCAGTCATGCTAATGCTAACATTCAGGCCTTTGAAAGGAAGAATCACTTTGCATTGCTGATTAAATTATTGAAAAGTACAACATAAAAAAGTATTTTAGATGGATAGAGTCGGATGTTTTTTTATTTAACTCTTTCCTATGAAAAGTAAAATATTTGTGTTCTTCCCGAGCCATGATGACATGGGAATTACAAGTAGTCATCTGATGGATCTGATCATTGGCCTCCTCCAGATTTTATATAATGCTATGCATTATCAAATCAAGTGCTCCATGAAACATCCAAGGACCATGCATGTCGCTACACTTATGTGAAGATCAAAACTCATTGTTTGGTGGACCAACCAGCTAGACATTGGGCTCTTTCTCCTTCCTTGTATTGATCCGAAGCTTACATTTATCTCTACTATAGACATTAGAAGTACCCACTTATCTCCAACCAAATTTCTGTAATAATATATATATGAATAATCTCACCAATCCCCTTCAGGTGCTAAAACCTCCTTGATCTTTTGATGTTCTGCTTTTATTAAGCTCTAGTTTTGACATGATCTGTTGACTTGCAACAACTGAGTTAAGTCCAGGTTCACACTGGGTTTTTTGGTCCGGAGCCTAAGGTGGAGGCGCCTCAGGTTCCGGTCCAAAATACAGGTAGCTGCAACTGGATGTCAGTGCTCCTGATTAGGCCCAAATGAATGGGCCTAGTCGGGAGGAGGGAGTGTCTTCAGGTGGATTTGCGAGGTGACTCCGCCTGAAGAATGAGCATGTTCATTCTTGTTTCCAGGAGCAAAGAACAAACAGCTCCTGAAAAAAGAACTGACCAGCACAAATTCATTTCAATGGGAGCCGTCTTTTTAGTCAGGATTTTGAGGTGAATACGGCCTCAAAATCCTGACCAAAATACCCTGTGTGAACTCAGCCTAAAACTGCAGCCAGTAACTAACTGCAACGGTCACAAGTCATGTGTGGCAAGTGGATAGGTCACTCATTTTAAAAAGGGGTTTTCTAGTGAGATAATTTTTTGTTAATTTTTTTTAAAAAGACAGTTGGCTCTGCCCAGTGCCTTTGCGAGAACTCATTTGCATACCGAAGAAAACCAAGTTTTCTACTGAACGGCGGCACAGAGAAGACATCTAAAGATAGGAGACAAATAGCCTTTCTTAAGGCTATTCTGACGTGTTAGAAAAAAGGGTATCCTATGATAGGATGACTTTAAAAAGATGATAGTTTATAGAAATATGTACGAGTAGCACTTATTTCATACAAAAAACCCTGAGCTGTGTCCACCTTTGTGCCTCAAATCTAAAAACAGATGTTATATGGGTTTCACACCTAATATTTTCTGTGCTTCAGATCCGTGAATGCTTTATGACTCAAACAAACAATCTGTCTGCAATCACAACAATATAGAAGGTTGGTAATACATAATACATAAAATCAATTAACATCAAAGCTAATAGCCACATAACAGAGATCATAACTTTGATACTAGCCTCATTTCTGTCATGGGTTCTGCATATGTAGACAGGAAGGCCGCTGAAGCCATAATTTTTTTATTGGTTGTTAAAAAAAACTAGTACCAAAATCTCACAAAAGAACGGGCAACACTCGTGGGGCAACACAGTGGCTCAGTGGTTAGCCCTGCAATGCAGGGGTCCTGGGTTTGAATCCCGCCCGGAACAACATCTGCAAGGAGTTTGTATGTCCTTCCCATGGTTGTTTGGATTTCCTCCCTTTTTACAAATGACATACTTATAGGAAAAAAAAAAAAGTACATTGTGATCCCTATATGAGGCTCACAATCTACATTAAAAAAAGAATGAGTGACACTCAATACCTTTTTTATGGCCCTTTCCATTAATTGTCTTTGATCAGTTTTATTTGCTGGTAATTTTTCTGAAAAAAAAAATTATAATGCTCAATAGACAAGAAAAAATATTTTTTGATAACTGGTTAGTCATAGAGTTCTCCTGAAGATGAAAATATATCAAGGCTTTAATGTAAGGCTTTATGGCCCATTTATGTAGGGTTTTTCTGTCCGCTTGAAAAGTCGGACATCTTTACAAGCGGACAGTGAAGGAAGGGCACGGAGTGCAAAAGAACGCACCCGATCGCCATTTAAATAAATGACAGGTGTCACGGACACAGCTAGTGTCCGCTCCTAATGTCCGTGTCAGATTTTGAGCGGACACTAGGAGCGGACACTACCTGTTGGACACAGATGGTGGTGTGAACGCCCCCTTATTGTTTCAGATGACTAGTAGCCAACATACCAATTTGTACATGTGGAACACTGTTCTGATTGCAGATTCATGTTTTATTTCAGTCAATGAGAAATCTTAATATTTGATGCATAGATATGTAAACTACAAAAATAGACATTTCCATAAATGTGGGACAATAATATTACACATGTACTTGAACTAGATCACAATTATATAACTTTATCCATATTCTACCCAGAAATGAAAAACTGAAAACCGAAAAAAAAAAGAAAAAAGTATTTACAGTCTCATAAGATAGAACAGCTTTTTGACTGAGGTGCCTGTTCGGCTAATGGGACATTTCCTCCATTTTCTTTTCCTGTCACGGCTGGAGCTGTTGAGACAAGAAGAAATTTTATATCAAGTCCATATCTTTTAATTAAAAGTATATGAATTTTTGTAGCCCGGGCTACCTGCATAAAACATGTCACTTATATAGGCAATGATGGGCACCAGTAGTATAATCTAATTTTATTATACCAGCCAGCTTTGCTCCATAAGACCCATGCTTCATTGCATTATTATTACCTTGCTTTGGAGGCTGGTTGCCTTCTTTCTTCTGCTTCTCCTCTTCTAGAGCTTTCATCTTTGCTTCGTGCTCATCAGCCAATGCCTTCCATTCCTTTTTGTTGTTGAGGATTCTGTCGTACATCGGTTGTATCTCAGGATGGAATCTTGAGAACTCCTGGAGTAAGACAAATAACATCCAGTAAAGATCAGAACTGGTTATACGGGATGTGGTAGCCATCGAGCTTTATCTCAATGTTACCCTGTGTGGTTGTGATTAGTGTTGACTTCTTAGCCAAGAGAGTGGCAAGTTCACTGGGAGTGGCAATAGATCAGTATAGTGTATTTTAAGATTTTACATTACATGATCCATTTATGGCTCTGATAAGTAGCTACAAAGAATAACCGTACATACCGTAGAGGTAGCCCATGCAACCGCTATAACACTCTTTGCTACTAAGTAGGGGTAATAGTAATAATAAGTAAATTGTGAATTTTTTTCTCAGTACACAAATAAATATATTGTATAGTAATATGTCAGTAAAAGATAGTTGGCATCTGAAGTCACTGGCAGTCTTATGGGACCCAAGACTTCTGAGCTGCGCCTTTACATGGATGCCTGTACTGAATTCAGAGTGTAATGGTATTAAAACACCCATTCAACCGTACAGAGATCAGTCACTCATCAGCCACAGGGTAGGCCATCAATGCTAAAAACCAGATAACCCCTATAATACTAGCATTTTGATGTCTTAAAATAATGACTGATTTTTCTAACTTTATGATATTAAGACTGTAGCTATAAGGGTTAAGGCTATAATTGAGCCCCAGCAACTTGAGACCTTATTGTCCACTGAGCCACATCAGAAATTGGCTACTTGTACATGAGCACATTAATTCTAACAAAATTGTTTCCCTACATCAGGGGTATGCAAATACTTTTAATAATGGTCCCCTGACTGTGTTGCGTCATCAAGTAAAGGTCCGAGCTGAACATGTCCAATATTTGTGATATTTTGGGACAAAAAGACGCATTTGACTGTAAGAAGCACACAAACATTAGGCATTATAGGAGCATTATAGGCTGGGTGGGACACTACAGAACATTATACAGAGAAAAACCAAAGAGCATTATACTGTGGGTGGGGGCATTAAGATGCTTTATACTGTGAGGGGTGTATACACAGGGTTATGCCCCATTATTATGCCTCCTCCCACTATATGCTCCTTAGTACCCCCCACAGTAAAATTGTCCATTAGTGCCCTCACATATAATTAATAGTAACAGCGGCTGGGAGAAAGGGATCAGGGCTTGGGGACAGCGATCATTAAATGAAGGTTTCTCCCGCCCGCTATCCTAATAAAAGAGTCCGGTGGTAGTGGTCTGGACAGCTGCGGTCCAAGTTCGGATCATGTCCCGCCAGTTGGGTATCCCTGCCTTACACAATGACTATATGTTGTAATATACATTAATACGGTTCTTTTTAATAATTGAATCAATGTTGTAGAAAAATAGGAATAACTTACCTTATATACAAATGTGCACACAAAATCAATAAAACCACATTGTAATTTAGGTAGCTCTTCTGCTTTATTCCTGTCCATCATTGGCTATAAGAAAACAATATAAGAGTTATGCTTTTACTTGAATGTTGTCTGTATTGACTGTAAGTTCAATAAATGTAATACTGCCCATTGCTATACTGTCTGGATGGCAGCCGTTCCTAGAACAACATCTAAAACTGTATACCTTTATCACAACTAATTGTATACTATGCCTTATACTTAGAATTATGGCAACAAGTAATTTCTATCATGTTGTATCCTGAGCTTGCGGCTTACAGTGATCTTATTGTAGCAATGACAATATAGCCATTTGTTTCACAATATCTGAGTCAGACATTATCTAACAATACTACATTTAGTAACTTACAATAGGGTTTTGTTGCAGTACAGTTCTTTCCAGGTCACCTTGCTCCCAAAACTCAGCTGCAACCAATAGAGCAACCTATAAGGTAAAGTGAAGGTGTGACATAGTAAATTTATTATATAGATTGATAAATGTAGCAAATTTAACTCGATATTTAATACAGTATATGCACTGGTGCACTCTTTTATTGTGTTATAGTGGTTGTACTACCAATCAACTTATCCCCTATCAACAGATTAAGTTCCAGATCAGTGAGGATCCAACTTCTGGGACCTCCATTGATCATGAGGGCGGTGGTTTTCTGCTCCCTTCTGCTTCATTTACTATATATCTATGTAGATCTATGTGATCTGCTGATCCTATAGAAATGAATAGAGCAGAGTCTAAGCAAAACATCCCTATTCTCATGATTGGTGGAGGTTCCAAAGGCTAAACCTCAGTGATCTGCAACAGAGAAGATTTTAAGATTTCCTGCCTATGCTCATCTCAATCTTTTGCACTCAAGTAGTGTCAAAAGGGTTTAGCCTTCACTCAGGGTTTACCTCTCTTTAGAATAATTTTATGGTGGAAACCAGTGGTGGTCAATGATGTTCTGACATATATCTATGAAATATTAGAACGTCACGTCCTTTTTTAATGAAAGGGTTAGGTCAGCATACCTTGCTCTGAATCTCCCAGGGTTTTGCAATGGCTGACAGGTCACACGCAGTCATCATCATTGCCCTTAAAAGAAAGAAACTCTGTTTCACTGTATAGATAACATGCACCATATTTATATGTTCAGTATATAATAAGTATAATTGTCAGGTGGGCTAGTATACTGATTACCTATCATCCTACTATGATTACTATATCATTGTAGGTACATGGTACATTCATTGCACTGGATAACTACTATTGTACTGATATCATTGTTACCATTAATAAATAGTCCCTATGGGATTTTTATATTAAATGTCCTAGGATAGGTTATCAGTATCAGATAGGTAGGATGCCCACACTCACTACCCCCACCGTCCAGCTGATTGAAGGAACGAATGCAGCAGCCCCTTTACTGTATACCATACTGCTGTACATAACATAGTGGTTGTGACAACTGATGTCAGGTGGTACTAGAACATAGCAGTTTGAGCAGTGGTGTAACTAAAGTCTTGAGGGCCCCAATGTAATCTTTTGTCCGGGGCCCCCTACCTCATCCCTACAGCAAATGTTTTATACTGATGGTTAAGGGTGCTTAGGAGATTAATCCACCTTAGTGTGGTTAGGGTAATCTGTGGGTCTCCTTGGCTTATGGGTCAAATGAAAGTTGCCATCTTAACACTGATGCCGGTGCTTATGATTAACCCTCTAAAGCTCCTGGGCCCCAGAGACACTGCAACCTCTGCACCCCCTCAAGTTAAGCCCCTGAGTTATAGCCACAAACGCGTCCCTTCTGTATTATCTGCTCACCGTGCTTTTTTGTTCATCTGACACAAATTCACATTTGTTTGGTTTTGTTACAAACCAAACAATTTGGATTATTCAAATCGAACCTGGTTCATCACATATCAGTTCTCCCATCTCTTGACCTCAATGACATCAAAAAATTTCTGAAATTCGGACCTAAAATATCTTGTTCATAAATAGTCTCTCTCTCTATATATATGTACATATAGATAGCTATCTATAGTGCATACAATCAAACATACATAGTACAATATACATGTAACATACATAACAATTTCTTTGCGGGTCTGTTCCAGCATCATGTACTCTGTCCAAACTTTTACATCTTCATACGTTTTAGACTGGTCTACTATCTTCTGGAACATGGCCCTCTTTCTATAAAAGAAAAAAAAAACAATGACAATTTTGTGCACATCATGCAGATTTGTATATGTCATAGATGGAAATGTAATACTAATCAAACCATTACATGCAGTTTAGGCAATTGTATCACTTACAATGCAGATACATAAGGGTTACAATAGACAACGTCACCACTTTCATTCCAAACCCATATTCTCTACATTTTTGCATAAATTATTGTGTCTATTTGTCTGACAGCCGATCATTATTGGATAAGATGATAGGGGAAGATGCAGATAACAGGGTGTATAGAACTCCTGCTACTGCCTTCCTCTGACAACAGTAAATGGATTCAATGAAGGCTGTCAGAATATAATGCATTTTATGCTAATCCAAGCTATTTATCCTGCCGCATGAATATTAATATCAGAATCTAAATATTAGGGCTTATTAACAGATTTTCTGAGACTGCTGGAAAAACTAGGACAAGACCAAAACATGTGAATGAGCCCTTATATTTCACGCATGTGATACTCTAAGTATTGTAATGTGTCATAGACCCTGATCAGAAGTCATAGAAGGAGGCCATCTAAAGTGCATGCCTGTTTTGTGAGATTACAAAATGCATAGTACTTACCTGCTATCAGGGGTGTAACTACCGGGGTAACAGCGAAAGCAGCTGCCACAGGGCCCAGGACATTAGGGTTCTGGTGACAGCCGTTACTGCTGTGTTTTTTTTTTTTGGTTAATAGGCCATTACTGGCTGGAGTTACTCCAAATGGTAATGGTCCCTATTTACTTACCGATCCTGGCAGGGGCCGGGATTGGTAAGTGACGCCGCGCACCCCATAAACACTATTATTAATACTTGGGGTCTTTTCAGACCCCCGAGTATAATGATCAGAAGCCCAGGAGAGGTGAGGAAACATAGAAACACTATTACTTACCTCTCCGGGCTCCATACAGGCTTCCGGCCTACTTGTGTGACGTCCCTGACTTCACATGACCAGGACCTATGTCCTGGGTCATGTGATATCCCGGACGTAATTGAAAATGGCCAACAATAACGAGGAGTGCAGCGGAGCCTGGGAGAGGTAAGTAACAGTGTTTTTTATGTTGGTATCCCTCCTTGGTCTCATTATTATACTCTGAGGTCTGAAAAGGTCAGGGTCTTCGGCGTCGGTCGGAGGGAGCCCCATGTCCAAAGTTCGCCACGGGCCCTCGCCTAGTTATGACACTGCCTGCTATTCACTTACTGTATTCTTCAGTGCCTGTTCGCACATTGTGACTTCTGAAATCATAACTACTTTGTCCTGGGTGGTCTGAAATCTACCCCCTGGAGACTTAGGCTGAAGCTTTTTACCCTTCTACCCCAATGTTTTACCGTGCAGCTCTCTCATTTTAGGTAGGCTGCCATGTGCACACACAGGCATACTTCTCATACTTCTTCTGTCATGTTGTTTTTTACACAGTGAATACAGATGGAGGGTTCTCTGTCCGCGTCTTTCATTCCAGCGCTATTTAAGTCAGTTGCTCAGTTGCTCTCATGCGTCATATACTTTATAAATGGAAATGTGAACTTATCCTAAATAGTCTTCTGCTATATATTGAAGACAGCATCTATATTTTTAGATCTTGCTACTATACGCACTCTATAATATTAGTTTCGATTAAAACCTATTCATGTTATGACAGATATGCAGGTTATAAAAAGACTCTTGTTCTACTCCCTCCTTGCTGCTGATACAGAGGTAAACCATAACTCCCTTACTAAATGTACACAATCTTGCATCATGGGGGAAGAAAAGATTCCTATCTAACATGACAGTAGTTGGATAATTTGCCTGGATTAACTGAATATCATTTATTGGTATATTACTTATAACTCACAATAAATGTCTCTACTTGTATTAATTGTCATGTCCTTGTGCCTGCCATTCTAAGGCCTCGTTCACATCTACGTTGGTAATCCATTCGGGGGAGTCTGCATGGGGAATACCAAACGTGTTGACAAGCGGTGTGGCAGTGAAAGCACACGGATCCCATAGACTATAATGGGGTCCATGTGCTTGCCGCGAGATCTCCACAGGGAACATGTGGACAGGAAAGTACTTCATAATCTACTTTCCTATTTGCATGTTCCCTGCGGAGATCTCACGGCAAACACACAGACCACATTATAGTCTATGGGGTACGTGTGCTTTCACTTCACACCGCTTGCAAGTGCACTCGGTAGTCCGTTCAGGGGGTCCCCATGCGGACTCCCCGAACGGATTACCAAATGCAGATGTGAACCAAGGGTCACCTGTTGGAGTAAGGCATTTCTTGGCTTGACTGTAAAGAACCCTTTCCTAAGGCTAAGGCCCACATTACGTAGTTTTTCCTGCTGCGGAAACTCAGCAGAAAAAAAAATGCTGCGTTTTACAGTACCAGCAAAGTGAATGAGATTCCGGGTAATGCCATTCACACATTGCAGAAAAAGTCTGGAGAAAAAAAAACGCTACTTTTTTTCCTGCAGCGTTTTTTAGCTGAATTCCACAACGTGGGGCCTTAGCCTAAAACAGAATTCTCCTATAGAGTAGCTAGTCACCAATACACAAAATCATATGCAGGTGCAGGTGTGTATGAGAAGTTTAGTGTATGCGCTATATATGTTGGACGCAGAAATAAAAAAAGCAGAAAATCTGACGGATACTTACTTAAAGTATAAAGCCAAATCTGTTGCAATGATTGCAATATCCATCATGTGGATGGCATGATCATATTGTCTCCTGTTCAGGTTCTGATATATGTTTATAGTCTGTGAACAAGACACGAGGCATCAGATGGGTAAACTAACATAAAAATACAAAGTATAGGTATTGTAATATACAACATGTCCTCTTGGGTACAAGTAACCTGATCGTGACATTATACCATTTACTAATGATGTTTTATGGCTACTTATTCATAAAAATTTTCAAAACAAGTTGTAATGAATATAATAATATGTATTATTAATGCCTTTTCTTTTATGTTAGCATAATTCTGTATTAGTACAAGCTCATCAATAGCCAACTTTATTATGTTTAGTAATCATGGGAATCACGTTTAATAGCTGTAATTCTTATCCAACTATGGAAATTTCTGGATAACTGGTTCTTGAAGATCTACAGTATTTGCATATGATATCAGTATTACCTCATCTTTAAGAAGGGTCTTGCTAAATTCCAAATGGTGCCTTTCTAAGATAGATGACCCATGAAGTTTTGCTAGTGGATGTCCTGATCTGTAAAGAAGAATATTTAAGGTAAGGACCTAAGTTTACAAACTAATTCATTGTATGATGGAAAATAATCTTTTGCTCCATGTGCTTTGTGCATCGATATAATACAGTAAAGATTAATCACCACGTAGCAATACCTAAATTGTAATTTGTTAAGAATCTGAAATAATGTAGAGACTCGCTGGCATATTATTTTTCTACCTGATGCCATTTATTCATTTTTTGTATAAAGGGAATATTTTATGCCATGTTCACATTCTGTTATACAAACAATAACTTAAAGGGATGTTCTGGTCACAACAACTTACCCCCTTTCCATGAGATAGGGGGTAACTTACTGCTCTGTAGGGGTTGAACACTGGAACTCCCACCAATTAAAAGAATGGGGGTCCTTTGCACCCCATTTGCATGGAGCAGTGGTCAGAGATGCCCCCCTCCCACAATTATGTGCTGAAGGTATGTGAATGCTGTAGATTTCTTATCTCAGTTTGTCCCACTAAAACTCTTCTGCCCATTGCTCCATTTAAACCTAAGTGAAAAAACCCTGTCGTTATGATCAGAAGAATCCCAGCAGTACGATCTTCACCAATCCCGAGGATAGGGCTTGGGGTAACTTGAGGTGTTTGTAATACCCCTTCAATCTTTGGCCTTAAAATGACCAGGCTTTTACTGATGAACGGCAGTCCATGATGGTCAACTACCACCTCTGTCATGATCAATGATCGCATCCTAGCTCCAGATCAAGTCAATGCTTCCCTTCTAGATGAAAGGGGCATAGGTTGGTTGAGAATCCCTAGCAAGTCCATTCATAAATGATATGTGCTTATACATTCAACACTAAGGCAGCACATTGACAGAAGATGTATGTTAGCCAAACCCACCAATTTCTGCTTGTTAGACCAACCATACAATGCTTATGGGGTCTGTCTGACTGTTCTATGATGGCAGATAAGGAGGTAATGATCGAGCAATTGGATATCAATTGCTCGATCCTTTTGTTCATAGGGAAAAAAGCTGCTGCCAACTATGTCTTTCAGCAGCTTTCTCTCCTCGCCTATTCAGTACCCATGCATTGCTTGGCCTACCATTTTGTATACATTCAAGCTTGTCTGGCGTTACTTTCTGGAGAGTATTGATCTGATCTGAAGCTGAAAAATAGTGACTGGATGTGAGATTCCAGTGGAGGGTAATTGGGTTAACCAAAGGACCTCTGGAATAGACAGAAATGCCTTATTCTCTGCAGGAAAAGATTTGGAAGAAGTTCCTCTGAGCTCCAGAAAAGAAAATATAATTATGGCCTTGCCTAATAAATAAAAAACCTTCCCATTCATTACTTGTGACTGCACCCAAATGTCAAAGAGAAAAAAAGATATTTAATGTATATTACAGTAAACTTACTTCATCTGGTATAAGTTATTAGTACCCCGGTGGTCAATATCATGGCAGAATGCAGCAGTCACCATTGCCATTGCCTCCAGATCTGTATAATAACGTTTTAATTTTCCTGTCTAAAAAAGGAAAAATATAAAATCATACCCAACTGAAAAAGAAGTGAAGCTGATCATAAGTGGTTATAGTAAAAATGTGTTACTACAGGTTAGACCATTCACACTGGCATCATTGCTCTGTTCCATCAGCTTTGTCTTGCCCCATGGGGAGCACAATAGCCTGCTGCTCTATTCTGCTAAGTTAAAAATAAAAAACTTTATCTATGTGATGTCACTCTTAGCATTGTAGTGTTTTTTTTTTTTATCCAAATCTGTTTAGCAATTCCAAAGCTATAAGCCCTTTTGGCCCTAAACCAAACTTTTTTTGGTGACACCATGCTGTCTATTACAAATATACAGTATCTTATTACAGAAAAGTGTCTCTTTCTTTACTTATCAGACTTCTCTTCTCCCTCCCCTTGTGTCTTCTTGTACTGGTCATTCAATTTCAATTCACTGTTAAAATCCATATTTAGTGCAGACAATTCAGCAGCAAAATAAGAGATTAAGTTACACCTGCATTCTATAGAAGTCTATGGAGAAGGAAAAGGGAGGAGGAAGAACTGAAGAGAGTGCAAAAGAGAGAAACACATGCTGCTGCTGGCTCTAGTAAGTGTTATATCTCACCGCAATGCTGGATTCATAGAAGACCTGATAACTGGTTTTATATAATGTTTGCCAAACGGCTGCTCTATCTAAGGGCATGCTACAGAGGGTTAAGGGAGCAGGATCTCCTCTACGTGTGCTGTGTATGGGAGACATTACTGTACTCAGTTTCCACCTACTGACAGTTATAGGTAAACCTTAAAAACAGGAAAACTGCTGAAAAATGCCAGATACAAGTCAGAAGTGGTGCTACTACTCTTTGTGTACAGATATGACAACTAACAATGACATGAAACGACAATTACTCTTTATATTTTCCCTGGTGTCCTAAGATGTTCCCTAGCAGTCCTTACTAAAAATAATACTATGTATTTGAGCCTTACAATAAAAATGATCAACATGTATTATTCCTTCCTTACCATGAGAAGAGTGAACATTGTTTGTCCCACATTGAAGCCATGCCGCCAGTTGTGATAGGTAATTTTTCTGTATCCTTTGCTTACTGAGAATATGAATCGCACTAAAACCTGTATATACAGATGATTGATTTTGTTAATGATCATGAAAAACTTGTAAAATCCTGAAGACATGATAGCTTTTCTTGCTCGTCTTTCTAGAGATCATTTATAGTTCAATGTAAGATGAGAACAATTTGTTGCTGCATCCCCTCATGTCTAAGAGGTGATATTTGAAGTCATCCAGATACATTATATTGAGCGCCGTCTTTAGAAAGCTGCCCTATTGTAGGTATTTGAGACCCTTTTATGGGTCCGTTCACATGGAGGAAAATGGTGAGGAAATTGGTGTGGAATTTCAGTGCAAAAAAAAAGCCTCCCAAGTCAATGGGAGGCTTTTTTTTTCCAGCGCTGAAATTCCACACCAAATTCCTCACCATTTTCCTCCGTGTGTATGGACCCTAAGATGTTCTCACCAAACATTTCTTTAGAATTGTCAATCTAACCTATTTTATTCAGTTTTTCTTGGCCCACACTGCAACTTGTGCATAACAATTATATTACCTCTTGCGGTATGTGGAATTTGTCAACCACTTCTAATTCGTAGTACATCTGAATTGCACATTTTACTAAGAAAAGTTCAGTTTGAGGCAGATCACTGAAGTGGAACTCATAGATTTCAGCTTCCTCTGGATCAGGCAGTTCTTCTTGCTGCAAGAGAAGAAACCATTACATTAGTTAACTAATAAGATGAAAATTCTTTCTTGCTTATTACTTGGCAATGCTCTTGTGCTATCATTACTGCTATTTATAGACATAACATTGATAACAGGATCTACCTTATCATCTAACGCAATGGTAGATAACATGCGCCCTGCAAAATGTACTATACATTATGTATAAATTGTAGGTTGCCGATGATGTTCATTTTTGTCATGATAATATTGAGGATACTCTTAGTGCAATGAATCGGAGTAGAGCTGTGGTGCTTCAACATGGCCCGTACACAGTGCAAAGAGCCTTCTGCTTGCGACTCCACACACTGTATAGTTCAAGCACCAGGGGCAACCGAGCATAGCTGATTAGTGCCTGGTCTTGGAACCCATTGGATCCAATACTGATGACAGGTCATTTCTTTGAAAACTCCTCTAAGAGATTAAGCAATTTGAAGAAACAATCCAGGCAAAGCAGTTACTGCGAGACATTTATGAAGAATGCAATTTCATAAACCATTCTTCATTCATTCGGGTCAAGATGTGCCTGAATTATTATGAGGCTCTAACCTCTTAATAATCCTGGTACATCTTATGGGTTCCCACGCCCAAAATTGAAATCTGTGCCAGTCAGAGGCTGCTGTAGATTTCAAGTAAGGAGGAGGAGGAGTGGGGGGGAGGGAGCTGAGTGCTCCATGTTTGTTTTTCTGAGTTGTTTTTCCACTTATCAGTCGGTTTAATTGAATTTTGCTGATAAGGGCTGAGATAGGGGGTCTGTTACCTCTGTATGTAAGCACAGACCTAAAACAGAGTTTATTGCAAACTGACTCAAATCCATCTCTGCTACATCAGCTTCATATTGTGCAACTTCCAGTGATACTGTGATAATTTATTTACAGTCCTATGAAAAAGTTTGGGCACCCCTATTAATCTTAATCATTTTTAGTTCTAAATATTTTGGTGTTTATAACAGCCATTTCAGTTTGATATATCTAATAACTGATGGACACAGTAATATTTCAGGATTGAAATGAGGTTTATTGTACTAACAGAAAATGCGCAATATGCATTAAACCAAAATTTGACCGGTGCAAAAGTATGGGCACCTCAACAGAAAAGTGACATTAATATTTAGTACATCCTCCTTTTGCAAAGATAACAGCCTCTAGTCGCTTCCTGTAGCTTTTAATCAGTTCCTGGATCCTGGATGAAGGTATTTTGGACAAACAATTCAAGTTCAGTTAAGTTAGATGGTCGCCGAGCATGGACAGCCCGCTTCAAATCATCCCACAGATGTTCAATGATATTCAGGTCTGGGGACTAGGATGGCCATTCCAGAACATTGTAATTGTTCCTCTGCATGAATGCCTGAGGATTTGGAGCGGTGTTTTGGATCATTGTCTTGCTGAAATCTCCATCCCCGGCGTAACTTCAACTTCGTCACTGATTCTTGAACATTATTCTCAAGAATCTGCTGATACTGAGTGGAATCCATGCGACCCTCAACTTTAACAAGATTCCCGATGCCGGCATTGGCCACACAGCCCCAAAGCATGATGGAACCTCCACCAAATTTTACAGTGGGTAGCATGTGTTTTTCTTGGAATGCTGTTTCTTTTTGGACGCCATGCATAACGCCTTTTTTTTATAACCAAACAACTCAATTTTTGTTTCCAAAATGAAGCTGCCTTGTCCAAATGTGCTTTTTCATATCACAGGCAACTCTATTTGTGGCGTACGTGCAGAAACGGCTTCTTTCTCATCACTCTCCCATACAGCTTCTATTTGTGCAAAGTGCGCTGTATAGTTGACCGATGCACAGTGACACCATCTGCAGCAAGATGATGCTGCAGCTCTTTGGAGGTGGTCTGTGGATTGTCCTTGACTGTTCTCACCATTCTTCTTCTCTGCCTTTCTGATATTTTTCTTGGCCTGCCACTTCTGGGCTTAACAAGAACTGTCCCTGTGGTCTTCCATTTCCTTACTATGTTCCTCACAGTGGAAACTGACAGGTTAAATCTCTGAGACAACGTTTTGTATCCTTCCCCTGAACAACTATGTTGAACAATCTTTGTTTTCAGATAATTTGAGAGCGGGCTGTCCATGTTCGGCGACCATCAAACTTAACTGAACTTGAATTGTTTTGTAGAAAGAAATGGTCCAAAATAACTTCATCCAGGATCCAGGAACTGATTAAAAGCTACAGGAAGCGACTAGAGGCTGTTATCTTTGCAAAAGGAGGATGTACTAAATATTAATGTCACTTTTCTGTTGAGGTGCCCATATTTTTGCACCGGTCAAATTTTGGTTTAATGCATATTGCGCATTTTCTGTTAGTACAATAAACCTCATTTCAATCCTGAAATATTACTGTGTCCATCAGTTATTAGATATATCAAACTGAAATGGCTGTTGCAAACACCAAAATATTTAGAACTAAAAATGATTAAGATTAATAGGGGTGCCCAAACTTTTTCATAGGACTGTACAACCAATCCCTTATTACTGACTGTAAGCATGTACTACTATGAAGAGAGATGGCAGAGCTTTTCCTGGGAGACAGCAAGTGAAACCCCACCCACCAATGTACTGAGAAAAACAGGAAGTGAAGAGAGCACACAGTATGCAGGTTGCTGAACAAGCCAGTTGGGAATACCCCTTTAAGCATTAGACAGTTTAGTTATGAAGGTGTGTTCTCATTTACAATATTTGGCAAATCCAGCAAATATACCATAAATGTCAGGTTTGGCACTCCAGAGAAAAGGTTGCTGTGTATGTGTATGGCACTCTCCATTATATTCTATAATGTTGTGAAATGCATATCTGCTTTTGTATCCCCCATAAATTACACCTAAAATAGCATCTCTCACGATAAATGAGAGAGCCAGAAATAGCACCTTCACCTATTATAAATTTATTGTATATACAAATACTGCAGATATACCCTAATAGTCTCAGATGAAAATAACCCTTTATGTTTTCATTGAAGCCCTAGGGAGGGGTATAATTTGACAAGGTTGTCAGACCAAAAAACTTTTTTGCTCCGTAGAAAGCACATAATATAGAAGGAATTATAAAAGCAATGTTCTTATGGAAAACCTGCATATTGCTATTTCCAATGCAATAAATTAAAATCTTCTGATGGTGGAGGATTCCTTGATCCTGTGCCTAACAATGACTAGTCTGTAACTTTTTTAATCTTCCTTATGAAGAGATATTTTAATCAGCCTCCATTTATTTCTTTGCGAAAGGCCAAGGAACACAGGGTTCTGTGCAGATTAATTTATGCCCATATATTTTGCTGAGAGTTCTTAGAAAATTAAACAAGATGGAAATGAATTTCATATAGCTGGAGTCTATTACACCTGCATTTTTAACTTTCCCAGATAGGTAGGCCAGGTATTCTTTCCAGAATTTTTCCAACTCTGGTTATTTAAAGAAATAGCTAACTACTCTTGGAAAGTATCGGAATAGGAAGTTCTCTGCCAGATGATACTGGTTATGTATCGTTGGGCAGAGGCGTAGCTAAAGACCCTTGAGCCCTGTGCAAAAATTCAGCTTAGACCCCTTTCCTGTTCCCACTGCTTGCTTGATACACAACAGCAACAAATCTCAACTTTTATACATTTGTGTATGGACAAGTTGTACATAGCTGTAATATGACCCCCATAACAATCCCTGCTGCCGCACTATATCCCTGTCCTCTGACTTCATATGCCATATTATGGATGTATTCTAGGTGAAAATATATCCCTGATACAATACTGTGTATGCCAGAGATTAGATCAGATTCTGACATTATAATTTGTCCTTTTTTCGCTGTCATCAAACCTCAGACTAAACCCTGAAATTAATTTAGCAAAGCTGAAAAGGACAATAAGGCTACTTATCAAGTGCATATGCAGGTCTGTGGGGAAAATGGCACAGATGGTACATGGATGATATGGACTCATTCATTTCATGCAGTGAGCCCAGAACACAAAATGGACAGGTGTAGGATATGTTCTGAGTTTTGCTCCAAACTCATGGCCCCCTTCATGGAGCCATGATTATACACAGGGATGTGTATGGGACCATAAGAAAATAATGGGTCAATGTGTTTAATAAGATGGCTAGCTCACTAAGAAAACATATGTTCATGTGCATGGAGCCTAAGCAAATGAACTAGTACTGGATTTTACTTAATTCACATCGGCATTTGGATTCTGGGGACTCCCCGAACGGAAAACAAACACAATTGCAAGCGCTGTGCTGTAAAAGCACACAGACCCCATAGACTATAATGGGGTCCATGTGCTGGCCTTGTGCTGCCCGCACGAATCATGCAGGCAGGAAAGTAGATGGTGAACTACTTTCCTGTCTGCAAGGTCTCTGCGGAGGTCTGGCGGTAAGCACTTGGATCCCATGATAGTCTATGGGGTCCATGTGCTGTTACTGCACTTGCGTTTGGTATTCCGTTCAGGGGGAGTCCTCATGCGGACTCCCCCGGAAGGAATCCAAATGCTGATGTGAACAAGTGGTCACTCTGCTAACAGATTTGGTGCAGAGCGGCTTCTTGGATTCAGTGCCTCTTTACATCTTCAATGATTGTATAGGTTTGCCCATGATGTTGAGACTTGTAGTGCTTATGTCATAGCAATATTCTTTATCAATTTTCCGATACATTTTGATAATCTACGCTATAGATTTTTAATTGATAGTCTGCTGCCACAAATAGATCAGGAAAACATATTTTTGGACTTACCAATATTTCATACATTTCATCTTCTTCACATTCATCTGGTGGCCGATTCAATACTTCTTTGGTTTTCTGGGAAAGTAAAAAAGTACCATTAAAAATGCAGAAAACTGCAGCAAGATCTGGATGATATCACCTATCACCCCTCTATGCATGATGATGGACACATAGCTACCTATAAGTACTGTAACTCAGGAACAGCTGTTGCCCAATGTCTGCTTAATCTAGAGCCAATTCCTTACACATACAAGGATATTTTTTTTATATATATTTTTTGCAAATTTTCTTTGTTTAGTGTTCCTTTCTTTAGATACTGTTTAATGATCCTCAAAGAAGCCTGAATCCTTCCCAAATGATTTATTGTGCATATCGTTTCATATATTTCAGTAGCATTGATGTGAAGGATGTCTTCTTACCAGGATTATCTGTAATTCATCATTAGAGCATTTCACGTGATAATTAACCATATCTTGATAGATATCTTTTCTGTTCTCAAGCTTGTTCATCTTGTCATAAGTGTCAGTATTCAGGACAGACCAACCAAGGAACTGCGTCAAAGACTACAAGAAGAAAGGGATAAGGATAATATGAATATTAACAATACCAAGAGCATAGCTAGTATAGTTAGTGCACAGGTAGTAGTTGTATCTTGGTCATGGTGCCTGAAAAAGTCCAAAGGCCCCTCTGGCACATGACAAGTCCAACCAGTGTTATATATGGCACCTATCAATAAGTCTTTTATTTCTGAGTAGCGCCACCACAGAGGGAATCAAGCATTACACATCATTGAAATGAATGGGTTGTTTCTGTAATACAGGACATAACAGGTCCTTCAGAGCTAGAGACTCTCTTTGTCACTGTTCTCTACACTTAATACATAGACTTGTATTGTATTGTGTACTCACTTCTGTTAATACTTCGTCCATTTCATCAAATGGTTTTCCATCCTTTCTGTTGTAAAATGTGGCAACCCCAACAATTTCTTCCTTTTTGTTGACAATTGGCAAAGAAAGGACATTTTTAATCACCCATCCAGATTCGTCAAGTGGACCTTTCTATGGGTAGATAAGAAGGAAAAAAATTACAATTTCAAAAAGCTTCTGTTGAATGTAATGCTTTGTGCTGCAAACCACAAGACAGTATACATGAATTCACGCCGTAGTTTCACCAGAAGATTCGCTGTTCATTGGATCCTTTCCCTGGAGTAAGAGGTAATGGGTGCAACAGCTTTGTAGTATAAAAGTGATTAAAGAAGACCTTTCATGTCGTCCCCTAAGATGCTATATATTATAGCAAAGCTGATGGTGCACTGAATTAGCACACTTTGCATTTTGCCGGCATCTTCCCCGATTCCAGAGACATCGGTGCTCTTATTTTCAGCTACTGATATCACTGCATCAGAGGGGCTGGCCTCATAGCTCAGCGTCATCGCTGGGAAGTGAAGAACACCCCATAATGGTGCTGTCTACAGACATGAAGGTTCCTCTTTAAGTAAAGGTTCACAATATAATGGAAAAAAAATGAATATCATGAAGAAATATCCATCACTTTACCTGAAACTCGAAGTATTCATCAGAAGCTGTGTTCATAAGATTGCAAATCTGAAAGCAACAAACCAGGATTCATTATTCATTATATTTTATCATTTTTCCAGATTTGCAAACAATAACAATGTAAGTTTTACTGAACAGGTTTTTAATAGCTGTCTATGTGATCTGAACTGAAAAAGGATTTTCACGTAGGACAATCATTTTGTGTCAGACGATAAACTGATGACTGGCTATCCTACTGCTGGGACCTGCAACACTGAGCTATAGTCTGTACAGGAACCTAACAGCAGGTATTTAATGTGGACATTAGCTCTCTCACTGGGAAAATGGATCAAAGCACCCTGTCTAATAAAATCATTAGGCTGTCCATTTCACAAACAGGTGCCATGGAGACACTCCGTATAGGTGCACTATAAGGGTAAGTTCACACAGAGTTTTTTGGTCAGGGTTTTGAGGCCGTATTCACCTCAAATTCACCTGAAATCACTGGGAGCTGCTCAGGAGCTTTTTTCCGGGAGCCAGCGCCGGCACCTGGAAAAAGAAGCGAGGTGCTCATTCTTCAGGCCGTTTTGCGTCGCGATTCAGCCTGAAGACACTCCCTCCTCTGGACTAGGCCCATTCATTGGGCCTAATCTGGAGCGGAGTGCGCGGCTGGATGCTGGTGCAGTGTACTGGCTTTCAGTCCCGACTACCCGGCTTTTGGATCGGAAGCTGAGGCGGCTTCTGCCTCAGGTTCCGATTCCAAAAACCCAGTGTGAACTTACCCTAATAGCTGAGATTTCCCTCTGAGGCTTCCGACATTGAGTTTTCAAAGTGGGTTTTGGTTACCACACCACCAATTAAAGCCCATACCACTGCAGCATTTTTTTATTGCTTCCTTGAATTTTTAAAGCAACAACTTTTTTATTATTTTTGTGTTCACTCAGCAGTATGAGAACTTTATTCCTTCATGACAAATTGTGTTTTTAATGCCATTATTTTACGTCACTAAAATGCCACTATACATTGCAACTGCAGAGCAGGTTGGGTGATCAAGGCACATAGGGAACCAAGACCATCTATTCAACTGCTCAGATGCTGCATCATCTAAGGACTTGAACTACTGGGTGTAACGTCTCTATCTGTGCAGGTCTCTGCCCCACCTTCCTCTCGCACACTTCGGTGCAGGATGCGTGTTCAGTTATGATTCCTTGCTTTAGTTTTTTGTTGCTCTGTCTGAACACTGCTCTATTCTCTCATTTCTGTAATTGATTTTCACCACACCCATCTCCTTCACCTTGGTTTCCCTCTGCTCCTCTAATAGTTAATCTTAGCCTTCCGTTTGTGATTGACAGCTGATCTACCAATCAAGTCTGGGGCGGGTTCTGGACTTCCTATAAAATGGTCATCAACCCACACAGGTTTGCTGGCTATTGTAACTTGTCCTTTTCTCTTGATATTGTATTGTATTTGTGACTTCTGACCTTTGGCTTCCCTAGTTACTACTCTTTTGGATTTCGATTTGGTACTGTTTGTCTCCCTGGTTTGACCTCGGCTTGCTGACTCCTCTCCTGTGTTGTTTTGTCTTGTCCTGTTCTGTGTAACATTTATTCAGAGAAGGGATGGTCATCCAGTTGTCCCTGTCATTAGGAAAGTTGTGGCAAATAGGTAGGGACAGGGGCTGTGTCAAGTTTAGGGCTCACTGTCTCTGTATGTCTCTTCCTCCCTGGTTTCAGCAGCAGCACTAGGGAATTGCACAACTAGCAATTCCCTTACACTGGTTCAAACTTTCTGCCAATGGGTGTCTGCTGTATAATTCATCCGACTGCCACCACATATGGAGAGGGCTCAGCTCCTGAGTCTTCTCTAAACAACTGGACCAACATTATGACATACATGTATGTCAGATGTCAAAAAAGGGGATAAGATGTGTGCCCCTTTTTATTCATTTTTATACAACTAGTTAAAGCCTTTCAAGTGGATCTCTCAGGCCGCCTATCTGAGGGCAACATATAATAGAGGATGTTTTGCTGAGCTCAGGGATGTATATTTCTCTTTGATCTGATTCAGTATTTTCATGTACACGACAGCGTCAACTTAACACTTAGCAGAGTCTGTGGCTTGTAGCATCATTTTTGTATTGCATAGTAAAACTATTTTTATTATTCAGTTCTGCTGATAGTTGTATAACCAATATATGCAATGTGTATTATACTTACAAGACCATTTTCTGCAACATAAGTAGGAAGTTTACTAGCCAAGGCCCAATGATCCGCTGGTGGGTTCCTGTTAAAACATGATATTAAGCCTTAGTGCTGCAGTGTGTCCCTGCTATGAAAAATAATAAAACCTTATATATATATATATATATATATATATATATATATATATATATATATTTTTTTTTTTTTTTATTTTTTTTCAAGAAGAGTGCTGTCAGGTACCTGTGCAGACAACCCTGTAAATAAATCTTGGAGCCGGACCAGGAGAGTTGGACCTAGTTTTCAAGAGAGGGGCTGAACTAGTTCAACTACAAGAGATACAGATCATTATACTCCAGGTTACACTCTGGTAAACCCAATTTTCAGAGGGGAGATAGCAGCAGTGGATCTTCTTTATATGCGTGATAATGCTGTGTCTGTATACTTCATGGTTATGCTTAATTTACTGGGGTATTCCCAAGTGGCCCGGTCACCAACTTGCAGGCTGTAAACTCTGTTTACTTCCTGGTTTTCTCCATAAATTGGTGGGCGGGGTTTCACTTGCTGTTTCACATATAAAGCCAGTGGCGAGTCACTTCTATACCGCTGGCCTTGCATGCCTGCATATGCTCTTATCAGCAAAATTCAATTAGCAGAGCTCATAACTGGAATAACAGGGAGATAAACAGCTTAGAAATACAAGCTCCCAAGCTCTCAGCTCCCCCTCCCCTCCTGGGAACTACATCACTTGTCCTGGGGCAGAGAGATAAGAGCATCCCCAGGTCCATGGTTATGGAAACATAGTGTAAACAATGAAGTGAATAAATTAAGATAACAGGCAAACAAAGCAGTTTTGCTGAAGCAATGCATTTAGGAAAAGTCTTGAATCCACATAAGCTAGCAGTATAGATAGGATCCTTGAGATGGGACAACCTCTTTAACTAATAATCCATTCACTTGGACTGTAATATTAGGGCTAGTTCACACGAGGCTCTGCATGTACACATTCCATCACGGCTGCCGCGACGGGATGATGGTGCAGTGCACTGGTATCCCGTCGCGGCATTCCACGATGGATTAGGCCTAAATGAATGGGCCAGAGCCTTGCGCCGCGGATGCCGTGGATTATTCAGCTGCGGAATCCATGGTAAGATAGGGCAGCTTGCTTCTTTTTTTCTGCTCTAGCTAGCGGAAAAAAGAAGGAGCGGCTCCCATTGTAGTCAATGGGAGCAGCGGATTTTGAGGCGGATTCCACGTCAAAATCTGCTACCAACTTGTCCATGTGAACTAGTCCTTAAAGTCTGTACCAACACCAAACATTGGTATTTCTGCCTCTTGTCTTCACTTTTTAGTGGTAATCCATAAAAATTTCTTCAGATAAATTTTTTTTTTCCAACACACTTGGCCTCCAAACATCAGCTGTTTGGCACAGTAGTGGCACTTGGGTTAGTGCTGCGTCCACTTTACAGGTCAATGATGTCATATTCATTCATCACAGTGCTACAATACCAAGCACAGCTGCTATACAATATACAGTGCTCCATCAAGTTACGACAACCACTGTAAGCTGAATCCTCTGTAACGTGAGACCACAAAGGGAAAATCAGCAGATAACTAATATATATATAGCAAATCCTTACATGTACACAGAACACCAGTGACTGTCTCTCTGCTGTCTCTAATATCATGTCCTCGCTCTAACTGAAACTAAATCTCTCTAAGACTGAACTACTACTGTTTCCACCATCTAACAGATCTGTCCCTGATATATCCATTGCAGTCTCAGGCCTTACTATAACTCCTAGGCAGCATGCCCGCTGCCTCGGGGTCATATTTGACGCAGACCTTTCCTTCACCCCTCATATTGAATCACTCGCACGTTCATGTCACCTCCACCTCAAAAACATCTCCAGAATACGCCCTTTCCTTACCAGAGATACACTAAAGACACTTACTGTCTCTCTGATTCATTCTCGCCTTGACTACTGTAACTCCTTACTAATCGGTCTTCCCCTCACTAAACTCTCCCCTCT
Source organism: Leptodactylus fuscus (assembly GCF_031893055.1). Classification (NCBI taxonomy): domain Eukaryota; kingdom Metazoa; phylum Chordata; class Amphibia; order Anura; family Leptodactylidae; genus Leptodactylus; species Leptodactylus fuscus. The sequence goes on along the minus strand of NC_134269.1, from coordinate 165,141,647 downwards.
ACAATCTATTCTGAATGCAGCGGCCAGGCTCATCTATCAGGCTAGACGCTACAGCGATGCCTCTGGTCTGTGCCAGTCACTACACTGGCTGCCTATTCATTATAGAATAAAATATAAAGTTATTACTCTCATCCACAAGGCTCTCCATAAAGCCGCACCTCCCTACATTTCTTCCCTCATCTCTGTCTACCGCCCAACCCGTGTTCTCCGCTCATTCAATGATCTAACACTTACATCCTCTATTATCAGAACCTCCCACGCTCGTATACAAGACTTCTCCCGAGCTGCACCACTTCTCTGGAATGCTCTACCCCGGACAATAAGATTAACTCCCAACTTCTACAGTTTCAAACGCAAACTAAAGACGCATCTTTTCAGACTAGCCTATCACAATTCCTAATGCACAAAATTGTCTGAACACTGTATAAGCAATGCCGCCCCTGCTACCTCTTGTGTCACCCCCTCTACCTCATAGATTGTAAGCTCTTTTGAGCAGGGCCCTCAGTCCCATTGTGTGAAATGACGTTCTTTGTTATGTATGTCTGTATCTGAACCCTATAAATTGTACAGTGCTGCGGAATATGTTGGCGCTATATAAATAAAATGTATTATTATTATTATTATTATTAATAATAAATCCTTACATGTAAAAGTCAGAAAGAGCTGCTGGAAGATGGAAGTCACAGAACCTTTCTCAGCATCCTGAAAAATATATATAGTAGGCCCGAAAAATAACATGGCATCCAAAGGGAGCAGCTCATCCTGGCACAGGTAAAGAGCAGTATAGAACATGTAGTACTGCATACTATAGAGAGGCGCCATTAGCCAGCCAATCTGTATTTGAATCAGACTGATCTGATAATGAATTATGAAGGGGCACAATGGGTCAACTTCAGTCTGCCATGTTCTAAAGATTATTTCTTGTAATTCTTGCCCTTTTAAATGATCCAGCAGGTTTGAGTAGTAATGTTTTACATTCTAATATTAATATTTAATGGGTACAGTGGAGTATAGACCCGTCAAGTGAAATCTATTGCGCCACTGTTAAAACCCTTTCGTCATTCTAAAATTGAATAACACTAATTTAATTAAAACTTACGGAATAACTTTAATCTCCTCCTTTCCATGCAATATATAGTCGATCACTTTATAAAATGATATTTCCTGGAAAAAATGAAAAGTAAATTTATTTAAATGTTGTCGTTGGATGAAAAATACTTTTAATAGTAATCTTCCAAATAACATATTTGGCTGGAATAACTATTGGCCAGAGATAAACAAATGATGGATGTGAAATAAAATATTTAGTCTAAATTGAAATGAAGGATTATGATGATTCAATAACTGATAGGCCAGTTTGTATAGTTTAATACTTCTGCATTCAAGTGCATGTGGAGACAGAGGGCTCAGGATTACTAGGATTGAGCTGTATGGGTTTTATGTACTATATAGGGTATTCTTGTATCACATGAATGTAACTGGTGACTGGAGCGGCCTGCCCAGCATATGTGCAATAGCTTACAGCATATCCATGCAGGAATCATTTATACTCAGGTGTTCTTGTTTTATATGTGCTATATGTGGATTTATGTGTTTTTATGGATTTTCAATAAAGATGTATAATGCATGTTTTATTATTCCTGTGTGGTGTTGTATCATTGGTGTTAGTTCCTACTGAAATGAAGCAAGACCGGTAGTCGTCTGATTCGTTGCAGGTTTAGATCCTGAAGTCCTGGTCATAAACTGTTATTCCAGAGGGAGGTTAAACAACTGCTATAATATGTCTGATGTCATTAGATAGGTGTAAGAGTGACTACAATGGGAAAGTGCTACTACTGCATAGTACTACAACTACATCACTGTACTACTAGTTAGAAATAAACATTCCTTATATATTAAATACACCTAAAGCCAGGACAACAGTGGAAGTTAGGATGGGGAGTACAATAAGGAAGCAAATAGTGTAAATCTGAGCCTGATGCCATACTCTTCCATCTGGAGTCCTTGGTCCTGAATATGGGGGCACTTCACCCATGAGCACTGGCCACTGATCAAAAAATTCCTGTAAAAGAGCACAGTATTAGCAAGACCATTACTGCCACATATTAGGGGCACATACAAAAATGATACCAATGTTCTAATGTCTACATGCTATGAAAACATTCACATACTGGAGCCTCCTATATGCAAAACTGTATTCACACATGAAAGATAAGGAACTGACTGTTTACCATGGTACCTTATTCAATGGCACACAAACAAGTTATTTTTACTGCTGGTGTCTGTATGCGGCCTCTCCACTGTGAAACCATTTTTTTTTTTTGCATGGACACAAGGTCCTGCATGTTCGACTTTGTGTCCATGCAAAAAAAAAGGTTTCACGGCGGAGAGGCTGCATACAGAGACTGGTGGTTTGCTTTAAAAACCCATTGAAATGAACTGACCGCCAGGAAGCCGTTCCTATGCAGTCTTACCTGGCTTTTCCATGGACTCACAAAGGACAGACAGCGGTGCAAGTGTGAACACACCCTATCTTTCAGCTTCATTCATCATCTATAGTTAGTCTTTCACCATATTACCTTACGAAAAACTGCAAACTATTCAGGCCATCAGAGTGATGACATCAGCAGCAATGGCTGTGTGTACTTACTAACATATGTAAAAGTAAGGACACCCCAGGTCAAAAGACTCATTTCTAATATTCAAACAATACCAGACTATTTCTAAAACCAAAAATTCACAAATATGTAATTTATTTTTGTGAAAATGTAGGAGCTTATGTCACACAGGGAGAAAAAGAAACTCCAAGATCCAAGGAGAAGTGCCAAACAACAGCAGTAACCATTGCACCACCATGCAATATCTGAGGAGTTACCTACACTGACAGCTGGATCATTATGGAATTTCGGTTTAGTCTTTGATTTGAACATTCAAAATGCATCCCCCTTTTTTAGCTGTTTTTGAGTAAATTTAATAAGATACACCGGACACCTGCTGCCAATGACTCTGACGCCATCCCTGTGCTTGGCACTAGTACATCCCACAAGCCCTATACATGTATGACATGTTACACCAAGAGATTGGCCATTCCACTATCTATAAACAAGTATATACTAAAAGGTCTACATGGAATTGTATTAATAAACATTCACAATTGCTTATCAGTCAAAAATACCTTTGTCTTTGTCATGTCAAGAAGCCCCACTGAATATCTATCACAGTTAAGGAAGGCGCGGACTGTATAAAGGGCTTTGTGAAACTGTCTCTCAATGTCAGTAAGTTCTTCAAAGACTTTGTTGGCTGACCACAACAGGATCTACAGAAATCAGAGAATAAAAAACCTTACAATTAGTATTATTGTCTCTTTACACAACATTAACATATTTCTCCACAGCCATCAGCCATCCCCAGTAAACCAATTGCATCATTAGCATAAGACTTCAATGTTGCTTTCTTCAAATCTAGCAAAGCTATGTTATTACTATAATGTGTTGTGTAATGTGGTGGTAGCCATTGAGTTTTCTCAGGGGAGGTCATAAAATAATAAAATAAATGATACTCATCTTACCAATTCCTCACTACTGTCATTTTGATGTTTACTGGTCTCCAAGACATCTTCTTACATCCCAGGCAAGATGTATTGTAACCAGAGGAGGACCAGGATGTCTCAGAATGAGAGTATCAAGGGATCGGTAAGCTAAGTATGACTTCTTTTACTATTTTATAACATTCGAAGCTATTTTCCACATAAATTTTACATGGTTGAACAATCCCTTTAATGTATTATGGCTATTGCAGGAACCATATATCCACATACCTGACCTCTTCTAGTTTCACAATTGTGAAGGTAGGATAGATGATACACCTTGAGTATCAAGTTGGCAAAACTGAGGTACTTAAGGAACATCTGAAAAAGAAAAATATACAAGATGGATGTTCATGTCAAACACTACTTTGGCAAAAAAATGACCATTTTGATGGTTAATAAAGGTTAGAGAAGGGCTTTCCCTCTATGTCTATGACATTAATACATGCAGAGGTGTTTGGTTAACTCTTTAAGCCAGTGCTGTATGTAGATTTAAATGCATTTATATCTCAGCATTGGTTGAACCTGCCATACCAGGACATTTGCATTACGGTTTCTATGCAGCCTGTGCTATGCAGGTATGTAAGGGGTTTTCACTTGCAGATATATTTGGTGGCCTCAGGTGTTTTGGAGTCTTTCAGTTTTGATTATTTCCTACACGTCTTGTTGAGTTTCGTCCTCATTGGCATGTCACCTCTACATTGTCGTATTCTGCAATGTTATCCTGTGAGACTAGGTATAGAGGTATGCAATGTCAACCATCTGTTGGATGAAGCAAACCTATCATTTTATGTCTCCAAGTGACAGATCCTCTAGGATGGTGTAAAACTGAGATGGATTACTCTATTTCTCGAGCAACATCATGACATACCAATGTCATGTCTGGCTTGTAGGTCTAATTTTATGATACAGGAAAAATGGCACTTAATACCTTTAGACTGAACTGATTTTTCCAAAACGATCTTCAATTTGGTTTTCTTTTGCTTGAGCTAACCATAAAGTACTGTTTATAGCAGTGAAAGTTTGCATTGGTTACCTACAGTATATTCCTAAGCTTATAACTATAGTCAACACCCTACTCCTGGACAAAGCTGCGTCGAGCAATAACAATGAACATACTGCCAACGTTGCGTAATACAAGTTATACAACTTTTCACTGCTTGAGTCACGATATAATATATATAACAAAGAGAACTGTTGTTATGCCAAGGTTATATTCAGTGGCGTAACTAAAGTCTTGTGGGTCCAATGCAATCTTTTGTCCAGGTCCCCTACCTCATCTCTACAGTGAATTCTTCATACACAGACGCGTCCTATTTAGTTCCCTTCAAGCAGTGTCACTGTCTTTGTGTGTGAATCCACTTTGCCGATCTCTAGTGACACTAATCCTCACCATGTATAGGTATACTCTTGGTTAATATACACTATGTGATCAAAAGTATCCAGACACCTGGCTGAAAATGACTTACAGGTTCGTGGCGCCCTCCATCGGTAATGGAGAGGGCTTGCACCCCTTGTTGTTTTGCATGGCACTATCACAGCACAGGTCTACATTGATGTTTTAAACACCTTCTTGCTTCCCACTGTTGAAGCGCAATTCGGGGATGGCGATTGCATCTTTCAACACGATGGAGCACCTGTTCATACTGCACGGCCTGTGGCGGAGTGGTTACACAACAATAACATCTCTGTAATGGACTGGCCTGCACAGAGTCCTGACTTGAATCCTATAGAACACCTTTGGGATGTTTTGGAACGCCGACTTCGTGCCAGGCCTCACCGACCTACATCGATATCTCTCCTCAGTGCAGCACTCCGTGAAGAATGGGCTGCCATTCCCCAAGAAACCTTCCAGCACCTGATTGAAGGTATGCCTGTGAGAGTGGAAGCTGTCATCAAGGCTAAGGATGGGCCAACACCATATTGAATTCCAGCATTACCGATGGAGGGCGCCACAAACTTGTAAGTCATTTTTAGCCAGGTGTCCGGATACTTTTGATCATATAGTATATCTCTCAACACAAATAATACATTTGGTATCCCATGTATAATTGATAGTTCTTACCTCTTCATCTTTCTTTGTAAAACAACCGCCATCATTTTTGTTAACCGCCATTATTACAGCCACTACATCTTTGCCGTTCATTACAGGGGCTGCCAATATGGATTTTGTTGCATATTCTGTAAGGTTATCTACGAAACTGCAAAAGTGGGTGTCCTAATGAAAAAGAACATAGATTATCACATTTTCTATCATTTAATATTACATTTTAGAACATACAGTTAGGGCCAGAAATATTTGGACAGTGACACAAGTTTTGTTATTTTAGCTGTTTACTAAAACATGTTCAGAAATACAATTATATATATAATATGGGCTGAAAGTGCACACTCCCAGCTGCAATATGAGAGTTTCCACATCCAAATCTGAGAAAGGGTTTAGGAATCATAGCTCTGTAATGCATAGCCTCCTCTTTTTCAAGGGACTAAAAGTAATTGGACAATGGACTCTAAGGGCTGCAATTAACTCTGAAGGCGTCTCCCTCGTAAACCTGTAATCAATGAAGTAGTTAAAAGGTCTGGGGTTGATTCCAGGTGTGTGGTTTTGCATTTAGAAGCTGTTGCTGTGACCAGACAACATGCGGTCAAAGGAACTCTCAATTGAGGTGAAGCAGAACATCCTGAGGCTGAAAAAAAAGAAAAAATCCATCAGAGAGATAGCAGACATGCTTGGAGTAGCAAAATCAACAGTCGGGTACATTCTAAGAAAAAAGGAATTGACTGGTGAGCTTGGGAACTCAAAAAGGCCTGGGCGTCCACGGATGACAACAGTGATGGATGATCGCCGCATACTTTCTTTGGTCAAGAAGAACCCGTTCACAACATCAACTGAAGTCCAGAACACTCTCGGTGAAGTAGGTGTATCTGTCTCTAAGTCAACAGTAAAGAGAAGACTCCATGAAAGTAAATACAAAGGGTTCACATCTAGATGCAAACCATTCATCAATTCCAAAAATAGACAGGCCAGAGATAAATTTGCTGAAAAACACCTCAAGAAGCCAGCTCAGTTCTGGAAAAGTATTCTATGGACAGATGAGACAAAGATCAACCTGTACCAGAATGATGGGAAGAAAAAAGTTTGGAGAAGAAAGGGAACGACACATGATCCAAGGCACACCACATCCTCTGTAAGACATGGTGGAGGCAACGTGATGGCATGGGCATGCATGGCTTTCAATGGCACTGGGTCACTTGTGTTTATTGATGACATAACAGCAGACAAGAGTAGCCGGATGAATTCTGAAGTGTACCGGGATATACTTTCAGCCCAGATTCAGCCAAATGCTGTCAAGTTGATCGGACGGCGCTTCATAGTACAGATGGACAATGACCCCAAGCATACAGCCAAAGCTACCCAGGAGTTCATGAGTGCAAAAAAGTGGAACATTCTGCAATGGCCAAGTCAATCACCAGATCTTAACCCAATTGAGCATGCATTTCACTTGCTCAAATCCAGACTTAAGGTGGAAAGACCCACAAACAAGCAAGACCTGAAGGCTGCGGCTGTAAAGGCCTGGCAAAGCAATAAGAAGGAGGAAACCCAGCGTTTGGTGATGTCCATGGGTTCCAGACTTAAGGCAGTGATTGCCTCCAAAGGATTCGCAACAAAATATTGAAAAAAATATTTTGTTTGAGTTATGTTTATTTGTCCAATTACTTTTGAGCTCCTAAAATGTGGAGTGTTTGTAAAGAAATGTGTACAATTCCTACATTTTCTATCAGATATTTTTGTTCAACCCTTCAAATTAAACGTTACAATCTGCACTTGAATTCTGTTGTAGAGGTTTCATTTCAAAACCAATGTGGTGGCATGCAGAGCCCAACTCGCGAAAATTGTGTCACTGTCCAAATATTTCTGGCCCTAACTGTATGAAAAGCTGACATATTACTGCACAGCCTAAAACATTAAGAATAAGGAATCAGTGGAAGAGAAAGGGAAATGACCCAATATTCACAAGCCATATAACCCGCTGTTAAGAAGTGTTCACTAACTACATGTAGAAATTTGTTCTGTCAATTGAATATATTTTATAGCCCTTTACTTTAGCAGTCCCTAGAGACACTAGACCGCTATAGCAGTGAGCATGGATTATTTGCATATATTCTATGTATTTATCATTTCATGGCTGCTGACAGGAGGCTCACAGATTAATACAGAGTATTAAGACCCCTAATATATGGTGTCCTTGGAAAGTGTCCTGCCTGACTACTTCTTGATCCAACATTTATGATTTTAGACCCTCCCTGATAAAGTCATTGTAATGTAGAAAACAATTTATCTCCTCCATGCACTTTCTTAATACATAAATTAACCCGAGTACTGTCACTGATCGCAATAACATTTGATTCCAGCAGATGGCAGGCTCTGCACATTTTTACCTTTTCAAAGAATGACTTTTTTAAAAATATTATCAAATAAATTGAAGTCAAGTCCAGATATCTAGCTTTCAGAAAGACTTACTGCGCTTAACAGAGATGTAATTTATATGTCTTTAATAATTGCTTTATAAGTAGTTTATTCATCTAATGCAATTTGTGATGTAAATAGCTAACACGTATAAGCAGATAAGTAATAAATAGTCATTTTCAGTCCGTACATTGTTGCCACACAAACAATGTCCAGCATTCTGGAAGGACGGTTTATCGTCACATGAGTATAAACATTACCTTTGCTCACATATAATACTACTACTGCCGTATTTTGGTAATATAAGTATTCCTGATGATTTTTGTTTTTTTTCCTTCTTCCATGGCATAATCCTATTTCTTATCCTTTTTCGCTGCCACATTACCTTTTACTCTTATTGCACTTATGGAATCTTACAAGTCTGAAGCTTCTGATAGTTGTAAAGTTTTGTGCACATATGTACAGTACTATATGCCTATGGTTCTGTTGGGGCACAAGACAATGACTATATAGAAAAATGACCTTTTATAGCAGTGAGGGATCTCTGTGCCCTGAAGTATGATAATATGGCCTCTCAGTAATACATGTGGTTTTGAGCATTTGTGACTTTTTCCTTTGAGGGTACCTAAAGGAAAAGGTTTTGAAAAATCGTCCACATACCCTGGAAGAACTTAAGGACAGACAGTGGCGGTTCAGGCTTTGCGGGGCCCTGGGCAATTGACTGTGGCCGGGCCCTACTTACAAAAACCCGACATGTAGGTTTTTTCTGTCCGCTTGAAAAGTCGGACATCTTTAGGACAGGCACGGAGTGTAAAACAATGCACCCGATTTCCATTTAAAGAGGTTCTATCAGCAAAATTATGCTAATAGAGTCCCACATATGCGTGAAGCCTTTAAAAAGGCTATTCAGGCACCGTAAATGCTATATTAACCCCCAGTCCCGTTTTTAAATAAAAGCATAAAAACATATATGCAAATCTTACTGAACATGCACCGGGGGAGGTGATGCACGATGCCGCGTCATCTTCGGGCACGCCTGCCTCTTCTGTCTTCTTGGAGCGACGCCCTCTGGTCCCGTCTCTTCTGCCGGCTTCCTATTGGTCTTTTTCCGGCTTGAGGTCTTCAAATCTCGCGCCTGTGTAGTAGCGCTTCCCTCCGGAGCGCTACTACACAGGCTCACTCACCATTTTACTTAATGGCAGTTTGCCAGCGTGCAGTACACTCGTGTAGTTCTACGGGGACTGGCAAGTGAGCCTGCACAGTAGTGCTCCGGAGGGAAGCGCTACTACGCAGGCGTGGGATTTGAAGACAAGAAGACGGAAGAAGACACGGGAACCAGAGGGCGTAACTACAAGAAGACAGAAGAGGCGGGCGTGCCCGAAGCTGACGTCGCACCATGGTGCGCGTTCAGATACGATTAGCATATATGTTTTAATGCTTTTATTTAAAAATGGACCCGGGGTTTAATAGAACATTTACGGGGTCTTTTTAAAGGCTATTCACGCATATATGGGGCTCTATTAGCATAATTTTGCTGATAGAGCCCCTTTAAATGAATGCAGAATGTCACGGACACAGCTAGTGTCCGCTGCTAATGTCCGTGCAAGATTTTGATCGACATTAGCATCGGACACTGACGGTAGTGTGAACGCCCCCTAAGATACTCCATGTGCCTCATATTAACAGCAATGAACCCTATCATGTCCTTCACATTAACCCCCTGTGTGCCTCACATATGTGAGAGACATGGAGGTGATAATGAAGTATCTTCATGATTAGTACCCCCATATATCTCACACATCAGTAACTCTTATGGTGAGGTACACAGGGGGTTAATGTGAGGGACATGATGGGGTTAGTTGCTATTAATATGAGGCACATGGAGTTACCAAAACTAGATGAATAACTCCAAATACCTGACATTAATAGGCAGAGTAACCCCCCCTCCCCCCTCCAGCCTGTACCTGGGTGTTCTGTCTTTACTTTCACTTCCTGAACTTCTCCCTCTCATGTGTAAGATGCAAGACGGCAGGGATCTTCTGTAGAGCGATAAGCTCCGCCTCCTCGGCTCTCCTCACCCCCTCAGTGGTTGACAGAGGGCAGCCAGAGAAGGGGGGTGAGGAGGGAGCGTCCTCTATCCATAGTTGCAGCTCCCTGGCTGGCTGCTGTCTATTAGCCGATGCGCAGGTACACAGTGTGCTTCCGACATATACTTCCTAATAGGAAAAGTATATGTGTGAAGCACACTGTGTGCAGGGAGCTGCAGCTACTGATAGAAGACCGACAGGGGGCCCCTGCAAGTGCTGGAGCCCTCGGCAATTGCCCTGCCGACTGACCCGAGTTTTGTTAGGTACGGGCCCTGCCGCGGGGCCCCGCTAGGCGCAGGGCCCCGGGCGGTTGCCCGGCTCGCCCGGCCCTGGATCCGCCCCTGAGGACAGAATCAGGGAGGAAGTTATGGCAATACCCATCCAAATGTGCAGAAGAGCTGTTGAAAACTTCAGAATTCGCCTTCAAGAGTGTATCGCTGCTGACGGCCGCCATCTTCCTGATATCATCTTTAAAACTTAATGTAAAAAAACTAGATTCTGGACTGAATTAAGCAATATAAACATAATTTCTGTATGTTGAGTTGTTTTTGTTTTATATCCCTTTAAACCCGGTTCATACCTTTTGCCCCACCCTACACATGCGGTGCACACTCTGGCAGCATCGGGATTCTCAAGAATGGCATACAAAATACCATTATTTTTACTAGGACATCAGGGTTACCTAGAGATTTGGATGGTATTGATCGACACAATACTCCCGGATGCCTGGTGAAACTCCTGGTGTATGTGAGCCATCGATTGGGTGCGGTTTCTCTAACCAGCACTCGTCGATCTCTATTTCCCAGTTTCGTGGGTCTGCCGACTTGGGGCACATTCCGACAATCACCGTTCACCTTCCATTTCATAATCACATAGGCCACTGTCGATTTTGGGTAATTCAGTTCGCTTGCCATGTCCCTTAAAGATCGACCATTTCTATGGTACCCCACAATTACCCCTTTCTCGAATTCGGACAACTCTGCACTTTGTGGCAACTTCCATGCGACTAATGCCAATGCTGTTTCCTATTTAACGGCGGAAGGCGTGATGTACATCACAACTACAGATATCTTCATTTGCATTGGTGCCCAAATACTTAATGGTAGACAGTGTATATATATACTGTCAAAGAAGCCAGAAAGTAAAATGTGACCTGTTTAGCAAAGCATATGTATTTCTTTAACCACCATGTATGTTCTTTTTATAAGTATTAGTCCTCCCCTCATATTCTACATCACAAATTTTATGTTTTGTGAATGTTAAGAATCTTTTCCGTACTCATAATAGTGTAATGTACAATCTGGAAAGAAGCACAATATGGAAATAACAAATTAAGCTTTGTATCTAGCATCTAACCACCAGCCAGCTAATGTGAATTGCTAAATCGACTTGTACCTCCAGGTTAATCTGGTACTATTCTAATTAAATTAGGATTAAGAGATTAGCAGCGCCTATGTTTGTTCTTTACATAACAGTTTGAACAAATGTCATATATATACTGATTCAATATATACATTTATTTTTTATGCTGGAAGCTCTGTCAGCTGCTCATGACTAGTTCCTTACCTTAAGAGTCCAAATGTTCATGTTTTAGTCTAGTGCCCCACGTAGTGGGACGCAGCCAAAAAACACTGTGCGAAAACCAAGGGCGTTTTAAAATTGCAGTATTTGCGGTGCGGATTATTTTTTGCAATGTATGGATAGGATCAGCCAAACTTCCTCCATTGAAATATAACATTCTGTTGTCAGGGGTGAAGTTAGGTTTTCTTTCACCAAGAGCACACATTATCTTGATCCCCCATTAGTGTGCCCCAGTCCCTCTAAACACATTGGGAAATATTTATGAAGTCTGTCATATTAATTGCCAGTCTTCATATCCTTGGTTCAGCCATGCATTGGTGCTGAAATCGAAATTGATCATTTGTGCAAGTAAATTAGCGTAAATGATATTAAATGTAGCGCAACATACATAAAACATTAGGAGTAGTCAGTCATGTAGACAGATCACTGGTGTTCAGGTTTCTATGGCTTGTAAACCTTTGAATGGGTCTAGTGATTTCCAGTGTGAGGAGTCGATGTTACTCAGTTAACACTGGACCCCTTCCCAAGAGAAAAAAAATGGCAACTTCTAACAGCAATGCGATTATCAAACATGTATGGCATATCCTATGGGTATAAAGTAAATGTCTGAGATGGGAATACTCCTTTAGGCCAGGTCCACATGTGGCGGAAACCACAGCGTTTTACAGTCCCTGTAAAGTGGATTCTGACAAATCCCACCCACACATTGTAGAAAAATATGCACAACGGCAATGCTGGGATTTCCAAAACTGAATTTTTGTAACTTGCATCATGTCAGTTATACCTGTGGAAAGACTGGTGGTTTCTCTATAGGTATAATGGAAGCAGAAAGTCCGCAGAGGAAAACTGGGGCCTTAGCCTTAAATGTAGGATGAGATAACAGAAATGAACCTATATGTCAACACCTCTACTCACAGGGATCTTGTAAATACCTTCAAAGCCTGAGGTAAGAAAAGTCTGAAAGATTGAACTTTTTCCCACAATGCAGTTTTAATACATTGCTATTAGCCAAATGCAGAGAAGGATCCGAAAAGGGAATTATTGTAAGACTTTATACCTTTTAACCCTGACTTTTGTTAAACAGAGATAACTTTTTTTCTCCCTTTATAATGCCAGACCACAAGGTGGCACTATTGTCCATGAAGTGAACGATCCTTCCACCAGAGGGACATTACTAATGGATTTGAGTATATGGTACTGTGAAAAACGTATTCACCTCTGTAGAAATTTCTTATATTTTTGCTTTTTTGTTATATTTACATTTTTCAGATTATCAAATAAATTTCAATATCAGACAAAGATATAACCTGAGTGAATATATTGCGCAGTTTTTGAATGATGATGTAAGTTATTAAGGGAAACAAGCTATTCAAACAAACCGGGCCTTATATAAAAATAGTAAGGGCTAGTTCACACAGGGATTCCGCGTGTGCACATTCCGTCGCTGCTTTCCGCTCTGGATTAGGCCCAAATGAATGGGCCTAGTCCGTATGGTGCTGTCACGAGGTGGACGCCACGGCTGAATCAGCCGTGGAATGAGCCTGAAGAAAGGGCAGCTTGCTTTTTTCTTTCCGCCAGCGGGAACAAACTGCTAGCAAAAAAAAAAGAACGCTAGCGGTCTACATAGACCTCTATTGTGAGGGGGCAGATTTTGAGGCGGATTCCGCGCCACAATCCGCCCCCTCTTGCCCCATGTGAACTAGGCCTACTTGCCCCCTAAATATGATAACTGGTTGTGTCACCCTTGGCGGCAACAACTGCAATTAGGCATTTGCCATAACTGACAATGAGTCTTTCACATTTCTATGGAGGAATTTTGGCCCGTTCTTATTTGCAGAATTGTTTTAATTTGAACCACATTGGAAGATTTTCGAGCACGAACGACCTGTTTAAAGGGAGTCTGTCAGCAGGAAAATCAGTATCAGATTACTAACAGTTCCTTGTGGAGCTACACTTTGCAAAGACGCATTTCCTATTCTGCATTGCAGCTCTATTTTCATGAAAAACTGCTTTTTATTCTTACTCAAAATAGCTGAAAAGGGTTTTAGGGGCTTCTCCTCTCTCATGATCATGGACTGTATATCACATGACCAGGGACTGTATATCATATGACCAGGGACTGTATATTACATGACCCTGGACTGTATATTACATGACCAGGGAGTGTATATCACATGGCCAGTGACTGTATATTACATGACGAAGGACTGTATATCACATGACCAGGACTATATATTACATGACCAGGGACTGTATATCACATGACCAGGGACTGTATATTACATGACCAGGGACTGTATGTCACATAACCAGGAACTTTTTATTATATGGCCAGGGACTGTATATTACATGACCAGGGACTGTATATTACATGACCAGGGACTGTATATCATATGACTAGGGACTGTATATTACATGACCAAGGACTGTATGTCACATAACCAGGAACTTTTTATTATATGACCAGGGACTGTATATTACATGACCAGGGACTGTATATTACATGACCAGGGACTGTATATTACATGACCAGAGACTGTATATCATATGACTAGGGACTGTATATCACATGAGCATGGAATGTATATTACATGACCATGGACTCTATATTACAATACCAGGGACTGTATATCACATGACCAGAGACTGTATATCACATGGCCAGTGACTGTATGTTACATGACCATGGACTGATTTTTATCCACTGGGAGCAAGCAGAATGAATGACAGCAAGCAGAGATCTAGAAAACCGTGAGGAATTGATACAGAAAGTATATTGGAATATTGCACAGATTTTTATTATCCAAACAATAACATTTATCTCTTAATATTGGACAACGCCTTTAAGTGATTTCTTCATTCCACTGGTCTGGCAATAAACATGACTAGGTGCGGCTAGTGAAATGGAACATTTTCCAAAAAATGTGGATACTCACACGGGGGAGGGGGGTATTTTTTCACTTAGGGCCAGGTTGCATTTACTCAGGTTATCTTTTCTGGTTTGTTTGAAATATTTATGTGTGACCTGAAATGCCCCTGACTAAATGATAAGAAATTGTATTTATGATCATTTATACCTGCATTAGCCAGTATACGGTAAAGGGCATTTTCACCTAAGACATTACATCACCATACATTAGAAGTTGAAAAGCTGGAGTCATAGCCAAAGTTTCTTAATAAAGTTCTCGTCTTCTGTTTTTACATTTTACTTGCATTAGCTTTTCAGCATCTAACAAACATCTGTCACTTTCTCAGCATGTGTCCTTTTACTTGCAGAAATAACACTAGTTTCCCACAGCGGGGAGCGGCATCAGTTCTGTATTCAGTACATCAGATCCAAACTTCAGGATTGTTTTGTATCTTAAGAATCACTTTATAATTCTACCATGCAGAGACAGGAATCTCCATCGTGGACCTGCGGCATGCTAGTGTGTTTCTGGATCATTTCCATGCTTACATATTTTCTAAATGTATACACTTGCCATGCAATTTTGTATTAAAGTACAAAGTGTAAAGTATTGTTATACTTAAACAGGAGGTATAGAAATAAAAGTTTATACATACACATATTTTCTCAAAAAACGAGGCTGAAGAGCCATAAAATGTAATGCAGATGCTGCAAAAGTTTTTAGTCACAAGTGACCCGCTTAAGTGCAGATTACATGTAAAACTCCTCATCTTCCTGCTTTTTAAGTAGAAAAAAGTGACCCACCTAAATATCCCCCCCCCAATCTGTCTCTTCAGACCCCACTGTATAAGTAGTGGAGGCCCAATGATAGATGACCAAACACAACAGTGTTACTCACCTGCCCTGGGCTCCAGCATGGATCCTCGTCCTCTGTGGGCCCTTTCTGTCTTCTTGAATAATATCAGAGACCACTGAGGTCTGGGATTGGGTTGGTGTCACATTGGTCATGCCAGCAACCAGAAAGTTTTGGAAAATTTGTAACAAGAACTGTTCAGTCATTTCTAGATATGTGGATTTTTTTTTCTCTTTTTCAATGTACAGGCCACTCTGGAACACTATACTGTGGGGAGAGGCTGTTGTGGGACATTATCTATGTTGGGGACCACTATAGGACATTATATAGTGTGGCAATTATAGGACTTTATTCTGTCACAGGCGTCTTTGATATGAATTGGGATCAGGGGTGCATGCCTGCTTAACAGTCTGTGGCCTATGGTCCTCTTAATCTGCTCCTGCCCTGATGCACCTTGGCATAAAAAAAGAGAGTAACCATTATATTGGCTATATTGTTGCTGTGAAATAATTGGGTTCTAGGAAAGAATTTGCTACCTTAATGGTAAGGTTACAGCAGTGACATTAGATAGACATGCCTGCTTGCTTCAACTGCCCAGGTTTTACAATTTAATCTATGTTTCTCTCCCATTCCCTCTTTTCAGTGACACACAGCCAGGAAGTAACACTTTTCATCCTGCTCCCTGACTTTAATACTGCACCCCTGAAGATTGAGACAATCACGTCTCCCTTCTTCTTCTGCCTAGTACCCCTCTACTCTCTCCCCGAGCCTGTAATGATAGTAACATAATTGGTAAATGGCCGGAGACTGAAAGTCAAAGCAAAAGGTCTTAGTTTCCAATAGCACCCAATCACAGCACTTAGCACCCACTCGTGGAACTTAGCACCCAATCACAGTACATAGCACCTGATCACAGCACATAGCACCCAATCACAGCAATTATCACTCAATTAAAGGACTTAACAACCAACCACAGCACTTAGTGCCCAATCACAGCACAAAGCAGCCAATCAAAGCACTTAATACCCAATTACAGCTTATAACACCCAATCACAGCATTTAGCACCCAATCACAGTACATAGCACCTGATTACAGCACTTAGCACCCAATCACAGCAGATAGCACCCAATCAAAGGACTTAACAACCAACCACAGCACTTAGTGCCCAATCACAGCACAAAGCAGCCAATCAAAGTACTTAGCACCCAATTACAGCATATAACACCCAATCACAGCATTTAGCACCCAATAACAGCACATAGCACCAAATCACATCACTTAGCACCCAATCACAGCACTTAGCATAAAATCACAGCATATAGCACCCAATAACAGCATATAGCGCCCAATCACAGTACATAGCACCCAATCACTGCATATAGCACCCAATCACAGCATATAGCACCCAATCACAGCACATAGCACCCAATCACAGCACATAGCACCCAATCACAGCACTTGGCACCCAATCACAGCACTTAGCATACAATCACAACAATTAGAACCCAATAACAGCACTTAGCCCCATCACAGCACATAGCACCCAATCACAGCAGACAGCACTCAATCACACCACTTAGCACCCAATCACAGCACATAGCACCCAATCACACCACTTAGCACCCAATCACAGCACAGCTTTCAATTTTGAAGAGATAAATGTGAAATGCCCTTACATAGTATGACATAAAATGGTGACATGGAACGAAGAAAAAGCTTGTGTGGGAAATTGCAAGAAATTTAGTAAATGTGCTCCACACAGAAATTGCATTTCACATTAGGTAAAGCAAATCAAAACCACTGGGTGTTTATGTCATGGAAAAAGTCTGGACTGCCAAAGACTTCAGAAGAGACAATGAACAGGATTCGAGCCATGTAAGAGCCTAGTCCTAGAAAATCTACCAGGCTGCGTACCATGGGACTACAGTTACCACAAGCCATGGTATGGTGTATCTTAATAAGAAATCTGCCGTATACGCCATACAGATTACATCTTTTCAGAAGATGAAACCAGACCACAAACCAAAATACCATCAGTTTTACTTTAACTTACAGGTTCAATCAGAAAAGGACAAATTTGGTGACAAGCTGTTTTCAGTGATACAGCTACCTTTCACCTCAATGGGAAGGTCAGTTGCTACAACATTAGAATTTGGGGCTCAGGAAACCTATGTGTCTTTACTGAGTACATGAGGGACTCATCCAAAATCAATGTGTTCTCTAGAATGAGAAGGCGCAAAGTCTGTGGAAATTTCTTATTCAGAGGATACTGTCACTGGTCTCTCTTATCTGGACCACATAAAAGAATACCTTATACCACAAAAAGAGGAAGCTCTGACAAAAGTATTCTCAGTAGGTTGGTGCACCTCCATATTTCTATTTGGATGTTTGCTGATACCTGTTAACTCTATCAGAACATTGGATTCACCTTGCCAGAAACAATGATTCACCAAGGGCTCCTTGTTCACCAGACCTAATGCCCTGTGACTTCTTCTGTGGGGCTACATCAAGGACTCAGTGTCCCCTCAAGCACAGGATCTGAACAATCAGATGACACCTCACTGAAAAAATAGACTCCATATTTGAGGCTATGCTGGCATGTGCCTCAACAAGACTGACCTTCCACCTAAACATCTATTTTGTCACCAATAGAAATTACATCAAACCAAAGACATATCCTAAAGCTCCTGGGCCCAAAGTACTGTATGTCATTTAGAATAGTGTTTAGTTTTATGTGGAAAAAGGAACTTTGGGGCCCCTCTGGGTACAGGGCCATGTAGCAACTGCTACTGCTTAAGACTCTATAGCTATGGTCCTGCAGCAAGAATATAGATAACATTTGGATAGATAGTGTGCTGTTTCATGTTAATAAATTTGTTTTATATCATTTTCCACCAAGGGAGATTTTATGGGGGACTGAGAATCCCTGTTCCCTTTAAGATGAACAGATGTACAATTTAAAAACAGCCGGCCCCCTTACTAATCTTTTTGTGTAGCACATTCCATAGATGATTCATCAGACTGAGATCTTGGTAAGCTGAAGACCACATCAACAACTTTATCTGTTTGACGTATTTCTAAAACTGTTCCTGAACAATTTGTGCGGTATAACAAGGAGCTTTATGCTTGTCAAAGAGGCCATAGTCCTTAGGGAATACCACTGCTATAAGGATGTGTACTGGGTCCATCTGAATTCCCTGGAGGATCACACTGACTTCACTGGCTTGCCTGTTCGTGCATCCTGGTGCTGTAGCTAAAGATGTAGTAGAGTTAACTTTTTGGACTTTGTGCAGCATGAAAACTTGCTGCAATGCTATATCATTTCACAGTAGAAAACAAAAGCCAATAAAAAGTCTTTGACAAAATTGTGCTCTGTGCCACAGTGTTGTTAATACATTAAAGGAGTTCTCCCATGTCAGTCTTTCAGCCAGGCTGTATGCAGTGTCCTCTTCTCAATTCCTGTATTTCTCTCCTCCTCCTCCCTCCTGCTGAACAAACAACACTTCTGCAGGTCAGATAATCTGCAGATTCTTGTACAGAACAGACTCCATGTTATCTGTGTGTGTTTACTTAGAGAAATAACAGACTTGGTTTTATCAGCAAAGTGCAATTATCTGAACAAATTGTCCTGCCAGGACTGAGTAAGTGACGTCACTTTTCCTATTTCCCAGGTCCGTGGTTATAGGAATGCAGTGTAAACAATTCAAGGAATAAGGTCTGGCAAACATAGCAGAATTTCTACAGCAATACATTTAGAAAAAGGCTTCAATTTACATAAGCTACCAGTATAGATAAGATCCTTGAGATGAGACAACCCCTTTAAGTGTGATTTTAATTTTTGTTTCATCTGTATGCACACACAACCAAGTGATCTCTGATGTGCCGCATATTCTGATATCTCTCATAGCCGGCAACATCTTTTTTAGCAATTTGCACTAGTTGTCTAGCCATTACATTTGACTCTTGTCAAAGTAGTTGAGTTCCTTAGGCCTCATGCACACAACAGAATGTGCAGGCTGGGGGGGTCTGATTTGTTAATGGAATGCACTTGGATGACATCCAAGTACCTTCTGTGCTCCATTGATTTCAATCACAAGGTTCTGTTCTGTTTTCACAGCGCAGGATAAATATAAATGCCTGAACGTAGCATCAGAACTACCCTCAAAAGAGCCTTAGGTGGCACACTTGTATGCATGAGGATAAATTGCTGAAGAAGATATCTGTAATCTCTGCCTATTCGGGTCCATGTACCACCCTCCGCTTGCACGCTACAGCGCAGGAGGCGTGTTCAGTTACGATTCCTTGCCTTCGGTCCTTGTTGCCCTTTCTTAACACATTTTCCTCCACACCCATCTCATACACCTTTTCTTCCCTCTGCTCCTGAAATACTTAATCTTAGCCTTACCTGTGTCATTGACAGCCTATGTGCCAATCAATCAAACAATGCAGAATGTAATAACCAGAAACAGTGTTATTCCACATGTACACATAAATGGCAGCTTATCCTTAAAGGTTATCCAAAAAGTTATATACGATTTATGTCGTAACTCATTACCCTCTTATAAATGCAACTACGGATGATAAAATAATAATTTTAACCCACTTATGTTTTGCATATATTTAGGGTTAAGCACTGATGTCGGGAAGGAGCTATCAATGAGTCACAGGGTGTGTGCTGGCCACATTAATTTCTGTTTTATATTAATTAAATACAATTACATAAAACAATGACTTGTCTTCTAAGTTACTATTCCACCGTAAGTGAGCTCCTAGCCTCCTATCACAGACCCTGAAAGGCTACTTGCTGCTTGCTAGGTTAACCCCAGAGCTGCACTTACTTCTGTAAACAGGAAAGGGAAATTATTTTGCAGACTAGGGTATAGAGTCATTCAACCAACCGTATGTCATAGTGTAAATAGCTTTGATTTTGTGGGACCACTGAGAAGAAAGGATATATAAAAGGATATATACATGAACTGCATACGGACATTTATCTTAAAACTGGCTTTATTGAAGAATAAAATTGTACATATAAAGCACAAAAAAAAATACATCCCTTAAAGGGGTTGTACAAGGGATTGTAGATCAGTGGGAATCCGACCACCCAGACCTTCACTGATCTGGAGAAAGGGGAACTTTCCGAATGGCGCAATGGTGGGGCAGTGCATGCACCACTCCATTAATTTTAATAGGAACATCGGAGAAAGCCAAAGTACAGTGCTTGTCTACCTCTAGTGCTTCCATTGAATATTCGACTATTCGAACGAATATTGAACCCCATTATAGTCTATGGGGGAAAAAGCTTCGTTTCAGGGGAAACCACTCTTCAACTCAGGAGAGTCACCAAGTCCACTATGACATCTCAGCAAATGATGCCAACACCTCTGGAATGCAACTGGGACAGCAGGAGAAGCATGCCTGGGGGCATCTAACATGCCCAAGTCCCTGTATTACGCCACTAATAATGTGGGAGCTGACTTTTTCCCATAGGAATGCATTGACCAGCGTTGATTGGCCGAATGCCATACAGAGTACAGCATTCGACCAATCAACGCTGGTTCTGCCGGAGGCTCGTCTGTGAGGAGGTGGAGTCTAAGATTGGCCCACAGCAGTCTCCATTATGGTCCGATCTCAGGTATAGCAGAGTTGACACAGCTCTGCTACATTTCAGGTGTAGCAGAGCTGTGCGCTCAACTCTGCTATACCTGAGATGCAGCAGAGCTGGCCGTGTGCTGAACTCTGCTACACCTGAGATGCAGCAGAGCTGGCCGTGTGCTGAACTCTGCTACACCTGAGATGCAGCAGAGATGGCCATAAGCTGAACTCTGCTACACCTGAGATGCAGCAGAGCTGGCCATGCGCTGAGCTCTGCTACACCTTAGATGCAGCAGAGCTGGCCGCGCACTGAACTCTGCTACACCTGAGATGCAGCAGAGATGGCCATGCGCTGAACTCCGCTACACCTGAGATGCAGGAGAGCTGGCCATGTGCTGAACTCTGCCACACCTGAGATGTAGCAGTGCTGTGCACTCAACACTGCTACATCTATTCATAGGGGATCTGAGATGTAGCAGCGCTATGTCAACTCTGATATACCTGAGATGTAGCAGTGCTGTATCAACTCTGCTACATCTGAGATCGGACCACAATGGAGACTGCTGTGGACCGATCTTAGACTCCGCCTCCTCCGGCAGAACCAGCGTTGATTGGCCGAATGCTGTACACTGTATGGCATTCGCCCAATCAACGCTGGTCAATGCATTCCTATGAGAAAAAGCTAATTTCTAGCTAACCCTGCCAGTACATCTATCCCTGTCTCACAGTCACATAGTTCACAGTCTCATATGAACCGAATCTGAAATCCACCATTCGTATAAAGTGGAGGTCACCTGATTTAGCCAGCCAATTACTTTTTCCGATTTTTTTTTCGATGCCTACATTGTCGTAGTTCCTGTCCCACCTCCCCTGCACAGTTATTGGTACAAAAAAAGCACCAGGGAAGGTGGGAGGGGATACAAATTTTTAGTGCATTTGCCACGTGGTATTCAATTGGAATCGAATATCTCGAGCAGCCTGATATCCGATCAAATATCTATTTGATCGAACAATGTTTGCTCATCTCTAATTATGACCAATTCAGTAACAAAATGGCTAACATCTAAGTTTCCTGTCTATTATTATGTGGTAAAACAGGTCATCCTTGACAAAAGGAAACTATATACACTTCCCAGAAACAGTAGAATTCAATGAGTTTTGTAAAGCTTTAGAAGTATATAGGTTAAGAGGAGACATTTATTCCACAACTTGAAGTACTTATCCGGACATCCTCTATTCTTGTATACTATCTATTCATAGGGGATAGTAGGGTTTACTATATTTTGCTATTGAGATATAGTGAAGAGCCTGTCCATGCATCTCAATGCAGTGTTTTAACATCCAAGGAATAGCATTTCACATAAAATGGCAGCATAACGTTACCACCGCTCCTCATCTAATAATCCCAGTACACAAATACGTAGTACCAATGGCATCTGCAGCTCAGCCATCTTATTAAGGAGGTCAATGACTTTTCATATGTACATTTTTATTAATGCAGATCTTCCTATTGAATATGCCGCCTTATGCTAAAGGTCCATACTCTTATCAACAAATACTGCATAAATATTTTGTGATATTTGGCCAAAAGGAGTAAAAGGACAGTTACAAGTCTGCTCTATTCATCTGCAGCCTCTTTTTGCTTTTTTCAAGGAACTGGTGACTTATGTGAGTGACATCACCAGTCCTTCTTGAGTAACTGTCTTAAACTGTGCCAGGTTTCATATTGATTGGCTTAGTTTATACCAATTTTTTTTTACCACAATATGATGCATTGTTTGGCACATAACGTTGCAACTTATGCCATGAAGTCTCAGGTGTTTCCAACAATGTCAGGCCCCCTTTTTGAACAGGTTGTAAAACTGTCTAAGGCCGGAAATGCCGCGATTTGCCCACAGCGGAGACGCTGTGGGAAAAATTGCGGCGTTGTACAGTGCAGGCAAAGTGGATGGGATTCATGCGAATTCCATCCCCACTTTGCGGAAAAGATAGCAGCATGTCAATTATATCTACGGAAACGCCGGCGGCTTTCCCGTAGATATAATGTTAAGAGAAGTCCGCAGAGGAAAACTGTGAACATTCTCTTAAAAGCGCTGCAGAAAGAATCACAATGCGTTCACGCAGCGGTTCTTCCCGCAGTGCTTTAATGCTGCGGATACGGCCCGTGGAGCTGTAGCCAAAGGCTGAAGCCCCATGTTGCAGAAACACAACTTTTTTTCTTGCAGATTTTGTTGTGTTTTTTTGAGCCACTGCCAGGAGTGGAATGAGTATAGGGTAGAAGAATAAGAGCTTCTTATATAATTCCCATTAATTTTGAAGCCAATCCTTGGTTTGGCTCAAAAAACCAAAGCAAAATCTGCAACAAAATAAGCAGCTTTTCTGCAATGTTGGGCCTTAGCCTAAAAAGTGTGTACCAGGCTTAAGAAATGTGGCGCGAGACATGCTAGATAGTTTTCTGGTGCAAATGATGTCAGAATTCTGGTACTCTGTGCTTAGTGTAGGTAAAATGTCACTGTTAGTATTGCTAGAGCAAAGCAACAAAGAGTGGAACAACCTAGACATATGGGATGTAGGAAAATAATCTCCATAATATAACCAGTGTAAAGATCATTTACTTTCCCATGCTGTTTCTGTATCCTTCTACCTAGTTGAAAGAGACGTTTACAATCATTACGTCTTGATGTGGACTCTAGACCATATGGCATGGCTTACACTAACAATCACCACCCTTTCTATGTAAACATGGGCTACTGTAATAAGTGCATGTTTGCAGAGAAATAAAATATCATTGCTGCATATCCTACAGTAGATATATGGCTAATTCCAGTGCCCTCTGCAACCAATAATAGAAAATGCCAGGGCCAAGGTGTAAATTGTACTGGGGCCCTGCTGCACTGAGCAATTATTGAATGAAAAGGTTTCTGCCAATACCATCTCTATAGTTAAGCACACTTAAAGGGGTTGTCCAGTTTCAATTTCCTGTAAAATTTCTGTATCAATTCCTCCTGGTTTTCTAAATCTCTGCTTGCTGTCATTCATTCTGCTTAATTCCAGTGGATAAAGATCAGCCCATGGTCATGTGATGGACACAGGTGCACAGCTCGTTATCAGGCATCTTGACTACTGTGCTGTGACTGTAATGAGCCGTGCACCTGTGTGTTCATCACATGACCATGGACTGCAGGTCACATGACATGGACTGTATATCACATGACCATGGACTGAATTTTATCCACTGGAATTAACCAGAATGAATGACAGCAAGCAGAGATCTAGAAACCGTGAGGAATTGATACAGAAAGTATATTGGGAAATTGTACAACTGTTTATTATATAAACAATTAATATTTATTTGAAACTGAGCAACCTCTTTAACCATTTGTGTACCAGGCAATTTTTTTGGTTTTTCGTACATGTAGTTATGAGGGCTCTAACATGTTTGTATCATTTTTGGTGATACATAGGTCTTTCTTTCTATGTTGTTTTTATTCTTCTATGTTTGTACTTTTTTAATGTAAACAAAAAGGAGGGAACATGTCTTGTTTTTCTCATGTTTCCAGTTTTCTGTTTGTTTTTTTTTATAGCATGAAGTACTACTAAATAAAAAATGTAGTTTTCCCTCTATGTTACGGTCATTTTTACTTATTTCTAGTGTTGCTGGGGGTGGGGCTAGAACCTGTGATGGGAGCATGGTAGAGGACAGAGGTTAACTTTTTTTTCGTATTATTATAATTTTTTTTTATATGCATTGTCCCCTCAAAATATCATGGATGGGCATTTTATATTTCTTTTTCTTTTTTTGTGTGGGTATGATGGCATCATTGTGGCTCCTATACTCATCCATGCCTTCACTATGGGACGTCTGGTTGTAGTAACAGCTGGCATCCTGAGCCCATAGCCCTGTATGATTTTTTACAGCAGGCTAATCTTGAGATGACGTATATATACATCCTTGCAGGGTTAGAAGTGGACCTCCCAGGTTTATAAAGTCTATGGGGTGTTTGGAAGAGGTTAAGTGCTGCTGTTTTAATGAAAAGTGGAAGACTTCTATAGGTGAAGCACCAGGAATGCCATATTATGAACGCAACAAGAAAGATAAATATGTAAGGATGAGGAAATACATCAATGAATGGATTGGAATATCTTACGAAAGTAGTGCAAAAACTCATCACATACTCATCAACTGTCCCAAATTTGAAGGCATTGTCCCAATTTTTTAAAAGCAATCCAGGTACATTTGTATGGGCCCCGATATACAAGAAAGACATAAGTGAACTTGAAAAAGTGCAAAGACGGGCAACCAGAATGATTAGGGGAATGGGTGGACTGGAGTACAATGATAGATTAACAAACGTGGGGTTATTCAGTTTAGAGAAAAGACATCGACGGGAAGATCTAATAACAATGTACAAATACATGAATAATGTAATAATAAAAATGGACAATACATGGAACTTTCTAAGAATCTTTTTACTCCTAGGCCAGTGACAGTGACAAGAGGACATCCCCTACATCTGGAGGAGAGAAGGTTTCACCAGAACATAGAAGGGGATTCTTCACAGTAAGAACAGTGAGGCTCTGGAACTCTCTGCCCCAGGAAGTGGTGATGGCGGATTCACTGAACAAGTTCAAAGAGGGCCTGGATGCCTTTCTTGAAGAGAAAAATATAACGGGTTATGGACTCTAGATTTTAAGGATACGTTGATCCAGGGTTTTTTACTGACTGCCAGATTTGGAGTCGGGAAGGAATTTTTTCCCCTGAAATAGGGCAATTGGCATGAGCCTCATGGGTTTTTTGCCTTCCCCTGGATCAACACTGTAGGGATTGTAGGGTTATAGGTTGGACTTGATGGACTGATGTCTTTATCCAACCTCATCTACCATGTAACTATGTATGTAACTATGTATACTAAGGGGCAGGGCTTATGCAACCTCTTAGTAGATTCACGTGTAGTGTTTAAAGGGGTTGTCCAGGAAAACCAGTTTTTTAATGTGAGGATGGGGAATTTGAAAAAAAAACAACAAAAAACCCACATACTCACCTGTCCCTGGTACTCTCCCATCAGTGGTCCAGTTCTGCTGCCCATTGGTTAAAACATTATTGTGAGCAAATAGATTATGTCCATAAAGCTATGCAACTCTCTAAATAATGAGATCACTACTTATACACAAAGACCTAAAAATTTCTCTGCAGTCACTTACAATGTGCCTGTACAAATATGACCTGCCAGAAATAACTATAAAATGACACCCAACCAATAGCTTAGAAAAGCCCATACTACATTGAAATACAGGGACACTGGGCTCCAAATACATGTTATGATACAGCTACAAATGGAGCCTGACAGAGATAAAGAAACCTCAAGCAAAATTGATTGCTGGTGATACCATCAACCCCAACTTGGAGCCTGAACTTGGAGCCACTGAGACTCCCAGCTGCTCTGGGAACGTGATTTATTGCACTTGATAAAGGGCCGAAGTGCCTGAAATGCGTTGTGCCTTAATAAACATATCGTTATCCAATTGGGTGAGTGCTTCTCCTTGCCATAACTTCTGAAGATTGTGGTCCCAGTCTGTTTTAACACCCATTTGTCAATGTATCAATATATTTCTAGCAGTAATAACAGAGGGATGGCACAGCAGAAAATTTTAAGAAACAATGTTCTAGAATTGTCATTTTAAAGAGAGTCTGTCAGCAGAAAAATCATAACAGCACTGGGGGCGACCCCAATGCTGCGAGAGCACTCTCTTCAGCGCCGCCTCCATCTTCATCAGCAACGTCCTCTTCATCCTCTTCTTCCAGTGCAGGTTTCAGATTTCTAGGCCTCGGGCAGAGCAGACTGCGCATGCCCACAGGCCATGAGAAAATGGCCGCTTACAATATTGTGTAAAAGGCCTTTCTTAAGGCTATTCCGACGTGTTACTCAGAAAAAAAAGTGTTTGTATGATAGGATCCCTTTAGCAATCCACAATTAACACAGCTATGTTTCTTTATTCCACATTCTTACAGTGCAGGTGTATATATATATATATATATATATATATATATATATTGATAGTGGAGTAATGCTCAGGGGGACTTTAATCCATATTTGGTGGGAATGCGGAATGACTAAATCTCTGTGGGATCGAATACAAACTTGACCTTCAGGTATTGCAGGTAAAGGCATCCCTTAGAGTACTAGTGAGGTCCTTCTGTCTTTAGGCTTAGAAGCCCTCACACCGGGATAGGTCCATTGTATCCATTTATGTATTGCCTCTTGATCTAGTATAGCCAGGAAAAGGTCTTCAGCAGAATGGTCTCACCTAAATTAGGTTCTAAACATGACCAAATACAACTGCACTAGGGAACATTTAATAGTCTATAGGCTACATAATACAAGCTCCTTCAAATGTACATGGTCAATATGGCTTGCCTTTTGCATTAAACCAACTTCAACCTTAGTGCATCCCAATGGATAAGAGGCCCACTGCATCGGCATCCTGTTGCGGCTAGGCATGCGAACAAGCCGACAACAGAAAATGTTTCTGCCGTGTGAACTAGTCCTAAGTGGGTCCCAGTATTTATAATTCTGTTTCACTTTTCATGCTCACCTCCGGAATAGCATTGTCTATTTTTACCTACTTTTCTTTGCATTCTTTACCCCAAATCCATGGTTCCTTCTCCATATGGGCCCTGTCAGTAGTAGTATCTTGTATTTGCCTTAAAATAGAGACCTCTTAGTTCTATGGATATGCGCCCACATAATAGCAGGCCTCAAATAGCATCAAGAATCTGCAAGATGACTAGTTATTGGGACCTCTGCAGTGTGATTGAGCAGATGGGGCTCACAGAGGAAGGATACCGATTGTCTTCAGCATGTTCACAGTGTATCAAAATAAACTGGGGAGTTTCTGAAACAATAGCCTGGTTCTAATGCTGTACGATATGGGTGTCAGCTCAGGGAAATCACCTGTGGGTCTGTTTAATCCTGCTTAAGTCTATTAATTGTGTTTCTCCAACATGAATAATTTAGCAATTTGAGAAATTTACATTTTTGGAGCAATGACCAATTTATTGAGCCACGATCATACACCACATAGCGCCACCCAAGGCCACACTAGAAAAAGGCCCCTGTGTGGGCCAATATGTGGTGTACAGTCTGAAATCTAATAATTTTCTCCATCATATAAAGATGTTGAGGGAGGTTTTTTTGTTTTGTCTTGTCCAGTTTACCCCCAGGTTGGAGTGATTGGATATCTACCTTGCAAATTTGGAAAGGTCTCCCTTTTGTCGGCGCTGTCTTGTTTTCTTTCTTATTTTCTAAAAGTATTTGGATATCCAAAAATCACATCCATATATGATTGTAAGACTCATATCTCATGAGTCCCTCTTTGGCCACCATATTTGTTAGGGTTTTTTTTTTTTGTAGTCCTGTCATTTTTATGTACTTTGGATAATGCATGAAGGCGCTTTCATGGTGATAACAAGATCCTATGTAAATTGATGAGAAAAAGCTGAAAGCTCCTAGCTATCTATCTAGAAGGGTGTTATAAGCTGTAGCTTTAAGATGTAATAGGGAATATTAGTTAAAATGCTAAGATATATAATAAATATGCTATATATATATATATATATATATACACTGTATATATATACATTAAACATATATTCAATTATAAATATTAAATTATATCATTATTGGTTTTACATATCATTATTTGTCTAAAATGGAACCTCTAAGCAATAATTATTTCCCATCCTACTACCACTTGTCCATATAATGTACATACAGTTTTAAAGCTATGTGATTACATAAAAATATTGGAATTGGAGTGGTAAGAAACAAAAAATAAATAAATAAAAAGCATCCTAATAGCACAAAATAAGTAACTCTCCTTGACATGTCTTCCACCTTTATCATCTTAATGGGATTATCCTCTCAGGGCACAGATGAGCTCTACAGAACTGCCTCCATATTCTACGTGCAAATGTTTAGTTATTATTTTTCCGTATTATAAACTGCCCAGTTTGTGACAGCACCTGATGTATAAGTCACACAGGAGATATTAGGTTATTTTAAGAAACAGGAAAAATATAAGTATATATG
This sequence comes from Leptodactylus fuscus, assembly GCF_031893055.1. Classification (NCBI taxonomy): domain Eukaryota; kingdom Metazoa; phylum Chordata; class Amphibia; order Anura; family Leptodactylidae; genus Leptodactylus; species Leptodactylus fuscus. The sequence goes on along the minus strand of NC_134269.1, from coordinate 165,112,478 downwards.
ACCTGTACTGAAACAATACAGGGCATGATCTGCGATAATACGTATACACTGCATGGCAGCTTATCTTCTAAAGGTGCAACTACCTTTCAAAGGAAGGATTTAATCCCGGATTAAGTATCCATGTGTATTGTACATGACCTGTGGAATTATTCCGGTGCTTGGTATGCAGGCTAGGCTAAGAAGGAGACAATAGCAAGCAGTTTCTACATATTTTCTAAGGATAAAATAAAATCAGTTAGTAGTATTCTACTTGCTTTACTCACCTCTGTCACATTCCCAACATTAATTAATTTCTTAGACTGGGCCACAAATCCCAGTACTCCAGTATCCAGAGGGAAAACAATTTCACAGTCTGGTGCCACCAAGCAATCTTCCATGATAGCATCCTTATTGACATTGAAGAGCCTAGTGGCCAACTCTGCAGTACCATTCCTCATTCGGTACATGAACAAACTCATACGGTCTGCTTGAATAATAAAGGACATCCTCTTGAGTACATTGAACACACATCTTTCAACATTGAGGTTCTCCTGGAATCCTCTGATCAGGTCGAAGACAAGTTCACTTTCATCCACGCTGCTCAGGTCATGGTACTTGCTGAAGTCCACATTTGTGACGTCAGAGCTCAAAAGCTCAAATATAATTCCAGGTCGAAATTTATTGTCATAGTATTCTTTGGCAATAGTTGGGTTGGAGTCTAAAAACTTCTCTACTGCCTCCTCTGTCAATCCACTCATGTTGAGTACAGTACTTACGGATCAGACTGCACCTTCCCAGGAATGCCTCTGGATCCAGCGGAGATAGTCTACAGCATTAAAATAAAAAGAAAAAATGGAGAATTGCGGAAACCCAGGGAAATTCTGATATCCCCTGGGTATTGCTCCTTCAGGGGGACAGAAGGAGCTCATGCCATCTCCCTGCTCTGAGCTGTAAGCCTGATTTGGAAGCATTCGTGTAAGATGATTCTTAGCAAGGCCAGCATTATTCCACTAATAGTGAAGGTGAAATGGGGATTACCCTGATCATTTTAAATGGTCACATGACATTTTTGTAATCCAGTAACCAATCATATTAAAGGCTGAAGACGATTGCCAATGATACTCAAACCATTGTGGCTGGCAGATTAAGTATGAGTTAAGAAAAGCAACATGTTTGTAGAGGCAGACTGATCAAACATTCACAGTATGCTAAACTATGCACACATATGGAGGCGATGTTATTCTAGCACTTTATTGACTACAGAACTATACATAGAACTGTTTATATTATATTGCATCATAAACAAATTAGTGTTTTCAATTAGAGGAATGCATTGCCAGGAAAAAAATCTGGATTTTTAAAAGATTTTTGTTTTTTCCTAGTGTTTTTATTTGAATAGTCACGCAAAGAAATATTGAAATAGTAGCATTTTCACACTGACTACTAGAGCAGACACAGTAAGTTGATTTTTCCTGCTCACTTGTCTGCTTTGTACTATTGTATATACAGACATAGGATTAGGAAAATCATTATTATTAGAAGCCAGCAAGTTAAAGAATGTTGTACTGCTAGGAGTCTAGATAAGATAGGACATATGCATTGTCCCCATTACTCCCTCGGCGGGGGGATTGGCAATGTATATCACCAGGAAAACTCTCAGTGGGTTGAACAATGGGATTTTGAATATGGGTTCCTTGGTCGGCAAGCTACCTGCCCTCAAGCCCCTTATCCTGACTATTGCGGCAGAGTGCAGCCTGGCGGCCCTTCGTTTTATGCCTTTATGGTCTCCAATGCAGTCGGCACTGAGAGTATTTGTTGGAATAACCAATGTGACTTCTGAGGCCCAGTCACTGACCTCCATGGTCTCTGATGTCATTCATGAAGCCAGAAGACCCGTGCTGGAGACCAAGGAAGTAGGGCCCCTTCACACTACTGATACACTGCCTGATTCTGAACTTTAAAACACGGTCAGAATCAGCGCGTAGAGAAAAAAGCAGCCCATTCATTTCAATGGGGAGTGCTCGTATGCCGACTCCCCATTGAAATGAATGGGATCTGCTTTATACGCGCTGATTCTGACCGTGTTTTAACGTTCAGAATCAGGCAGCGTATCAGTAGTGTGAAGGGGCCCTAAGTAACACTATTTGTTATGTTTAAGCACCTCCCCTGGACTTCCACTCCTTATCTGGAATGAATGAATGAATCTACAAAGATCCAGAGTACAATAATGCTTCATAGACAGCAAATCCACAAAATTTGATGTTTTCATGATTTCTTGGGAACAGCTATACTCTATGGAAAAAATAATAATCAATGAAAATTCTCTATTGAATCCCATTAAGTTGCCATATAGTGCCTGCATTCTGCTGTTATCTGATAAAAGAAATGTGGAAAGTCTGTGGGAAAAATAAAAAAATATTAGCAAAATGGCCCTCCTGTGATCGAATTTCTCCAAGGGTCTCATTTAGAGATGACCAAATGGATTTATGAATCAAGTTCGACCTGAATATTGTTCTGTTTTTATGCTGATTTGTTTCAGATGAACAAAAGTGTCTGCTACCACGTGTACTGCTCCGGAAAAATGCAGAAGAGAAACGTGTCCTTTAGTTTCAAAGTTATTTATTGAAAAATAGTGGTAACAGAAAACAGGACAAGCAAAAAGTCAGTCACAATGCAAAAATGAAAACTTAGGACAATACAAGCATAAAACTCGAAAACCATCAGGGATCTGAAGGCAGTAAATGTTAAGAGAAGGATAAAGGGATAAAAGGGCTTCAATACCAATATGGGGAAATAGGGAAAGGGGTACAGTGTTATAACCCAGAAGGAGAGGGATTGGGTAGAGGAGGGATCCCACTTTAGGGAGGAAAAACAAGAGGTACAGTATACTCAAACCAACCTAAATAATACAGTTGTATACCGTATAGCAGACCTGGGAGGATGAACCTATTGACCCATGGAGCCCAAACCTTATCAAAAAGTAGGAGGGTATCAAAAAACAAAAGATCTAATTTTTTCATGATGCATAATGGTGTCAATTCGACAGGATAACATTGGACAATGAGAGAAATGGTTTTCTCCAATTGGCGGTGATGTGGATCCAGGCAGCCAACAAGATATATTGACGTGATTTAAATTGGGCATATTTGAATTTGTCAAGTTTGAGGTTAAGAAGAAAAATAGGGGCGGACAATGGAAAAGACTGTCCAGAAAAATCTTGAGCCATTATCTGTATGAGCAGCAGAAGGAGGTGAAAAATGACTGCATGCAGAAGACCACAGAGACAATATGTTACTTAAAGATACTGTATCATTAGAGGCTCACAAAGGAATGTGTCTGCTTCTCAAGTCCATTGAAGGAGGCAACAAATTTGTTAGCAGGGACAACTGCAGCATCGGTAATGTGATCCCTTTATTGTATAGCTTACAGGAAGCACAGTCATGCAACAAAGGATGGAAGAGGAGGAAAAAAATCCATTTCTTAGTTGATGGAGGAGGATGAGTATTTGGATCAGGGTGATTATGGTGGAGGAAGTGGGACTTTTAGACTGAAAGATGAGGAGGAGGAGGAGAAGGAGGAAGACTCTTCTTTGGATACAAAGGGTGTCCTTGATATGTCACAGGCACAGCCAGGGGAGGAGGCTGATCCTTATTCCTTTCACTATGATGATAATAACGATGACGACCATGGTGGCGAAGAACACCAGCCGTGGCAGGACTCTGGGTACATGTGCACACTGGCAAGTATGGCAGTATCTGTATGCTCCACTGCTTACATGGTGGCAAGCGTATGATTAGCATCAAGCAGAGGGATGAGTACTGGATGGCAGTGTTCTTAAACACTCGCCATAAAGCCAAAATGGGGAAATTCTTCCCTGCCTCCTAAGCAGAGATATTATCAACTATCCCAGTCAGAAAGAGCCCAGGCCCCTATAGGTTACTACAAGACTAAAAGACTTTTAACCCATTCCTGCTCTTCGTTGTACTATTATGTCGCATTGAGCATAGATTTAACTAGTTACACAGTCTCTTCAGACTCCAGCAGATCAACTCCCAGGGTGTCGTAATCAATAGTCTCAGGGGGTCCCAGGGCAAGTTTTCCCTCCCTAGTCAACCCTTGGACCCACTGCAATAACATTGCGGGTTGTGAGGGGTTGTCATGGCAGCTAGTAGGTTGGGCAATGGCCTCCTGACTTCCTGTGCACAGTTCCTATAGGAACTAATATGCAGTATTCTGCAATACTGGTATTGCAGTCCATTGCACTGGGGATCTGAAATCCCAGCTTCCAGTCTCCTTGGGGAACATGTAAAAAGGAGAAAAAAAAAACACATTTTAAAAACGCTCACACATAAGTTTAAAATACATACTAATAAACAAGCAATAAAAAGTAAAAAAAAAAACCCCTTTATATTGAAAAACACATAATGTAAACAAAAATGACTAAACAAACATGTCATGTATGCCCATGTGCATTCAAGTCCCCACTATCCAAAAATAGTGTTATTTATCCTGTATGGTAAACGACATTAAAAAATATACTGCAGTGCGCAAATTACTTTGCTTCCCCAAAAAAACAATAAAAAGTCATACAATAAAAAGTCATGCATATCAAATATTGATATCAATAAAAAGTTCAACTTGCCAACAAATGAAGAGCCCTAACGTATCTCTGACAACAATACAAGTAAAAAAGTTATGGGTGTCAGAATATGATGACATAAACGTAGTACAAACCAGTATAAATATGGTATCGCCATAATCATAATGAACCACCGCACAAAGCTGCCATGTAATTTTTAATGCAGAGTGAATGCCATAAAAACAAAATACAAAAAATTATGATAGAATTGTGTGTTATTTTACATAAATAAAAGCTTATCAAAACATTATACGGTATGTACCCTGGTATGGTGCAAAATGAAAGTGCAACTTGTCACACTTAGAATAAGTGGTCATGTGACCATCCCAGGGACATTTTCTAACTATCCAGTGACAATTTGTTTTCCCGTTTCTGGAAACAGGTAGTCGCTACTACCCCCCATCCACTCCATCATACTTACCTATCTTCTTTCTGTCTAGTCTTCCTTCTGTGGGGAATGGCTCCACATTGACGTCAGCTCTTTTATGCGCAAAAGAGCCGGAGTTCTGGCTTAGTGTTGAAGCTGACTTTCCATCTTTATTGCACAAGCTTGGGAGCCTGTGCAATAGAGATGTAGTGAAGGCTACAGTTCTGGGACTGCTGCACAGTGGCAGGCACCGAAGAGGAGGAGCTGTTCCCTGCAGAAGGAAGCCTGGACAGGTAAAGTGTAATAGGGTACAGGGGTGGGCTGAGTGAGTTGGGAAGGGCTAGAAGTTGGCGGAACAGCTAGCGAGACAGGGGGGGAGTGAGGAGTGAGAGGGAGATAGTGTGAGAGCCTACAACTTCCAGAATTCATTGCATCAGCTAAGGCAGCAGGAAGTTACACCATGTAAACAAATACAGAAGATGCCAGGCGCTCTCAGAGAAACCCAGAAATCATTGAAAACACAGCTAAAGGTGTATGGGTGCAAATATTAACCCATTAATAGCACTAACAGACTTTTTAAAAAATAAAATAAAATTTTGCCTGGAAAATCCCTTTTAACTCTGTTGCCAAGATGGTTGGTGTTGGAGCCCCATAATGACAGTAAGTGACAATATTGCCTCATTCTTTGCACTAGTAGCCTCTTTTCTACAAACCCAACAGTAGGAATTATTTGAGTGTGTAGTACAACAACCTTTTTATTCCCCCTGCCCTTCTCATAGACATACTGTATTAACACACACTATTCAGTTATGCAAAGTTGTTGCACTGGAGGTTCATTTTAAGTTTTTTGTTCACAGTATTCAATTTCTTTTTATACTATGGATCAGTAGGATATCTAGTTGTTTTTTACGCTTTCTTAATTATACAGAATACGGAAAATGTTTTTATTCATTCTGTTTCTGGAGACAGTTGATGGCTTATCTTTTGCAGGATGAGCTATACTTTCTACTGCTACCATTTTATGGTACATATCACTTTTTGATCACTTTTTATTCCTTATTTTGTGAGACGAGATTGCATAAAATCATTACTTCTGGTCTTTGTTTTAAAAATGGTTTTCACTGTGCAGGTTAAATAATGCTTTACGTTTTGTTGTGCAGGTTGACAAAAGTGGCAATAACAAATATGTATTTTGTGTTCAAAGTACCAACAATTCTCCTAACTACACTTGCACACAGTTTTTGCAAGGACTCGGCAGGGAGGTTATCCCAAACACCTTATTAATGTAACATCTTTGCCTGTTCGGGCCTTTGCGCCACCCTCTGCTTGCATGCTGGGGCGCCGAAGGCGTGTTCAGGTATGATTCCTTGTTTTAGGTTCTTGTTGTACTGTTTGAACACTGCTCCATTCCCTTACCTCTGTAATTGATTTTCTACCACACCCATCTTACACCTTTGTTTCCCTTTGATCTAATAGTTAATCTCATTCTTTCTTGTGTGATTGACATCTTTTCGTCCTATATATTGTTTTCTCACCCTCACCTTAGCGCTTGCTAGTTGCCTTTCTGTGTGTGCTGGCTCTATACTGTTACTGTTTGTAATTACATTTCTGACCTTTGGCTTTTCTTGTGATTATTCTCTTAGAGTTTGATTCTGTACTGCACTGCTCAACTGGTTCCAACCCTTTGGCTAGCTGACCTCCGATTTTGTTGTTTTTCTTGCCTGCATTCTGTGTTATCACCTATATTATAAGAAGGGACTGCCACCCATTTGTCCTCTACCACCTAGGGCAGTGAGGCAAATAGGCAGGGACAGGGAACGGGTTTAGCTTAGGACTCACTGTCTTGTCATTCTCTTCCTCCCAGGGTTTACCAGCAGCTACTGGGCATTGCCTTTCTAGCAATTATGTTATAACTAATCACAGATCTTACGTGGATGTAGGTTGGCTGAAATCCATCTGTATCTTCATGCAATCCCAGACAGTTTTTAAACATCGGACATTCAATGAACCTCATTATGGGGTCTGATGGGCTCTGCATGTAACAACTATTTTAGTGGTCCACTGATTGGTTGTTCTGTTCCTCCAAACAACCAGAACAATGGAAAGATGACGCAATTGTGAAGTCTGTGTCAGTTTGTGTAATTTCTTCCATTCTAGATAGTTCACAATCAGGAGCTTACTAGCATGGTTATCCATGGTCGAGTAGCTGCTTGCAATCTTTATATTACCATGCACAATGTGAAGTGTCAGTTGGATGAATCATAATTTTATATCTGGCAATCTGTTAGATGATTCTGGGTTTGGCGAATGCCGGAGAATGTTATCTCCATAACATCTCATAAAATAGTGGAATCTTAACTCCAAGTCCACAGAATAAAAGAAAAGGAAGCAGATATGTCTTGTTGCTTAGATGCTACACTTAGCTTCTCTCTCCCATTTCTGCTGCCTTTTCTTTTATTCTTTGGACTTAGAATGAAGATACTACTATTTTATTAAGTTTTGATGTCTATTAAGTTTCTCTTTTTGTAATTGCCCTATTTTATTGCTAGTTTGCCTACGGGGAGAGCACTACTGAAGGTGAATTTAAGTCAATTCTAGTGCTATTCACACAATTTGTATATATGTAGGGGAGATTTGAGCAGTGCCCCTCTATTTTTCTTTTCTATTGGATATACACTGTCTACCAATAAGTATTTGGACACCCATGCAAATGAAGATATCTGATGTACATCACGCCTTCCGCCGTTAAATTGGAAACAGCATTGGCATTACTGCATTGGCATTAGTCACATGCAAGATGCCATGAAGTGCAGAGATGTCCGATTTTGAGAAAGGGGTAATTGTGGGGTACCACAGAAATGGTCGATCCTTAAGGGACATAGCAAGAGAGCTGAATTACCCAAAATCCACAATGGACTATGTGATTACGAAGTGGAAGGTGAACAGTGATTGTCAGAATGTGCCACGAGACGGCGGACCCCCGAAAAACTTGGAGACAGAGACTGATGGGTGCCGGCCAGAGAAACTGCAAACAACCAATGGCTCACATACACCAGGAGTTTTTCCAGGCATCTGAGAGTATTGTGTTGATCAATACCATCCGTAAGGAAGCATCTGCTGGATCCTACCAAATATTCCATATGAATAAATGTTGTTTTTCTATTCTACCACAGGCATTCAAATACTTATTTGTAGGCACAGTATATATATATATATATATATATATATATATAGAGAGAGAGAGAGAGAGAGAGAGAGAGAGAGAGAGAGAGAGAGAGAGAAGAGCAAGAGAGAGAGTTAAGAGAGTTATCGTTCTGTCTCTATCTATCTGTCTATCTATCTATCTATCTATCTATCTATCTATCTATCTATATCTAGTGTGTCTATGTGAAATTTCTGCATCTTCAGAATACGCCCTTTCCTTACCAGAGATACATTAAAGACACTTATTGTTGCTCTGATTCATTCCCGCCTTGACTACTGTAACTCCTTACTAATCGGTCTTACTAAACTCTCCCCTCTACAATCTATTCTGAATGCAGCGGCCAGGCTCATCTATCAGTCTAGACACTGCAGCGATGTCTCTGGTCTGTGCCAGTCGATACATTGGCTGCCTATTCATTACTGTATAAACTGTTCAACTGTACAACTTATCACCCTCATCCACAAGGCTCTCCATAATGCTGCACCTCCCCACATTTCCTCCCTCATCTACCGCCCAACCTGTGCTCTCCGTTCACTCAATGACCTAAGACTTACATCCTCTATTATCAGAACCTCCTACGCTCGTATACAAGACTTCTCCTGAGTTGCACCACTTCTCTGGAATGCTCTATCTTGGACAATCAGATTAGCTCCCAATTTCTACAGCTTCAAGCGCAAACTAAAGACGCATCTTTTCAGACAGGCCTATCAGAATTCCTAATGTAAACCCTTCCGTACCATGATTAGAATCCCTAAAATTAACCCTTCTCTGTTCCAGCTCCCACATTACACCACATGATGCCGTTTCAAGCTAACTTTATATGTCCAAGCATCATCCACGTGTTAAAGGACACGACCGGTGATTTCTCATACAGTTTTATGTTTGAGTAATGACAGTAAGGGCCCCTTCACACAGAGTATACGCTCGCTGATTCTGAACATGTAACATGTTCCGAATCAGCGGCGTTAAAACAGATCCCATTGCTTTCTGTGGGAGCCGGCATACGTCCGCTCCCCATAGAAATGATTGGGCTGCTTTTTTGCCCTATTGCTTTCAATGTGATACACGCGTATCACATTGAAAGCAATAGGGAAAAAAGCAGCCCATTCATTTCTATGGGGAGCACACGTATGCCGGCTCCCATAGAAAGCAATGGGATCTGTTTTAACGCCGCTGATTCGTAACGTGTTACACGTTCAGAATCAGCGAGCGTATACTCCGTGTGAAGGGACCCTAACCTCTATTACAAAATTTTCTGACCACTGTATAAGCAGTGCCACCTTCGATGCCGCCCCTGCTACCTCTTGTGTCACCCCCTCTACCTCATAGATTGTAAGCTCTTGCGAGCAGGGCCCTCAGTTCCATTGTGTGAAGTGACTATTTCTTTTGTAATGTATCTTTTTGTCTGTATTTGAACCCTAATGTACAGTGCGGCGAAATATGTTGGTGCTATATAAATGAAATGTATTATTATTATTATTATTATATCTATAATGATGATTCTTTTTACAAATGATTTCACTTTAGGTGCTTCCTTATAAACGCAGAGTAGTGCAATGTCATATTATCAGAATGATCTGATCAGAATTAGACATGTATTTTTAATTGGACATGTATGCTTAATGATATATTATTCATCATTTTCTCTTGTGCCATCTAAGGATTATACTTGCTATAACCTTAGCTGCTTTAAACTTCAGTGTAAGTACTGTAGCCGTCGGTTCAGGAGTAGATTGGCATCTTTGCCTCCTCCCCTTTATTAAAAGTGTCAAACTGGTAACATATTCTACAGTCAGGCAGCATTGGAGAGCAATATACATGATACATAATGCATGAGGCTGCATGAGGCAGATAGCTGTATGCAATAGGTCATTGGCTTGACTCCAGCAGTGGTCTCCAGCTATCATTCTTCATTATGGTAATGCCTCTTGTAACAGAGAGGATTATATGACTCACTTATTCCCTGCAAATACTGAAGTGACAGAAGACTTAGCAAGGTGAATGCAGCATTTTGTAGCTGTTTGTCTACTGAAAAATCATATTACACAATTGACAATGCAATAGGTTTATCATTCAAATATTTACAACAATAAAAGACAGAAACGCTGCCGGTGCTGAAGCTTTACACTACACACTATTCAGTCTACACAATGGTAACTGTCTCCAATTATTTCACAATTTCGACATGGCGTAAGATGAGAGATTTGGACATGAAGTTGTTTTTTTTTTTTAAATAAATTCTTTATTTATATCAAGAAGCGGCCTCCACACAAATGTGCGCCAAGAACAAACTGTACGAAAAAACAAAACGCATAAACAATCTGCATAGCAAGGTATAATATCACATAAGGGATAAACTCACAAAAAAAACTATGGGCAAAACCAGAGAGGGGAGAAGGGAAAAACAGAGAGGGGGGGAATAGAAGCGAGAAGGGTAAAGAAAAATAAAAGGAAGGATGGGGAGAGAGAAGAAAAGAAGGGAAAAAGGGGGGAATGGGGAAGAGAGGGAAACGGGGCCAGAATATCCAGAAACCCCACCACAGGAAGTACCGCTCACAGATTCCAATTCAACACAACAGGTCCCTGTAACCCTGGAAGAGGAACCATGGTGTCCATGCTGCAATGAAGGCCGCAAAATAACGCGGCGTATACGATCCGAACTCCCATTGAAATCAATGGTAGCTTTTACGGCGCGCAAACTCTCACACGCCGTATACGAGTCACATCACGCGGCACGTTACATCGTGTGAACGCACCCTCAGAGAGATGGTGGAATGGAAGACTTCCATAGCGCTGGGATGCAAGCCTCAAAGAAGACATACAATAAACTCAGAAGGAGAAATCAAAGAGGAGAAGCAGGTAGAAGGCAAGTCTTTTAGGGGGGTAACATAATAGATCTTACAGATAATCTGGTTACCCCATTTCAGAAGTCCCTCAGCTCTGCACACTCCCAAAAGATGTGTAGCAGTGTCCCCTTCTCCAGAAGATATGTTTAGATATCGGCTATGTCTGTGATTAAAGGAAAGGAAAAAGGGAATTGCAGAGCTAACACTTCATATTATTTTGACCATCAGTCATGCACCAGCTGGGTCGCTTTCATATGGTCAGCATTTTGCATCAGTATTTGTAAGACAAAAGCAGGAGCAGGTCCAAAACACAGAATAAATACAATTAATTTCATTATATTGTACTCTGCATGGAAGCTGAGCTGCAGTAACTAGGAATGACCACTACTCAGTGTACACGGTCTACTTACAGCTCTAAGTACTACTTTAACTGGCCCCTGATTACAAAATCAGCTGATCAGTGAGGGCGCCAATGGTTGGAGCAACACCAATCCTGTATTCAAAAAATATCCCTTTAAAGGGATTCTCCAGGAGTTAGGATTATATGTCTTATCCTTAGTAAGGGTCATAAATATTTGGGAGACAGAAGCAGCTTGTGTCCCTGTAAACTTTGTTTGCAACCATTATGAAGCCAACATCTTACAAAATGGCTGTAAGCACATAAAAAATGGTGAGGTTGTTATAAAAACCCTGTCTAAAACTGTATGAATGAAGGACCTGCAAGCATCTATTGGCCAAAACAGGTCATTTGATGTGATATGGAGAAGTGCCTTTGATGTGGAACCCAGTGGTGCCATATTTGCTTTTGTGAATACACTGGGTTGTTACACAAACCTGGCATTTGCATTTGTGAATATGTCTCTGGGATGTTATGGAAACCCAGTCTAAAAAAATGGCTTGGTTGTTAGGAAAACCTGTGCGTATATCAGTGAAGCTAAGAATGACAGACCTATGAGCTGTTATTGGCTAATACAAGTTATCTGATGTGATTTGGAGTAAGGGCCTTGATGTGGAAGCCAGTGTAGTCATATTAGCTTCTGTGAACATGTCATTGCATTGTTACAGAAAACTGGTGTTAAACTAATATGGTTGGGTTGTTATGGAAACCTGGAAACCTGGTGTAAAATGGTGTGTATGTCAGTGAGGCTAGTAATGAAGGACCTGTGAGATTCTATTGGCAAATACAGATCATCTGATGTGACATGGAGGAAGACCCTTAAGGTGGAAGCCAGTGGTGCTATATTTACTTTTGTCAATATATCGAAAATGGAATGAACTAGAGTACGGAATGGTCCAAAGACTTTGGAAGTGCCTGATTTTTCTATGTGCTAAATTTGGTGCAGATTGGTCCAATCATTTGGCTGTGCATAAAGAATAGACAACAGACAGAGGAAATTCATGATAATCTATCTATAAACATCTATTTGATGGTATGTTTCTGGTTATTTGATGTCCATGAAGAACTGTCTTTCAACTTAAAGGGATTCTATCATTAGAATCCCGTTTTTAGCTAAACCCACATCGGAATAGCCTTAAGAAAAGTTATTCTTCCCCTACCTTTAGAAGTCTTCTCTATGCCGCCGTTCCGTATATACTCCTGGTTTCTTCATTATGGTAATGAGTTTTCTCAAAGCACTGGGGGCATCCCCTGCGCTGCGAGAAAACTCTTCAGCACCACCTTCTTCTTGTTCTCTGCCTCTTCTCTACTGTTTGGCCACAGGAAAAGGCCGACTGCACCGACTGCGCATGTCTGTTGGCTTATATTCCACTATCAAGAAGATAGTGGAATATAAGTTCGAGAAATGGGTGATCTCTTTTTAAAATTATTATTGAGGTTTTCTCTCCTTCGTTTTGGAGTGAACTTGTTCAGTTTGAACTAAAAGTGCTTTTATTATACTATGGGGACTCTTCTGGCCCCGAAGTATAATAGGCAGAGGCCTAAGGGAGGTGCGGTAGAATAAAAAATACTTACATTCACCTTCCCTGACTTTTCCTAGGTTCCTTTGCTGTGTCCAGTGCATATTTTGTCACCTTTGATCCTCTTCTGTGATGTTGCCGGCCCCCATAGACTGCTGTGAATAGGTTTCAGACGCCACATAGGATGCACTGACCTTAGGCATCTGCCGTTGAGTATCAAGTTGTTTTTATTTTGTGGCCCTGCGCTCATTAATCTCTCATCTCTATTCTGAAGAGAACCTGATATATATAGTGGTTTGTAGGTAGTGAACCCTAAATCTTGGATTCGGTCAAACCCAAGAATTTTGGAAAATTTTAACGAACTTGGCTCTTTACAAACTGGTTCATTCATCTCTATTATATTGTTTTTAGTAATCAGTTGTTGTAATGTTTTGTAATAAAGAATGCTATGCACAGTATCTTATTATAGATATATTTTGTACACACTATTTTATAGTGTGGTATATTATATTGATAAATTGGCTTCCATGTTTACTCCATCAATATTTTTTATGTGTTTACTTACACAAGGAACTTTTACGGAATAGAAGGATTGTCTGTACTGCACTGAGCTCAAAATTGTCAGACAATGTTAAAGGGAACAAATTTTGTGGGAACAGATTTACTTTATTTACTTTAGATTTACTTTATTCATTTATTCCTTTAAACCTCAGTAATTTCTAAGCTTAGAAACAGCCATGTAGTCACTGAGTGGTCCTATATAGACGCAGTGAATAATACTAGTATATGGTCCAACTGGAGAGACACCAAAGTTTGTTTTTGATATGACATTATTCTGCAAACATGTATGAATGCATACATAAACATTCAAACACCTTGCTAGTCCTTCAATGACATCTGAGAGTCCATCAAAATATAGGTCATTCTCTATTTTTGTCCGTTTTCTATGAAAACAGGCGCCCCTTGGGTACAAAACGGCTGTGAAAAATGAGATCGAGTGAATCTAGGTTGGTCTTGTCTTGGTTGGTCTTGGAACATTTAAGGGGAAGTCTTTGAAAGGCATGCTATTAGATTTGTCACATATACCCATTTATATAGAACCATCCATACATCTGGGTAGACGCCAACATTTGGTTTGTCCACCTTGAGTTTACCTCCAGAAACTAGTTGTGATGTCATGTGACTAACCTGACCAAAACCACATCAGATTACCTGATCAAAAGGAACTTTCTGACTAAATCCACCTATTATGTCACAGCAGCTTCCCTGACAAAAATTGACTTGTGATGTCACAGCCACTTACCTCAATGAAAAGCTAATGGATTCCAGTTTTATTTAACTAAAACGTTTTGTGATGTCACAGCACATTATTTGGCTGAAACCCGCTTGTGATGTCAGATGTGTACCTAACGTGATATCGCTCTAGTTACCTGAGAGACTTGTTATGTGATAGCAGCTCACCTGAAGGAAACCCACTTCTGTCTTCGCAGTTTACATGATGGATACAGTTGTGAGGTCACAGAAGTTTACCTCACTAAAACCATTGGTGATTTCATGGTAGCACACATGTCAGCTCACTTGGTTTTCAGGACTCCTCACCGGTTTACCTGGTCAATGTTCACTTTCACCAGACTAGACCATTAGTATTCACTGAACCGTGACATCATCTGAGTGTAATGAATACTAACTAAAGATTAGGTCATTACTTCTTAGCCTACATTCACATGACAGAGGCTGAAAAAGACTGTGAAAAAAGTAAATTTTTCATGGCTGTTTTTCACCCGAGGGCTCCCTCTTTCATGAATCTCTCATACATTACATTATATGGAGGGATCTGTGAAAATGGATAATAAATAGAGCATGACTTATGTTATGATGGTTCATTAGTATGGACTGTCAAAATAGTGTCATGTGAATAGCCACCATTCACATGAATGAATATAATGCATCTGTATGATGGCCATTATAAATATATCCATACATTGCCAATTATAACTTGTGTGAATATAGGGTTATCCAGTTTCAAAACCAAGAGGTTTCTCCATATACCAATATATTATCCAACATTTCCGTGGTGAGTTGCATGCTGGAGAATAACTCCCACCCCATGTATGAGACTGTGCCAGCGCTGGGTAATACAGTCAGTGACCGACTGCTTTACCCCAAGTGTATCCAGCCTGATGTGTCCAGTATTGCTCTTGCACTTGAGAAAGGACCCGTAGAGGCCCGAAACACGTTGTGCTATTGTTTTACAATAAATCTATTCAACATTTGGAAATCTGGGCTCTGTATCATCACTAAGACCCACCAGGGAGCGCAGAACTCCATTCCAGTCCGAACCTCTGGTTCTCAACATATATACATTTACCCCAAGTGTGAGAAGGAGCGTTAATGGAGATCCTTCCTCCCAACCGCAATTAGGCTATATAATCTACACCAGGCTAAACGAAGATCACTCCATACAGAGAACTCAAAGGTCCTGAAGTTGTGATATTCCTCCTACTATCTTCTTTCCTTTATCTTTTTATCTATACCTACTGTCACTGTAATGCTTCTACTGTGGATCTATTTGCATTTGTTATATTATTGTATCCATGCTGCTGTAACACACTGAATTTCCCCATGGTGGGACTATTAAAGGATTGTCTTATCTCTTATGTTAAAAAACTCAGGAAAGTCAATTTTATCACTACACTTCATTACTAGAGATGAGCGAGTAGTATTCGATCGAGTAGGTATTCGATCAAATACTACGGTATTCAAAATACTCGTACTCGATCGAGTACCACTCGCTATTCGAATGGAAAAGTTCGATGCAGAACCAGCATTGATTGGCCGAATGCTATACAGTCGGCCAATCAACACTGGTTCTTCTCTTACCTTTAGAAGTTGTAGTGCGGGCATGCGCAGTCGGCCCTGCCCAGGTCCGATGCCTGGCAGAGTGAATTCAGAGCTGGAAGATGCCGCGGGGACGCTGCACGGAGAAGACTTCTCGGAGGATCCAGCCCGACCCTCACTCGTGGACTTGGTAAGTGTAATTTGATCAAACGTTGCCTACCCCTGAAACGAGCATTTTCCCCCCATAGACTATAATAGGGTTCGATATTCGATTTGAGTAGTCGAATATTGAGGGGCTACTCGAAACGAATATCGAATCTCGAAAACTTTACTGTTCGCTCATCTCCATTCATTACATGACCGACACAAAACATAGTAAATAACATGGCATATTTGGAATTTCTGTAACCGTTATAACACAATAAAATTAACTCATAATCTATAGTGATCTATAAATTGTGCAAATAAGAAAATCTGATGAAATAAAATATTCTGTCTGAATATGTCTAGTGTGCCCTTTTTTTAAAGGCTGTGCTATGCAACTTAAAAAGGCCACGCCAACAGTCGCTGTTATGTTGTAGAAAGCATCTCCAAAGATGACGTTTCTGATGTAGATTACCTGACTGGAACTCACTTATGATGTCATAGATGCTTATTGGAATACATCTAATTTGTTAAGACACTGGTATTAAGTCACAGAAGCACATCTGACTAAATCACTTTTGTCTTGTAGAGACAGGACCCCTATGAAAAGAATGTATGTTGGTTCATTGATTTCCATCTATTTTGATGGCAGCGGAAGTCTAGCCACAGACCAACATATAACCCCTTAGGAACCAACATTCATTTTTAAAGTATCAGTGCCCCTGTCTCCGTGTAGCTGCAGGATATGCATATGCTGTATGTTACGTCCCTCCTTATATCATTAGCTCCAGTTTCATAGCCTGTGATATGTAATCCACATCAGTGGAAGGATAAAACATGCTGAGGTCACTTGGTCGTCCATGCTGTGATCTACCATATGATTAATTTTAGTAGCATTTTGTTGTGTAAACTGGTCAACCTGAACTATCTGTGAACTATCCATATACAGACCTGAGGCCAGTTCTTACATAAAGATGATATTTCCATGTACCTGCTTGTGATGAGATAAACTACAAATGATAAGTTGCAGGTATGGTAACCTTAGATGGGGATGTGTTGTCCTGTGGAGGGATGATATATGCAGTCTCCCTTTTCAACATTATTACATTGCAAACAATGAAGACACGGAAAAGTGCTTTTCTTGAGTGTGCGTAGAATGGTTCATTGCGTAGAAATGGGTTATTGAATTCGGGTACCATTAGATAACCCTTATTGAGTACCATAAGGCCATAGGCCAATGATTACGTATAGACTTATGAATTTTATGCACAAACGGGTGGAAGTAGTGGATGAGTGAAATGCCTAGTTCTTCAATTTTGTGTTTTTTGTTTTGGTTGGTGGGAGATGGGTACAATATTTTATCTGTGTAACACCTCAGTTGGAAGTTTTCTTTCATCTCATTGATCCTGATTAGAGATGAGCGAACACTGTTCGGAACAGCCATTCCGAACAGCACGCTCCCATAGAAATGAATTGAAGCGTCCGGCACGCGGGGGTTTAAGCGGACGGCTGCCGGCAAAGTCTGTGTGCCAGGTGCTTCCATTCATTTCTATGGGAGCGTGCTGTTCGGATCGGCTGATCCGAACAGTGTTCGCTCATCTCTAATCCTGATGGATCTGATTGTAGGATCTGAAACTATGTGTTTTTCTGTAATGTACTGTAATGCGTCAGAAGTGATGATTTTGTTGCTCTGGGGTGATAACTGGAGAAGCGTAATAGGATATTGTGGTTGGTGGATTTTGATTAAAGCTCAATCCCTAGGTAACCCAGGTCATGTTTATATACACGGCTGTCCAAAAAAATTGATCTTGACAGGATGAAATGTGATGATAAATTGTAAATCTAGATGGATGCTATTGAGATAGTTCTGGGGTGTGTGTCCCCCCCCCCCCCCGCACTTGCAAAATATCATCTATGTATCTTTTCCAGACGATGCATTGGATGAATGAGGTGTTACTGTAAAAAAAATCCTCAAACCCAAATAATAGTTTGCATCTGGGGAAGGGGGTGTGAGAAGCACATTAGAACCCATAGCGGTCACTTGTATTTCTACGTAGTAATTGTCTTGGAATAAGAAATCATTTTCATTGATGATAAGAGAAAGGAGATCAAGACTTAATGATACTATAGCACTATCAATGTTAGATTTAATGAGTAGATTCTGCCCCCCTTCATCCCAGTCTGATGTAAATGTGTATTATAGAGGCTTGTTACATCCTATGTTACAAGTAGTGGTGTGTGTGGGATATATGATAGGGACTGGAGGACCTAGAGGAATGCTCCTGTGTCCAATAGGTAGGACTGAGATTTTTGTGCAAGAGGGGTAAGAATCTTTTCTAAAAGGATGGCAAGAGGTGAAAGTATGGAGTCTGTGGATGCAACAGTAGGTCGCCCAGGTGGTTTCTCATCTCTCTTGTGCACCTTAGGTAGTATATAGAAAATGGGAATGATGGGATATTTTCCCAGTTTTTGTCAATTAGGCCTGTTAAGTTCACAATTTTATTCCAGATGTTTGATGTTGGATCCTGTGTGAGTGGGAAATACAGTATACTAAGTTATTTGATAATTGTGATTTCATTTCCACGACGTAATCTCTTTTGTCAAGGATCACCACTGCCCCACCTTTATTGGCTCGTTTGGTGACCATGTCCCGTGATCCATTTGCTCTTTTCTATCACTGTCTTTTTCCTTAGTCGGATTGTAGACATAGCTTATCTCTATCCTTCTTTCTACCCTCAGCTACATACTCTGATATACTTCAGCTAATTATTACTCTCCCCACCTTACAGTATATCATCTGTTTATCTGACACATTCTACAGTTTACTTCTACAGTATATACTTTGGGTACATTCGATAATATACCCTTACTATGTTCTCCTACATCTTTGTTGATTATCATGTACCATTTATTCAGCAGTAATGCACCAGTTCCCATCTGGACATTTTACCACAAGCAGTTCCCATATTATTATATGTTCATCAGATCCTAGTCAGTGAAGTGAAGGAGCACACAACTCCCTCCATGAGAGTCCTAGACCAAGTCCCCATTTTTTTCATATCCAGGAAAATGTAAACAAAAAAGAAGGGTAAATAGACCTGTTTTTTGCATGTTTCTTATCTTTTTTTAATAGTGTTACAAAAAACTTTTTAAAATAGTTTTTCCTCTTCATTGCAGTCATTTTTATGTGGCTGACACATAGTGTTGTCTGGCTTCCTTCTCTGTAATTCTATCCAGCTCCCCAGTTCTGCAGCTGAATGATTCTGAGCAGCTGCTTAATACTGTAGGGACATACAGATATGTCCTTTCTGGGTTAAGAGTGGATCGCCTGGATGTTTAAAGTCTATGGCCGATCCAGAACTGCTTAATGAAACAATAATGGATACACTATCTGGACCTGCAACTATTTTACTAGCTTACAGTTTCTAGAACAGACTCACATAGAAGTGAATGAAACGCTGTTCAATTTGTGTGATGTGGCATATAACACAATTTGCACATTACAAAACTTTTTCATCTTCTCATACATCTATTTTTTTATATCATTCCCTTTATATATTGTCACATTGTTTCAAAGGTAAACGTTCCCTTTAAGAGATATTTACAATGTATATATCTATGAAAACATCAATAAATGTTATATTATTCCATAACAAATTGCATGATAGATTTATATGTTTTGTATACATAACACTTGACCTTTTTGCCTTATTAGTTGTTTAATATGAAGTGCGTGGAACTTTCCTACTACAGTTGGCATTATGACAAAATTGCCTTACACAGTCTTGTATTTTTCCAGGACCATCACAAATTACCCAACCCTTTGGAAAATAAAGGGTCTGAGCTGTATTACTGAAGATACAAGCAAGAAACGAAACACTTCTTCATTATTAATAAAAACTGTATCAAATGGAGATAATACAAGCCCAGCAAACAAAGAAGTCTTTGTTTTAGATGCAAACGTCAAAATGGCTGGAAATTTGCCTGAACCTTTCTAGTAAAAGGCATCCAAACATATCTAAAAAGGCCAAAAAAATCCCAGCATTTTGCCCAAGCTTTTAGATGACATTATAAATTTATGACATTCTGGTAATTCTATAGCACTGAATGATCATCAGGCTAATGTATTACGGCAGGCCAGTGTTTTACAACCTTTTCAGACTCAGGGCACCCCTGGAAAACATAATTTACTTAGGATTACCCCCACTAGATAGCTTTAACCCTTTAACAAAAATAGTTCTTAAGAAAGCAGATTGCATTAAGGCATGTGGTCATCTTTCCAACCAAAGTGTCACTAGCCCCCCGCAGGTATCCAAGACAGTCCTGTTTAAGCATGTCATATTAAAATAGTAGAGGTTGTATAAGGACACATGTCAAACCTATACAATTACCAAGTTGATCCAGAGGTAGGTATAAACCCAGATGAGGCTCACACCAATTGCCCCATCAGAGGAAAACAATTCCTTCCCAATACCAAATAAGACAATTGGGCTAAATTCTTGGATTAACATCCTATCCCAAAAAATGTCTAGCCCCCATAAGAAAGGCATCCATGCCCATCTTGCCCATTATAAAGTATTCCCTCTTATGACTACAGGAACACCTTTTTTACTTCTACATTTCAAGGATGCTTCCTTGTCATGGTTACAGGCCTTGATATAAAGAGATCATTGGAAAGATCTCTATACTGTCCACTCCTGTATCTGTACATTGTAATTAGGTCACACCTAAGCCGAATATAATAGGCTAGTATAGACATAATTAGAGATGAGCGAACAGTAAAATGTTCGAGGTTCGATATTCGTTTCGAGTAGCCCCTCAATATTCAACTACTTGAATCGAATATCGAACCCTATTATAGTCTATGGGGGGAAAATGCTCGTTTCAGGGGTAGGCAACGTTCGATCAAATTATACTTACCAAGTCCACGAGTGAGGGTCGGGCTGGATCCTCCGAGCAGTCTTCTCCTTGCAGTGTCCCCGCGGCGTCTTCTGGCTCTTTATTCACTCTGCCAGGCATCGGGCCTGGGCAGAGCTGACTGCGCATGCCCGCACTACAAGTGGAAATGCGCAGTCGGCTCTGCCCAGGCCCGATGCCTGGCAGAGTGAATTCAGAGCCAGAAGACGCCGCGGGGACGCTGCACGGAGAAGACTTCTAAAGGTCGGAGAAGAACCAGCGTTGATTGGCCGACTGTATAGCATTCGGCCAATCAATGCTGGTTCTGCATCGAACTTTTACATTCGAACAGCGAGTGGTACTCGATCGAGTACGAGTATTTCGAATACCGTAGTATTCGATCGAATACCTACTCGATTGAGTACTACTCGCTCATCTCCAGACATAATTCATGGACACTCGGGTATTGAATTGTACAAGCAGGTTTACACTTTTAAAATACAACTATCCGGCTTTTCAACGTAGTTTTTTTTTTTTTTTTATTTCTGTTTATTCCTTATATCAGGAACAAAGACCATAGAGATATGAATATCAGGAGAATAAAAAATATTTACAGGCTCAGGCTACAGTACAGGATCTTCTCTACTTTTGTTTATATCCTAATACTTACCTAACTAGTCCCAACTAGAGAGGCGATGTTACGAAAATCTAGCTACAGGGGCACGCTTTAATCCCCATAGTATTAATCATTTTATATACCCACTTGATCCTTGAAAATGGTGTCATTGCTGTTATGTTGTTTCTACACACATTTGCTCCCTAATGATCTATTATAGACTAGGGAAGGGGTAGGCATCCATCAGCACTTCAACTGCTGTAAAACTACAACTCCCAGCATGCATACTTGCTCTGCTGTTCTTGGAATTCCCATGGAAGTGAAAGGAGCATGTTGGGAGTTGTAGTTTCATAGCAGCTGGAGTGCCGAAGGTTGCTGACCTCTGGACTATGGACATGTGTAGGAGTGTGCTCCTATTTTAATAACATAGGCCCTGGATATAATGCAGAAGATAGTTTATTATCTAGGGCAGATGAGGAGTGCTTACGGGGTACACTCATTTCTTCCAATATATGCCCACATTTTATACTAGTAACTAATGACAGGCTATTTGGTGAACATACGCACCCCTACCCTCTTTCCTGCTTTTCTTTCTCCTCCTTAAAGACTGAACAGAGGATATACAGTGGGGCAAAAAAGTATTTAGTCAGTCACCAATAGTGCAAGTTCCACCACTTAAAAAGATGAGAGGCGTCTGTAATTTACATCATAGGTAGTCCTCAACTATGAGAGACAAAATGAGAAAACAAATCCAGAAAATCACATTGTCTGATTTTGTAAGAATTTATTTGCAAATTATGGTGGAAAATAAGTATTTGGTCACCTACAAACAATCAAGATTTCTGGCTCTCACAGACCTGTAACTTCTTCTTTACGAGTCTCCTCTTTCCTCTACTCATTACCTGTAGTAATGGCACCTGTTTAAACTTGTTATCAGTATAAAAAGACACCTGTGCACACCCTCAAACAGTCAGACTCCAAACTCCACTATGGTGAAGACCAAAGAGCTGTCAAAGGACACCAGAAACACCAGGCTGGGAAGACTGAATCTGCAATAGGCAACCAGCTTGGATTGAAGAAATCAACTGTGGGAGCAATAATTAGAAAATGGAAGACATACAAGACCACTGATAATCTCCCTCGATCTGGGGTTCCACACAAAATCTCACTCCGTGGGGTCAAAATGATCACAAGAACGGTGAGCAAAAATTCCAGAACCACGCGGGCGGACCTTGTGAATGAACTGCAGAGAGCTGGGACCAATGTAACAAAGCCTACCATCAGTAACACACTACGCCGCCAGGGACTCAGATCCTGCAGAGCCAGATGTCTCCCACTGCTTAAGCCAGTACATGTCCGGGCCCGTCTGAAGTTTGCTAGAGAGCATTTGGATGATCCAGAAGAGTATTGGGAGAATGTCCTATGGTCTGATGAAACCAAACTGGAACTGTTTGGTAGAAACACAACTTTTCGTGTTTGGAGGAAAAAGAATACTGAGTTGCATCCATCAAACACCATACCTACTATAAAGCATGGGGGTGGAAACATCATGCTTTGGGGCTGTTTCTCTACAAAGGGGCCAGGACGACTGATCCGGGTACATGAAAGAATGAATGGGGCCATGTATCGTGAGATTTTGAGTGCAAACCTCCTTCCATCAGCAAGGGCATTGAAGATGAAACGTGGCTGGGTCTTTCAACATGACAATGATGCAAAGCACACCGCCAGGGCAACGAAGGAGTGGCTTTGTAAGAAGCATTTCAAGGTCCTGGAGTGGCCTAGCCAGTCTCCAGATCTCAACCCTATAGAAAACCTTTGGAGGGAGTTGAAAGTCCGTGTTGCCAAGCAACAGCCCCAAAACATCACTGCTCTAGAGGAGATCTGCAGGGAGGAATGGGCCAACATACCAACAACAGTGTGTGCCAACCTTGTGAAGACTTACAGAAAACGTTTGACCTCTGTCATTGCCAACAAAGGATATATAACAAAGTATTGAGATGAAATTTTGTTACTGACCAAATATTTATTTTCCACCATAATTTGCAAATAAATTCTTACAAAATCAGACAATGTGATTTTCTGGATTTGTTTTCTCATTTTGTCTCTCATAGTTGAGGTCTACCTATGATGTAAATTACAGACGTCTCTCATCTTTTTAAGTGGTGGAACTTGCACTATTGGTGACTGACTAAATACTTTTTTGCCCCACCGTATATTTGTAGTCTCTATAAGGTCTCTTTCTTTTTTAATATTTATATAATAAAGGTTAGGTTTTATTTTTTTCAGTTTCAAGATATACAGATCTCTATTGGTCTTGATCTTTGAATTTTTGTTAGGTTTACTGTGTCTGATCTGCAGATATATTTAGATCTATATTTCTTATGATCTATGAACATATCTAGGAACAGGGAGTCCATAGTAAAAGCTTGTTTCTGTCTACTCCACCTCACATCTGTGATTGAGACCAGTGGTTCCCAAAGTGTGGATCGCATGCACCTGGGGCAATACCCACAGACTGCTGGGGGCATGAGCAATTAGTGGTAATTATTAGCTGCCATATCTGTAGCAGAGTATTGCAAAGCCTTTAGCGGTGGGCCCAGGGATAGTAAATAAAAATAACAAACATTTATACTTACCTCTCCTGGGCTTCTTGGAGAAGACTCAGTATCTTCTTCAGGTCTCTTGTGATGTCATGAGCCTCCGTGTTCACTGATGAGGCCTAGAATTGAGCTTCAGCAGTCATATGGGGCACTGGGCCAGTGCATGATGGCATAAATGTGCCACACGTGACCACTGAGGTTTCATCACAGGCCTCAGTCGTGACCCGAAGGTGCATGATATCACAAGAGGCCTGTAGAGGACGTGAGAAGCCAAAGGACAATAATTCACTGAAACAAACATGAGATGAAAGAAATCTCATGGGGTTCAACTATCTCTACTGATGAATCAGCCCTAGGCATTATAATCTGTGGGCCCCTGTGAAGCATTATACTGTAAAGGGCCACTGTGAAGCATCATACTATGGTTAGCTCTTAGGAGCATTATACTGTATTGGGCCACTGTGGAGTGTTATATGGTGTAGAGACACTGTGGACCATTTTGTATAGTGTTGGGTATTATGCTATGTGGGGCATAATGGGGATCATTTTATTTTCTGTATGGGGGCCACAGGACAGGAAACTGTAAGATACAAGGAAGGAGCATACAAATTTCACCAATATGGAACCCCAAAATTACTAATAGCAAAATAGAGTAAAAAGAAGAGTAAAGTGATGCTATAAGGTCCAATAAAAGGAATATTACAGCAGACATTTAGTTTTCAAATGCGACTTTTGAAAAGTCCGGTAGATGGGTGGCCTCACCAGAATTATCGTCAGATAGCAGTCCCACCTTTAGAAAGTACGGGATCCACACTTTTAGACTATTTGACCACACCTCCTCTTCTTCAGGTCTCAGCGGCCAGACCTTCACCGATCAGCTATTTATCCACTACACTATAGATAGAACATATGTATTCTTGGTGGCATAACCCCTTTAAGTATTAGTATGGTGCTCTTATTGTAGAATGCTGCATTTTATGTCAGATATAATAGGATCTGAACTGTATTACTAAAGATACAAGCAGAAAACAAAACACTTTATTACTAATTAAACAATATCAACTGGAGATATTTCAATACAAGCCCAGCAAATAAAGAACTCTTTGTTTTAATTGCAAAGGTCAGAAAGGTTGGAAATTTGCCTGAACTTTTCTAGGAAAAGATATCTACACATTACTAAAGGCCAAAGAATCTCAGCATTTTGGCCAAGCATTTACATGACATTATCAATCTATGACATTCTGGTAAGTGTTGTTCTAAAAGATGATAATGCTAATACATTTGAGAAAGGTGTCTCATGTTTACACTGAAAATAGTAGACTGCGGCAGCTGAAATAATCTTGCTGCAGGCCAGTGTTTCCCAACCTGCTCAGACTTAGGGCACCCCTAAAAAAAATATTTCCACAGGACACCCCAAACAAATAATTTTTACCCTTAGGGTCCATTCACATGGAGTAAACGTGCGCTCATTTTGGCAAAATACACATGTAAAAAATACACATGTAAAAATAAGACTCCCATTGACTTCAATGACATTTTTTTACACGTGTAAAAAAACACGACAAAATACAAATAAAAAAATACGTCAATTCTTTTCACGTGTATTTTGCCAAATTGAGCACGTTTACTCCGTGTGAATGGACTTAGACAAAAAAGTCTTAAAGTCTTGAACTGCAATAGCGGCTACCCAAAAATGGCCGCCGGCCATTTTGGGGTAGCCGCTCTTGCAGTTCAATACAAGAGCTGGCCGGCGGCCATTTTGGGATGGCCTCTCTATGCTCCTGTATAGAACTACAAGAGCAAGAGAAGCCAGAAGAGGCGGAGTTGCTGCAGAAGGAGGAGGCGATGCAGGAAAGGGCTCTGGGCAGCAATGGGGACACGATCATCGGTGTTTCAGCGCTGGGGCCCGCCCTCATTGCTGCGGAGAGCTCATTTGCATACCGGTTAAAACCGGTATTTCTACGGAACGGCGCGGCGGAGACCACGTCTAAAGGTAGGAGACGAATAGCCTTTCTTAAGGCTATTCCGACATGTTCATTAGAAAAAAAAGGTAGTTTAATGGTAGAATCCCTTTAAGGACGAAGATAGTTTAGCATTAACACATGCAATCATCTTCCCAGCCAGAGTGTTGCTGGCACCCTGGCAGGTATCCAAGGCATCCCTACTAGATCATCAGCTATTTTGACTACATTTGAGCATGTTATTTTAACACAATTGGTAAGGCTGGATAAAGACACAAGTCCATGAAGTTGATCCAGTGGTAGGCAAAAATCCCAATAAGGCTGTCGTCAATTGCCCAATAAGAGTAAAAAAATTATTTCACAACTCCAAATATGTCAACTGCAGTAAATCCTTGGAGTACCATCCTAATCCAAAAACATCTATCTCTCATAACCCATAATAGTCTTACTTACAAGAAAGGCATCCAGGCACATCTTGAACTTGAAGAAGTTATCAGACATCACAATATCCTGTAGCAGTGAGTTCCATAGTCTCATCACTCTTACTGTAAATAAGCCTTTTTCTTCTACAGGTAGGGGATGCCCTCTTATCATGGTTACAGGTCTTGATATGAAGAGATCATTGGAAAGATCTCTATACTGTTTATATCCATATTTGCACATTGTAATTAGGTCTCCCTTAGGCTGAATTTTTCTCAAACTGAACAACCAGTTTGTTAACTAATGAGATACTACTCTGTGAACCCTTCATCAGCTCATTCATAAAAATATTATAAAGGAGAGAACCCAATATTGGCCGACAGGTGTCTGTGACCCAATACCAGTATGTATCATTAGTAACCACCCTCTTGTTTCCTATCCATGAGCCAGTTGTTAACCCAGTTACACATATTGTCCCCTAGTCCCAGTATTTTCATTTTATGTAACAACCCCCTTTGAGTATCAAGCCCCCTTGAAATGTCCAGCTACATCGTGTCCACAGCATTACACAGGTCCAGTTATGAATGTCTGAAAGCATAAAACGTCATATGTAAATTACCCTAAGTAGCCATGGGGATGGGGAGTGGCTTCAAACTAATCATGTTGTCCACCTGCTAAACTTACCTCCCGGGCATGATTGACATCTCGTTCATAGATTCCTCACTTCCTATAGTCATGAGGGAAATGCCAATTTTAGAGATGAGCAAATAGTATTCGAAATTCTAGTTTCGAATACCTCACTCCATAGGAATGAATGGGAGTGGCGGGCGCGCTGCAGGCGCCGGCGGACGGCGCTTAACCCCTTCGCGATCGTCTGTTTCTATTCATTCCTATGGGAGCGGAGGTATTCGAAACTAGGATTCGAATACTATTCGCTCAACACTACCAATCATGCCCAACAGTCATGAATGGCGAAGTAACAGCGTGACTAGGGTGAAGCTGCTCCATGCCCACCAAAACTACTTAGGTTAATTTGCATATTACTTTTTACGCTTTCAGACATTCATAACTTCCCTTTGCAGAAGGGAATTGAAGCTTAAAGTTCAACAGAGGAAGACTATGCGTACTTTCTGTGAAAAGTGCTGCATTTTCGCCACGGTTTTTCCTGCAGCGCTTTTTGGCTCCTGACTGCCTATGCATAGTTACTATAGGAACTAATGTGTGATGTTCTGCGATACTATGTCTGAGAGCTTAGCTTCAAGTCCCCTTGTGGGACATGTAAACAGTGAAAAAACACACAGTGAAAACTCAAACACAAAAAAAATCCCCCAGATAATATAAAGTTTTTTTTTTTTTTTTTTAAAAACACCGTAAACAAAAAATATGTAAAGCAATGCACAAACTAACGTATAAAATAACAACAAAAAGTGATCAAAAAGTCATACATACCAAACATTTGTACCAATAGAGAGGACAACTTGTCCCGCAAATAAAAAGCCCTGACATATCTCCGTCAACAGTACAGTAAAAAAAAAGCTATCGGCATCAGAATACGGTTACCACAGGAAAATTGTTCATTTTCAAAAAACTGACATTTTATTTGTAAAAGCAGTAAAACGTAATAAAAACAAATATAGTATCACTGTAAGCGTCATGACTCGTCGGACAAAGCTGCCATGTCTTTTTTTTTATTATTGCAGAGTGAACACTGTGAAAACAAAATGCAAAAAATTTTGAGAGAATTGTGTGTTATGCCGCGTTCATACTTTCATCCGTCGTGAATATGCCAAAATTGCAGAAAAACAGATTGGGTACGGTTTGCGAGGGTTCGTTTAAAAAAATAATTCATTTTAATGGTTTCTTAAACCAATCCACAGGTGTCCGTTTGCAGCCTCTCCACAATGAATCTGCTTTTTTGGGATGGACACAAAGTCCAACATGCAGGAGCAAGTGTGAACTCCCGCTAATTTCACATGGACCCTAAAAAACCATAAACATTATATGTACTTCAAAATGGTGGCAAATAAAAACACAACTTGTCATGCAAAGAATGAGGGAGCCTTCACACGATGTAACGCTGTGTTCATTCTAATTGTAAAAACACGTTCAGAATGAGCGCGTAAAAAACAGCTCCCATTGACTTGAATGTGAGCCGGCATACTTGCGCTCCCCATTGAAATCAACGGGAGGCTTTTTTCCCTATGCTTTCAATGTATTATGTGCGTATCACATTGAAACCAATAGGGAAAAAAGCAGCCCATTCATTTCAAAGGGGAGCGCACGTATGCCGGCTCCCATTCAAGGCAATGGGAGCTGTTTTTTACGCGCTCATTCTGAACGTGTTTTTACGATTAGAATGAGCGCAGCGTTACATCGCGTGAAGGCTTCCTAAGACCTTAAATAACTATGTAGACAGGAAAATAAAAAAGTTATGAATTTTTGAAGCCGGGGAGGGAAAATATGAAAAAAGTCACAGAGCATTAGCGTACAAACTACCCTGCGTCTTTAAGGGGTTAAAATGGAAAACATTAATTTCATCATGTGACTAAGTCAACAGACCGACATCAATTTTCATGGACATTAGGTCCACAAAAACATCACTATGAATGAGGCCTTATTCTTTCATTGATATTTTCTAATCAATTTCAATCCAGTTTTAGTGCAAACAACTGCAGCAAAAATTGCCACAAACGCTGTATGAATGTATAATACAGTACAGCGGACTGCTAGGAGTCCACACTCTTCATACGCCCCCATGTAAAATAATTCATTTTCTAAAGTAACATATGAAATCCATGAGAAAACAGCAGGATTGTTTCTTTAAGTGAGCATATGGTACAGTGTAGCAGTATCACATGGTAGCACACTCAGAACAAAACCTTAACATTTTTGCCATAAAGATATTTTGCACAATTGGATGGCTTTTGGCAAATTTTAAAATCTTGTTTGTTTTTGTCGAGTTGTCGTTCATTGACTTCAGCACAGAAACCAAAAACACGGTCAGTTTACTCTATTGCACAACACATGGGACAAAAATAACTCAAAAACTGATTATGACCCTGATAAAGGATAAATTTGCTTAGTACAATAAACTGAAATCAGATATTCTCTAACCAGTCCAGCTGTCAGACAAGTGATCTGGGCTGTACGTAGCTCTCAAGTGTCTCTGAATGCACCTACCCTATTAAATTGCTGTATTAAATGGGCCCTGCATTTTCCAGGTAGTATATTCACACATCCCATAATACCTGTAAGACGATGATCCATAGATTATGTGACTCATGTAAGCTGCTTTGTGTATTCTCTCTATAATTAGAATGCTCCTTTTTGTGAATTTAATGACAATATTTCCACAATAAGAAACCTGTGATGTTTCTTTGACAGTTCACAAACTAATAAACTTATTGGCCATAAACAGACCCAAAATTTTGACCAATTTCTTCAATATTATTCTTGTATTTTTCCACTGTGATATATTGGACTATAATGAACGATTATTTATTAAAGCCTTTCTTACATATTGTAGTTGTTCACATTTTTCATGCATGCTGCACTTTTTTATTAAATTTCAGGTTGCCATATTTAGCAGTTTTTCAGCTTTTCTTTAGTAAAAAATTGGTGGTTCTGCCATATGGTTTATATTTGTATGGCATACTAGCAGTACATAGGGAAACACCGGCAGAATTTGCCAGAATAACATCCCTGTAATAAATCAGATGCAAATGATGGTACAATTGTCACTAAATATACAGAGGAGGACAACGGTCAAGTTTTAAGGTGGCAAATTTTCATTGTGAACCAGGCTGTCTCCCTCTTGTGGCCATTCATAGGAAACCCTTGAGTCACAACCTCAAAAGCCAGATGAAGACTGACTACTGGGAATTTGCATGGCGGTGGAACATGGAGCCCATTCATGTCACAATGCCTGGTGACCTCATATTGTACCCACTACATTCCATTGCAGTACAGCCAAACACCCTCCTTATATTATCTCTACTCTGCAGTACTATGGTGTAGAGATGAGCGAACAGTATTCGAAACTCTAGAGCCAGCGTTTAACCCCTTCGCAATTGGCTGCTCCCATGCATTCCTATTGGAGCGGAGGTATTCGAATCTAGGACTATTCGCTCATCTCTACTATGGTGTTAAGAACTGAGGGCATGCACACACACAGACAGATGAAAGTGGTTGGACATGATGGGGGAAAGGAATGGGTGAAAAGGCGCGTCAATTCTCTCTTCTGGGGTTGCAACCTGGTAGCTCCCTATGGTGAAGACCAAATTGATGGGCAGAACAGTGGCTCAGTGGTTAGCACTGCAGCCTTGCAGCGCTGGAGTCCTAGGTTCAAATCCTGCCAAGGGCAACATCTGCAAGGAGTTTGTATGTTCTCCCCATGTCTGTGTGGGTTTCCTCCCCCACATCAAAGACATACTGATAGGGAATGTAGATTGTGAGCCCTATATGGGACAGTGACTGACAATATCTATAAAGCGCTGCGGAATATGATGGTACTATATAAGTAAGCATAATAAATAAAATGGATAGAAAAATGAATTGTATGGATTGGAACAGCTGACATCTGTACTCTGTGTCCATTTAGCATTCACTCTTGGTTTTGTCTAAAATAATAAATAAATCATAAAAAAAATAAACTATATAAATGCTCAAAAGTAAAAAAAGGCACATGGGTCAAATTTCTAAAAAACACAAGCATAAAACTTCAATTTTTACAAATTCTATTGAAGTTTGAGAGAAAAATTTGAGAAAATGGGAAGTTTGTCTAACAGGAAACAATGTTCCCAGCAGTCACATAGGAAGAGGTAGCATGCTTGCACGGATATTATAGGTTGTCATGGAAGTAAGAAAACAGAAACCTTCTTTGTCTGTGGAGTTATGAATGACCGGTCTAGCCAATCTCAGCTGCACCCGGAAAAGGAAGATTAATATTGACAAACAATTGCACTATTTTGTCTGGAAGCATGCTATGATCCACTATGGCTAATGGGCTAAACAGGCTTGTGTAGGTGATGGTGTAGTATTTCTGATCACAGTCATCACTTTACAGGAGGAAGACTTGTCACATGAGTCTCTGCTGACAACTGGATTGAAATGTACAAAGGACATTCAGTTTTGGATTTACATATCACAAACTAGTCCCATAAGGCATTAAGGAAATCAGATGTACAGTAAGTACTTACTTGGCACTAAGTAGGGAACATTAATTTGGATGTTAAAAGTGAACATTTATTACAGTGTGTACAAGGTTTTTTTTAAGGGGTACATTTATAGTGTGATAAGATAAGATAATCCTTTGATAGCCCCACAGTGGGGAAATTTCAGCATGTTACAGCAGCATAGTAATACAGATACAGGATAATACACAGTAATATATTACAGACGTAGGCACACATATGCTGAGAAGAGAAGATATAATAGGAGTCCATAGCAGCTAAGGAACAGAAGAGAAAGAAGGAAGATTTCATAATCATAGTCATTAGTGAGTGATCTTCGCTTGGTTTGATGTAGATTATACAGCCTGATCGCGGTTGGAAGGAAGGACTTGCGATAGCGCTCCTTCCCACACTTGGGGTGAAGCAGATGGTCACTTACAGTGCTGCCAAGTCCCATCAAAGTCTCATACATGGGGTGGGATTTATTCTCCAGCATGGAGCTCACCACAGACAGTATCCTTCTGTCACCCACCACCTGTATTGGGTCCAGGGGCCTCCCCAGGACAGAGCTGGCCCTTCTGATCAGCCTGTCAAGTCTATTTCTGTCCCTGGTTGATATACTGCTCCCCCAGCAGGCCACACTGAAAAAGATGGCTGAAGCAACCACAGAGTTGAAAATTGCCCTAAAAAGTGGCCCCTGGACTCTGAAGGCCCTCAGCCTCATGAGCAGGTAGAGCCTGCTGTGACATATGCATGCACGCACATTGTTGCATATACAGGGACTGTGTTACCCACCATGTAACACAAGCAATTGCATGGGGTACCTGCTGAACAAATACCAACCCAAAGTTTTAATTTTTTAATTGTCTGTTACCTATTGGACTATTTCAGTAGGTGACGTCCAATATCAACACTCACCGCTTCTTGCTCCTGGCTCTTCCTCCTCAGCCCAAAGTGTTCCCATATTGATGCTGTCAGTATCTGAAGGTAATGTGCAGAACCTCCTGAAGCCACTCCATTATGGAATTGCCTGGGGTCTTTCAGCTGATGTGACAGGCAACTTTTCAGACTAAGCAGGCAGCATACTGTATGGGAAGAGGTCACTATGGGGGCTTTATACTGTAAGTAGGGGTGAACACTAAGGGGGCAGTATACTGTGTGGGGAGATGCTAAGGAGAGCATTATTATAGCGTTTGGGACACTATAGGGGAATTATATTGTGAGTAGAGGCAATAATAAGGCAGTATACTGTGTAGGGAACTAATGGGACACTATTATGGGGGCCACAAACACAAATTGGTTTGGGGCCCCAGAAATGGCAAATCCGTCTCTGGCTTTGCTTGTTTGTTGAAACAGTAGTGAATAAAATCCAGCTCCAGTTGAAGTCGAACAAATCACGTAGCGTGGTAGAATAAAATATAACTTTTATTATATCAAAATAATAAAACCGTCACATAGTGACATAGGAGTCAATGTTACAGGCTCTGTAACATTGACTCCTATGTCACTATGTGACGGTTTTATTATTTTTATATAATAAAAGTTATATTTTATTCTACCACGCTACGTGATTTGTTCGACTACAACTGGAGCTGGATTTTATTCACTACTGTTTCAATTTTTGGACCTGGCATCCTACAGAGGCTTCCGTGCTCGTTGGTTGGACATTGTACATATTGAATAAGGGTGAGCTGGATTTACAACTTGTTTTGCTTGTTTGTTGTATGTGCAGCACTGATCTGATTTCTGTGATCTATGTATTCAGTGTATTTGCAATGTTTCTCAATACTCACCACTGGCTCCTCGGGTATCCTGCAATCAGTGATTCCATCTAAGTGATACACTAATATTCACCTTAAACGTCATGATATTAATGCACCCCATGTGACCCCAAGGCCTGCAACTTCGGAGAAGATGCCAGAGGAGGCTGCAAGACCAGTGGGTGAAGGCTGGATGCTGAGAAAGAGGACTGGATGCCCAGGAGAGGTGAGGAAGGGTGTGACTCATTTTTTTAAATTATTTTCATTACCTCCCCTGGGCTACTGCATATTATACTCTGGGGTGTGAAGAGATCCCAGTGAATAATGATAACAGTTCTGGTTTGGACTGTGTTCAGTCTGAAAGAAACTGCTGAGGAAACCTTGCAAATATTCATATGGCGAATGTTGCAAGGTTCACCCAACAAATGGTTACCTCACTACCGTTTCTTGTGCCGCTGATCCCAATTGTTCATAAAGTGATTTATAGGTTATGAAGGAAAATTGTAGGACAGAGGGAGAAGTTGATTCCATGCCCCACCAAAGTTATCAACTGCATCAGTGGATTATAATGGGGCAAATGGGCAACTTCTTTGAGCCCCCTTGCAGCCTCAGGGAATGGTCCACACCCAATTTTGCCCTTATTATTGCCCCGGTGTGTATGAATATTTTTCCCCATTTTTTTTTTTTAATTCTTAGAGTCTTCTAAACAATATAAAATAAGTTTAACTATTTGCTGTGCATAACATAATAAAATGAAGTGTCAGCATCCCAAAAGGAAAAGGAGAATACAATAATGCAGGAAACAGGAAAGGTACAATATACTAAATTCATTAACTTTGGCTCATATGACAGGAAGCTCTGAAACTGCTCACCCAGATGTATTATCGACAGAATAAAACTGGGATCCATACTGGCCAACAGTCCATTTCATTTTATTCACAATTTGTCACTGTCAAACACATTTATGCACTATATGGCAGCACATAGAGTCTTTATTAGAGATGAGCGAACAGTGTTCTATCGAACTCATGTTCGATCGGATATTAGGCTGTTCGGCATGTTCGAATCGAATCGAACACCGCGTGGTAAAGTGCGCCATTACTCGATTCCCCTCCCACCTTCCCTGGCGCCTTTTTTGCTCCAATAACAGCGCAGGGTAGGTGGGACAGGAACTACGACACCGGTGACGTTGAAAAAAGTAGGCAAAACCCATTGGCTGCCGAAAACATGTGACCTCTAATTTAAAAGAACAGCGCCGCCCAGCTTCGCGTCATTCTGAGCTTGCAATTCACCGAGGACGGAGGTTTCCGTCCAGCTAGCTAGGGCTTAGATTCTGGGTAGGCAGGGACAGGCTAGGATAGGAAGGAGAAGACAACCAACAGCTCTTGTAAGAGCTAAATTCCAGGGAGAAGCTTGTCAGTGTAACGTGGCACTGACGGGCTCAATCGCCGCAACCCAGCTTTCCCAGGATCCTGAATGGAATACACTGTCAGTGTATTCCCGTATACCCGATATATACCCCGATACCCGTTCCAACGGTGTGCCCCCCCACCTTCACCCCAGAAATACCCTGCAAGTCCCCTAGCAATAGAATTGGGGCTATATACACCCACAATTTTTACTACTGGTATACAGTGCCATTGTCTGACTGGGAATTCAAAGAATATATTGGGAATACAAATACCCTCATTTCTTGCTACTGCCATATAGTGCCAGTTTCTGACTGGTAATTCAAAGAATATATTGGGGTTACGTGCACCCACAATTTTTACTACTGGTATACAGTGCCATTGTCTGACTGGGAATTCAAAGAGTATATTGGGAATACAAATACCCTCATTTCTTGCTACTGCCATATAGTGCCAGTTTCTGACTGGGAATTCAAAGAATATATTGGGGTTACGTGCACCCACAATTTTTACTACTGGTATACAGTGCCATTGTCTGACTGGGAATTCAAAGAATATATTGGGGTTATAAATACCCTCATTTCTTGCTACTGCCATATAGTGCCAGTTTCTGACTGGTAATTCAAAGAATATATTGGGGTTACGTGCACCCACAATTTTTACTACTGGTATACAGTGCCATTGTCTGACTGGGAATTCAAAGAGTATATTGGGAATACAAATACCCTCATTTCTTGCTACTGCCATATAGTGCCAGTTTCTGACTGGGAATTCAAAGAATATATTGGGGTTACGTGCACCCACAATTTTTACTACTGGTATACAGTGCCATTGTCTGACTGGGAATTCAAAGAATATATTGGGGTTATAAATACCCTCATTTCTTGCTACTGCCATATAGTGCCAGTTTCTGACTGGTAATTCAAAGAATATATTGGGGTTACGTGCACCCACAATTTTTACTACTGGTATACAGTGCCATTGTCTGACTGGGAATTCAAAGAGTATATTGGGAATACAAATACCCTCATTTCTTGCTACTGCCATATAGTGCCAGTTTCTGACTGGTAATTCAAAGAATATATTGGGGTTACGTGCACCCACAATTTTTACTACTGGTATACAGTGCCATTGTCTGACTGGGAATTCAAAGAATATATTGGGGTTATAAATACCCTCATTTCTTGCTACTGCCATATAGTGCCAGTTTCTGACTGGTAATTCAAAGAATATATTGGGGTTACGTGCACCCACAATTTTTACTACTGGTATACAGTGCCATTGTCTGACTGGGAATTCAAAGAGTATATTGGGAATACAAATACCCTCATTTCTTGCTACTGCCATATAGTGCCAGTGTCTGACTGGGAATTCAAAGAATATATTGGGGTTACGTGCACCCACAATTTTTACTACTGGTATACAGTGCCATTGTCTGACTGGGAATTCAAAGAATATATTGGGGTTATAAATACCCTCATTTCTTGCTACTGCCATATAGTGCCAGTTTCTGACTGGTAATTCAAAGAATATATTGGGGTTACGTGCACCCACAATTTTTACTACTGGTATACAGTGCCATTGTCTGACTGGGAATTCAAAGAGTATACTGGGAATACAAATACCCTCATTTCTTGCTACTGCCATATAGTGCCAGTTTCTGACTGGGAATTCAAAGAATATATTGGGGTTACGTGCACCCACAATTTTTACTACTGGTATACAGTGCCATTGTCTGACTGGGAATTCAAAGAATATATTGGGGTTATAAATACCCTCATTTCTTGCTACTGCCATATAGTGCCAGTTTCTGACTGGTAATTCAAAGAATATATTGGGGTTACGTGCACCCACAATTTTTACTACTGGTATACAGTGCCATTGTCT
This sequence comes from Leptodactylus fuscus, assembly GCF_031893055.1. Lineage (NCBI taxonomy): Eukaryota > Metazoa > Chordata > Amphibia > Anura > Leptodactylidae > Leptodactylus > Leptodactylus fuscus. The sequence continues at coordinate 165,075,823 of NC_134269.1, read as the reverse complement.
GACTGGGAATTCAAAGAGTATATTGGGAATACAAATACCCTCATTTCTTGCTACTGCCATATAGTGCCAGTTTCTGACTGGTAATTCAAAGAATATATTGGGGTTACGTGCACCCACAATTTTTACTACTGGTATACAGTGCCATTGTCTGACTGGGAATTCAAAGAATATATTGGGGTTATAAATACCCTCATTTCTTGCTACTGCCATATAGTGCCAGTTTCTGACTGGTAATGCAAAGAATATATTGGGGTTACGTGCACCCACAATTTTTACTACTGGTATACAGTGCCATTGTCTGACTGGGAATTCAAAGAGTATATTGGGAATACAAATACCCTCATTTCTTGCTACTGCCATATAGTGCCAGTGTCTGACTGGGAATTCAAAGAATATATTGGGGTTACGTGCACCCACAATTTTTACTACTGGTATACAGTGCCATTGTCTGACTGGGAATTCAAAGAATATATTGGGGTTATAAATACCCTCATTTCTTGCTACTGCCATATAGTGCCAGTTTCTGACTGGTAATTCAAAGAATATATTGGGGTTACGTGCACCCACAATTTTTACTACTGGTATACAGTGCCATTGTCTGACTGGGAATTCAAAGAATATATTGGGAATACAAATACCCTCATTTCTTGCTACTGCCATATAGTGCCAGTTTCTGACTGGGAATTCAAAGAATATATTGGGGTTACGTGCACCCACAATTTTTACTACTGGTATACAGTGCCATTGTCTGACTGGGAATTCAAAGAATATATTGGGGTTATAAATACCCTCATTTCTTGCTACTGCCATATAGTGCCAGTTTCTGACTGGTAATTCAAAGAATATATTGGGGTTACGTGCACCCACAATTTTTACTACTGGTATACAGTGCCATTGTCTGACTGGGAATTCAAAGAGTATATTGGGAATACAAATACCCTCATTTCTTGCTACTGCCATATAGTGCCAGTTTCTGACTGGGAATTCAAAGAATATATTGGGGTTACGTGCACCCACAATTTTTACTACTGGTATACAGTGCCATTGTCTGACTGGGAATTCAAAGAATATATTGGGGTTATAAATACCCTCATTTCTTGCTACTGCCATATAGTGCCAGTTTCTGACTGGTAATTCAAAGAATATATTGGGGTTACGTGCACCCACAATTTTTACTACTGGTATACAGTGCCATTGTCTGACTGGGAATTCAAAGAGTATATTGGGAATACAAATACCCTCATTTCTTGCTACTGCCATATAGTGCCAGTTTCTGACTGGTAATTCAAAGAATATATTGGGGTTACGTGCACCCACAATTTTTACTACTGGTATACAGTGCCATTGTCTGACTGGGAATTCAAAGAATATATTGGGGTTATAAATACCCTCATTTCTTGCTACTGCCATATAGTGCCAGTTTCTGACTGGTAATTCAAAGAATATATTGGGGTTACGTGCACCCACAATTTTTACTACTGGTATACAGTGCCATTGTCTGACTGGGAATTCAAAGAGTATATTGGGAATACAAATACCCTCATTTCTTGCTACTGCCATATAGTGCCAGTGTCTGACTGGGAATTCAAAGAATATATTGGGGTTACGTGCACCCACAATTTTTACTACTGGTATACAGTGCCATTGTCTGACTGGGAATTCAAAGAGTATATTGGGAATACAAATACCCTCATTTCTTGCTACTGCCATATAGTGCCAGTGTCTGACTGGGAATTCAAAGAATATATTGGGGTTACGTGCACCCACAATTTTTACTACTGGTATACAGTGCCAATTTCTAACTAGGAATTCAAAATGCGCAAGGCTCCCGGAAAGGGACGTGGACGAGGCCGTGGGCGAGGTCGGGGGAATGGTTCTGGGGAGCAAGGTAGCAGTGAAGCCACAGGGCGTCCCGTGCCTACTCCTGTGGGGCAGCAAGCATTGCGCCACTCCACAGTGCCAGGGTTGCTTGCCACATTAACTAAACTGCAGGGTACAAACCTTAGTAGGCCCGAGAACCAGGAACAGGTCTTGCAATGGCTGTCAGAGAACGCTTACAGCACATTGTCCAGCAGCCAGTCAGACTCTGCCTCCTCTCCTCCTATTACCCAACAGTCTTGTCTTCCTTCCTCCCAAAATTCCGAAGCTTTACAGAACAATAACCCAAACTGTCCCTGCTCCCCAGAGCTGTTCTCCGCTCCTTTCATTGTCCCTCAACCTGCCTCTCCACGTCACGATTCCACGAACCTAACAGAGGAGCATCTGTGTCCAGATGCTCAAACACTAGAGTCTCCTCCATCTCCGTTCGATTTGGTGGTGGATGACCAGCAACCCACCCTCATCGACGATGATGTGACGCAGTTGCCGTCAGGGCATCCAGTTGACTGGCGCATTGTGCGGGAGGAGGAGATGAGACAGGAGTTGGAAGAGGAAGTGGTGGATGATGAGGACACTGACCCGACCTGGACAGGGGGGATGTCAAGCGGGGAAAGTAGTGTGGATGTTGAGGCAGGTGCAGCACCAAAAAGGGTAGCTAGAGGCAGAGGCAGAGGTCAGCAGCTTAGGCGAAGCCAGGCCACACCCGGAATCTCCCAAGATGTTCCAGTTCGTACCCAGCCCCGAAAAACTCCCACCTCGAGGGCACGTTTCTCGAAGGTGTGGAGTTTTTTCAAGGAATGCGCCGAGGACAGATATAGTGTTGTCTGCACAATTTGCCTCTCGAAATTGATTAGGGGCTCTGAGAAGAGCAACCTGTCCACCACTTCAATGCGCCGTCATTTGGAATCCAAGCACTGGAATCAGTGGCAGGCAGCAACGGCAGGACAAAGGCCGCCTGCCGTTCACGCCACTGCCACTGCCTCTGCCTCTGCCTCTGCCACTGCCACTGCTGACTGTGCTGGCGATGCACTCCAGAGGACGAGCCAGGACACCACTTCATCTGCCTCCGCCACTTTGTTGACTTCTACCTCATCCTCCCCTGGTCCTGTCTTATCTCCTTCTCCTGCACCATCAAAGGCACCATCAGGCGTTTCTTTACAACAACCCACCATCTCTCAGACATTGGAGCGGCGGCAGAAATACACTGCTAACCACCCACACGCGCAAGCCTTGAACGCCAACATCGCTAAACTGCTGGCCCAGGAGATGTTGGCGTTCCGGCTTGTTGAAACTCCCGCCTTCCTGGACCTGATGGCAACTGCGGCACCTCGCTATGCCGTCCCTAGCCGTCACTACTTCTCCCGGTGTGCCGTCCCCGCCTTGCACCAGCACGTGTCACTCAACATCAGGCGGGCCCTTAGTTCCGCGCTTTGCACAAAGGTCCACTTGACCACCGACGCGTGGACAAGTGCATGCGGACAGGGACGCTACATTTCACTGACGGCACACTGGGTAAATGTAGTTGAGGCTGGGACTGCTTCCCAAACTGGCCCGGTGTACCTCGTCTCCCCGCCTAACATTCCTGGCAGGGACACGAGAAGAACACCCCCCTCCTCCTCCTCCTCTACCGCCTCCTCCTCCGCCTCCTCCTCCGCCACCGCCTCCTCCTCCGCTGTTAGATTGACCCCAGCTACGAGTTGGAAACGTTGCAGCACTGGCGTTGGTAGACGTCAGCAGGCTGTGCTGAAGCTGATCAGCTTGGGGGACAGACAGCACACTGCCTCCGAGGTGAGGGATGCCCTCCTCGATGAGACGGCAATATGGTTTGAGCCGCTGCACCTGGGCCCAGGCATGGTCGTTTGTGATAACGGCCGGAACCTGGTAGCAGCTCTGGAGCTTGCCGGACTCCAACATGTTCCATGCCTGGCCCACGTCTTCAACCTAGTGGTGCAACGTTTCCTAAAGAGCTACCCCAATGTTCCAGAGCTACTGGTGAAAGTGCGGCGCATGTGCGCCCACTTTCGCAAGTCGACAGTAGCCGCTGCTAGCTTAAAATCTCTCCAGCAACGCCTGCATGTGCCACAACACCGGCTTTTGTGCGACGTCCCCACACGCTGGAACTCAACGTTTCAGATGTTGAATAGAGTGGTTGAGCAGCAGAGACCTTTGATGGAATACCAGCTACAAAACCCTAGGGTGCCACAAAGTCAGCTGCCTCAGTTTCACATCCATGAGTGGCCATGGATGAGAGACCTTTGTGACATCCTACGGGTCTTTGAGGAGTCCACAAGGAGGGTGAGCTCTGAGGATGCGATGGTGAGCCTTACAATCCCGCTCTTGTGTGTTCTGAGAGAATCCCTGATTGACATCAGGGATAACTCAGATCACACAGAGGAGTTAGGGATAGCATCCGATCCGTCACAGCTGGAGAGTAGGTCCACACATCTGTCCGCTTCACTGCGTTTAATGGAGGAGGAGGAGGAGGAGGAGGAGGAGGAAGAAGAGTTGTCCGATGATGTGATGGTGATACAGGAGGCTTCCGGGCAACTTCGAATCGTCCCATTGTTGCAGCGCGGATGGGTAGACATGGAGGATGAGGAGGAAATGGAGATTGAACTTTCCGGTGGGGCCAGAGGAGTCATGCCAACTAACACTGTGGCAGACATGGCTGAGTTCATGTTGGGGTGCTTTACAACCGACAAGCGTATTGTCAAAATCATGGAGGACAACCAGTACTGGATCTTTGCTATCCTTGACCCCCGGTATAAAAACAACATCTCGTCTTTTATTCCGGTAGAGGGGAGGGCCAATCGCATCAATGCTTGCCACAGGCAATTGGTGCAGAATATGATGGAGATGTTTCCAGCATGTGACAGTGGCGGCAGGGAGGGCAGTTCCTCCAGTAGGCAACCAAGTTCTCACCGGTCCACACAAACGAGGGGCACACTGTCTAAGGTCTGGGACACCTTGATGGCACCCCCTCGCCAAAGTGCCGCCACGGAGGGTCCTAGTGTCACCAGGCGTGAGAAGTATAGGCGCATGTTGCGGGAATACCTTTCCGACCACAGCCCTGTCCTCTCCGACCCCTCTGCGCCCTACACGTATTGGGTGTCGAAGTTGGACCTGTGGCTTGAACTTGCCCTATATGCCTTGGAGGTGCTGTCCTGTCCTGCCGCCAGCGTCCTATCTGAGAGGGTGTTCAGTGCAGCCGGTGGCATCATCACTGACAAGCGCACCCGTCTGTCAGCTGAGAGTGCCGACCGGCTCACTTTGATAAAAATGAACCACCACTGGATAGAGCCTTCATTTTTGTGCCCACCTGTGTAAAGCACCCCAACATGAAACTCCATGTCTGTACTCAACCTCTCCAATTCCTCCGCATCCTCATACTCATCCACCATAAGCGTTGCACAATTCTGCTAATACTAGGCTCCCTCCAACATGATTTCCCCCAACTCTGCTGGTTAGAGGCTCCCTCCACCCTGATTTCCACCAACTCTGCTGGTTAGAGGCTCCCTCCACCCTGCTTTCCCACAACTCTGCTGGTTAGAGGCTCCTTCCACCATGAATTTGCCCAAACTGGGCTGTTTAGAGGCTCCCTCCACCATGAATTGGTCCAAACTGGGCTGGTTAGAGGCTCCCTCCACCATTAATTGGTCCAAACTGGGCTGGTTAGAGGCTCCCTCCACCATGAATTTGCCCAAACTGGGCTGTTTAGAGGCTCCCTCCACCATGAATTTGCCCAAACTGGGCTGTTTAGAGGCTCCCTCCACCATGAATTGGTCCAAACTGGGCTGGTTAGAGGCTCCCTCCACCATGAATTTCCCAAAACTTGGCTGTTTAGAGGCTCCCTCCACCATTAATTGGTCCAAACTGGGCTGGTTAGAGGCTCCCTCCACCATGAATTGGTCCAAACTGGGGTTTTTAGAGGCTCCCTCCACCATGAATTGGTCCAAACTTGGCTGTTTAGAGGCTCCCTCCACCATGAATTGGTCCAAACTGGGGTGGTTAGAGGCTCCCTCCACCATTAATTGGTCCAAACTGGGCTGGTTAGAGGCTCCCTCCACCATTAATTGGTCCAAACTGGGCTGGTTAGAGGCTCCCTCCACCATGAATTTGCCCAAACTGGGCTGTTTAGAGGCTCCCTCCACCATGAATTTGCCCAAACTGGGCTGGTTAGAGGCTCCCTCCACCATGAATTGGTCCAAACGGGTTTTTAGAGGCTCCCTTCACCATGAATTGGTCCAAACTTGGCTGTTTAGAGGCTCCCTCCACCATGAATTGGTCCAAACTGGGGTGGTTAGAGGCTCCCTCCACCATTAATTGGTCCAAACTGGGCTGGTTAGAGGCTCCCTCCACCATTAATTGGTCCAAACTGGGCTGGTTAGAGGCTCCCTCCACCATGAATTGGTCCAAACTGGGGTTTTTAGAGGCTCCCTCCACCATGAATTGGTCCAAACTTGGCTGTTTAGAGGCTCCCTCCACCATTAATTGGTCCAAACTGGGCTGGTTAGAGGCTCCCTCCACCATGAATTGGTCCAAACTGGGTTTTTTAGAGGCTCCCTCCACCATGAATTTGCCCAAACTGGGCTGTTTAGAGGCTCCCTCCACCATGAATTGGTCCAAACTGGGTTTTTTAGAGGCTCCCTCCACCATGAATTGGTCCAAACTGGGCTGGTTAGAGGCTCCCTCCACCATGAATTGGTCCAAACTGGGGTGGTTAGAGGCTCCCTCCACCATTAATTGGTCCAAACTGGGCTGGTTAGAGGCTCCCTCCACCATTAATTGGTCCAAACTGGGCTGGTTAGAGGCTCCCTCCACCATGAATTTGCCCAAACTGGGCTGTTTAGAGGCTCCCTCCACCATTAATTGGTCCAAACTGGGCTGGTTAGAGGCTCCCTCCACAATTAATTGGTCCAAACTGGGCTAATTAGAGGCTCCCTCCACCATGAATTGGTCCAAACTGGGTTTTTTAGAGGCTCCCTCCACCATGAATTTGCCCAAACTGGGCTGTTTAGAGGCTCCCTCCACCATGAATTGGTCCAAACTGGGCTGGTTAGAGGCTCCCTCCACCATGAATTTCCCAAAACTTGGCTGTTTAGAGGCTCCCTCCACCATTAATTGGTCCAAACTGGGCTGGTTAGAGGCTCCCTCCACCATGAATTGGTCCAAACTGGGCTGGTTAGAGGCTCCCTCCACCATTAATTGGTCCAAACTGGGCTGGTTAGAGGCTCCCTCCACCATGAATTTGCCCAAACTGGGCTGGTTAGAGGCTCCCTCCACCATGAATTGGTCCAAACTGGGTTTTTTAGAGGCTCCCTCCACCATGAATTTGCCCAAACTGGGCTGGTTAGAGGCTCCCTCCACCATGAATTGGTCCAAACTGGGCTGGTTAGAGGCTCCCTCCACCATGAATTTGCCCAAACTGGGCTGTTTAGAGGCTCCCTCCACCATTAATTGGTCCAAACTGGGCTGGTTAGAGGCTCCCTCCACCATGAATTTGCCCAAACTGGGCTGTTTAGAGGCTCCCTCCACCATGAATTGGTCCAAACTGGGTTTTTTAGAGGCTCCCTCCACCATGAATTGGTCCAAACTGGGCTGGTTAGAGGCTCCCTCCACCATGAATTTCCCAAAACTTGGCTGTTTAGAGGCTCCCTCCACCATTAATTGGTCCAAACTGGGCTGGTTAGAGGCTCCCTCCACCATGAATTGGTCCAAACTGGGGTTTTTAGAGGCTCCCTCCACCATGAATTGGTCCAAACTTGGCTGTTTAGAGGCTCCCTCCACCATGAATTGGTCCAAACTGGGGTGGTTAGAGGCTCCCTCCACCATTAATTGGTCCAAACTGGGCTGGTTAGAGGCTCCCTCCACCATTAATTGGTCCAAACTGGGCTGGTTAGAGGCTCCCTCCACCATGAATTTGCCCAAACTGGGCTGTTTAGAGGCTCCCTCCACCATGAATTTGCCCAAACTGGGCTGGTTAGAGGCTCCCTCCACCATGAATTGGTCCAAACGGGTTTTTAGAGGCTCCCTCCACCATGAATTGGTCCAAACTGGGCTGGTTAGAGGCTCCCTCCACCATGAATTTCCCAAAACTTGGCTGTTTAGAGGCTCCCTCCACCATTAATTGGTCCAAACTGGGCTGGTTAGAGGCTCCCTCCACCATGAATTGGTCCAAACTGGGGTTTTTAGAGGCTCCCTCCACCATGAATTGGTCCAAACTTGGCTGTTTAGAGGCTCCCTCCACCATGAATTGGTCCAAACTGGGGTGGTTAGAGGCTCCCTCCACCATTAATTGGTCCAAACTGGGCTGGTTAGAGGCTCCCTCCACCATTAATTGGTCCAAACTGGGCTGGTTAGAGGCTCCCTCCACCATGAATTTGCCCAAACTGGGCTGTTTAGAGGCTCCCTCCACCATGAATTGGTCCAAACTGGGTTTTTTAGAGGCTCCCTCCACCATGAATTGGTCCAAACTGGGCTGGTTAGAGGCTCCCTCCACCATGAATTGGTCCAAACTGGGGTGGTTAGAGGCTCCCTCCACCATTAATTGGTCCAAACTGGGCTGGTTAGAGGCTCCCTCCACCATTAATTGGTCCAAACTGGGCTGGTTAGAGGCTCCCTCCACCATGAATTTGCCCAAACTGGGCTGTTTAGAGGCTCCCTCCACCATTAATTGGTCCAAACTGGGCTGGTTAGAGGCTCCCTCCACAATTAATTGGTCCAAACTGGGCTAATTAGAGGCTCCCTCCACCATGAATTGGTCCAAACTGGGTTTTTTAGAGGCTCCCTCCACCATGAATTTGCCCAAACTGGGCTGTTTAGAGGCTCCCTCCACCATGAATTGGTCCAAACTGGGCTGGTTAGAGGCTCCCTCCACCATGAATTGGTCCAAACTGGGTTTTTTAGAGGCTCCCTCCACCATGAATTGGTCCAAACTGGGCTGGTTAGAGGCTCCCTCCACCATGAATTTCCCAAAACTTGGCTGTTTAGAGGCTCCCTCCACCATTAATTGGTCCAAACTGGGCTGGTTAGAGGCTCCCTCCACCATGAATTGGTCCAAACTGGGGTTTTTAGAGGCTCCCTCCACCATGAATTGGTCCAAACTTGGCTGTTTAGAGGCTCCCTCCACCATGAATTGGTCCAAACTGGGGTGGTTAGAGGCTCCCTCCACCATTAATTGGTCCAAACTGGGCTGGTTAGAGGCTCCCTCCACCATTAATTGGTCCAAACTGGGCTGGTTAGAGGCTCCCTCCACCATGAATTTGCCCAAACTGGGCTGTTTAGAGGCTCCCTCCACCATGAATTTGCCCAAACTGGGCTGGTTAGAGGCTCCCTCCACCATGAATTGGTCCAAACGGGTTTTTAGAGGCTCCCTTCACCATGAATTGGTCCAAACTTGGCTGTTTAGAGGCTCCCTCCACCATGAATTGGTCCAAACTGGGGTGGTTAGAGGCTCCCTCCACCATTAATTGGTCCAAACTGGGCTGGTTAGAGGCTCCCTCCACCATTAATTGGTCCAAACTGGGCTGGTTAGAGGCTCCCTCCACCATGAATTGGTCCAAACTGGGGTTTTTAGAGGCTCCCTCCACCATGAATTGGTCCAAACTTGGCTGTTTAGAGGCTCCCTCCACCATTAATTGGTCCAAACTGGGCTGGTTAGAGGCTCCCTCCACCATGAATTGGTCCAAACTGGGTTTTTTAGAGGCTCCCTCCACCATGAATTTGCCCAAACTGGGCTGTTTAGAGGCTCCCTCCACCATGAATTGGTCCAAACTGGGTTTTTTAGAGGCTCCCTCCACCATGAATTGGTCCAAACTGGGCTGGTTAGAGGCTCCCTCCACCATGAATTGGTCCAAACTGGGGTGGTTAGAGGCTCCCTCCACCATTAATTGGTCCAAACTGGGCTGGTTAGAGGCTCCCTCCACCATTAATTGGTCCAAACTGGGCTGGTTAGAGGCTCCCTCCACCATGAATTTGCCCAAACTGGGCTGTTTAGAGGCTCCCTCCACCATTAATTGGTCCAAACTGGGCTGGTTAGAGGCTCCCTCCACAATTAATTGGTCCAAACTGGGCTAATTAGAGGCTCCCTCCACCATGAATTGGTCCAAACTGGGTTTTTTAGAGGCTCCCTCCACCATGAATTTGCCCAAACTGGGCTGTTTAGAGGCTCCCTCCACCATGAATTGGTCCAAACTGGGCTGGTTAGAGGCTCCCTCCACCATGAATTTCCCAAAACTTGGCTGTTTAGAGGCTCCCTCCACCATTAATTGGTCCAAACTGGGCTGGTTAGAGGCTCCCTCCACCATGAATTGGTCCAAACTGGGCTGGTTAGAGGCTCCCTCCACCATTAATTGGTCCAAACTGGGCTGGTTAGAGGCTCCCTCCACCATGAATTTGCCCAAACTGGGCTGGTTAGAGGCTCCCTCCACCATGAATTGGTCCAAACTGGGTTTTTTAGAGGCTCCCTCCACCATGAATTTGCCCAAACTGGGCTGGTTAGAGGCTCCCTCCACCATGAATTGGTCCAAACTGGGCTGGTTAGAGGCTCCCTCCACCATGAATTTGCCCAAACTGGGCTGTTTAGAGGCTCCCTCCACCATTAATTGGTCCAAACTGGGCTGGTTAGAGGCTCCCTCCACCATGAATTTGCCCAAACTGGGCTGTTTAGAGGCTCCCTCCACCATGAATTGGTCCAAACTGGGTTTTTTAGAGGCTCCCTCCACCATGAATTGGTCCAAACTGGGCTGGTTAGAGGCTCCCTCCACCATGAATTTCCCAAAACTTGGCTGTTTAGAGGCTCCCTCCACCATGAATTGGTCCAAACTGGGCTGGTTAGAGGCTCCCTCCACCATGAATTTCCCAAAACTTGGCTGTTTAGAGGCTCCCTCCACCATGAATTGGTCCAAACTGGGCTGGTTAGAGGCTCCCTCCACCATTAATTGGTCCAAACTGGGCTGGTTAGAGGCTCCCTCCACCATGAATTGGTCCAAACTGGGTTTTTTAGAGGCTCCCTCCACCATGAATTTGCCCAAACTGGGCTGTTTAGAGGCTCCCTCCACCATGAATTGGTTCAAACTGGGCTGGTTAGAGGCTCCCTCCACCATTAATTGGTCCAAACTGGGCTGGTTAGAGGCTCCCTCCACCATTAATTGGTCCAAACTGGGCTGGTTAGAGGCTCCCTCCACCATGAATTTGCCCAAACTGGGCTGGTTAGAGGCTCCCTCCACCATGAATTGGTCCAAACTGGGTTTTTTAGAGGCTCCCTCCACCATGAATTTGCCCAAACTGGGCTGGTTAGAGGCTCCCTCCACCATGAATTGGTCCAAACTGGGGTTTTTAGAGGCTCCCTCCACCATGAATTTGCCCAAACTGGGGTGTTTAGAGGCTCCCTCCACCATGAATTTGCCCAAACTCTGCTGGTTAGAGGCTCAATCCACCCTGATTTTCAAAACAAATGTTGGTGCCAACCTCAACTTACTACAAGGGCCAAATTCACTGCTGGTGACAAGCTCTCCTCACTGCAAGTGCCAAATACACATGTTTCAAGGTGTTTTCCTACTGTCAGAGAGGTGGTATTGAGTGTGTAAAGTGTGTAGTTGTTAGGCTGTGATGTTGGGGTAATAGAGGGTCTTTGGTGTGTTAGATGCCCCCAGACATGCTTCCCCTGCTGTCCCAGTGTCATTCCAGAGGTGTTGGCATCATTTCCTGGGGTGTCATAGTGGACTTGGTGACCCTCCAGACACGGATTTGGGTTTCCCCCTTAACGAGTATCTGTTCCCCATAGACTATAATGGGGTTCGAAACCCGTTCGAACACACGAACATTGAGCGGCTGTTCGAATCGAATTTCGAACCTCGAACATTTTAGTGTTCGCTCATCTCTAGTCTTTATGGGTGTATATTGGTGCCAACACCTCTATAAAACATCATACAGTGGAACTTACCACAATATTTTATCTTACAGGTTCGTAACGAAATAAGAAGGATAAATACATGAGGCAGAATATGAGAACAGAACTATTTTACAATGAAACTTCTTGTTCAAATAATATAGCCCAGAGCAGCAAGTGTGGTGAGGTTTTCAATACAGTTCGAGCATTTCCTACCACTGCTACTCTCTGAAAGGCTATAAATATCAGGGTGGCCATAAACACTCAGGGCCATTGGTTAATGATGTATCTGCATACCTCCTAAGGGTATGATAGGAAGGGTTCCCTTCTTGGTTTGGACCTTGAAATCTGACCGATATGCCAACTACAATTTCCTGTCTGAATTACCAAGTAAGCCAAAAAAAAAAGTAAAAGTACACCTGAAAAGTAATAAAATGAATACTCAACTATTTTAACTCCATTGCTACAATAACTGATGTTGCAAAGTATTCTACTGTACTTCATTCTGAGTGTGCACAGCACCGCTTTTCAAGCTGAAGCCCCACATTGTGAAAACGGCCAAAAAAACCCTGCACTTTACATTACCTGCAAAGTAAATGGGATTCAGGCTAATCCCATCCATGCACTGCAGAAAAATATCCGCAGCGTGAAAGTTGCGTTTTCATAAATGCCGATGTATTTGAAAATCGCAGCGTGTCAACCATAAACACTAGCATTGTCCATATACAGTGTTGGCTAAAAGTATTGGCACCCCTGCAATTCTGTCAGATAATACTCATTTTCTTCCAGAAAATGATTGCAAGCACAAATTCTTCGGTATTATCTTAATTTAATTTGTCTTCAATAGAAAACCACAAAAATAATTGTCAATAAGCCAAAGTGGATATAATTCCACAGCAAACATAAAAAAGGGGGTGGACAAAAGTATTGGCACTGTTTGAAAAATCATTTAATGTTTCTCTAATTTGTGTAATTAACAGCACCTGTTACTCACCTGAGGCACCTAACAGGTGGTGGCAATAACTAAATCACACTTGCAGCCAGTTGAAATGGATTAAAGTTGACTCAACCTCTGTCATGTGTCCTTGTGTGTACCACATTGAGCATGGGGAAAAGAAAGAAGACCAAAGAACTGTCTGAGGACTTGAGAAGCAAAACTATGAGGAAGCATGAGCAATCTCAAGGCTACAAGTCCATCTCCAAAGACCTGAATGTTCCTGTGTCTACCGTACGCAGTGTCATCAAGAAGTTTAAAGCCCATGGCACTGTGGCTAACCTCCCTAGATGTGGACGGAAAAGAAAAATTGTCGAGAGATTTCAACACAAGATTGTGCAGATAGTGGATAAAGAACCTCGACTAACATCCAAACAAGTTCAAGCTGCCCTGCAGTCCGAGGGTACAACAGTGTCAACCCATACTATCTGTCGGCATCTGAATGAAAAGGGACTGTATGGTAGGATACCCAGGAAGACCCCACTTCTTACTCAGAGACATAAAAAAGCCAGGCTGGAGTTTGCCAAAACTTACCTGAGAAAGCCAAAAACGTTTTGGAAGAATGTTCTCTGGTCAGATGAGACAAAAGTAGAGCTTTTTGGGAAAAGGTATCAACATAGAGTTTACAGGAAAAAAAAAAAGAGGCCTTCAAAGAAAAGAACACGGTCCCTACAGTCAAACATGGCGGAGGTTCCCTGATGTTTTGGGGTTGCTTTGCTGCCTTTGGCACTGGACTGCTTGACCGTGTGCAAGGCATTATGAAGTCTGAAGACTAACAACAAATTTTGCAGTATAATGTAGGGCCCAGTGTGAGAAAGCCGGGTCTCCCTCAGAGGTTATGGGTCTTCCAGCAGGACGATGACCCAAAACACACTTCAAAAAGCACTAGAAAATGGTTTGAGAGAAAGCACTGGAGACTTCTAAAGTGGCCAGCAATGAGTCCAGACCTGAATCCCATAGAACACCTGTGGGGGAGAGATCTCAAAATGGAAGTTTGGAGAAGGCCCCCATCACATCTCAGGGACCTGGAGCAGTTTGCCAAAGAAGAATGGTCTAAAATTCCAGCAGAGCATTGTAAGTTATTTTGTCTAAAGGTTTTGCTACCAAGTATTAGGCTGAGGGTGACAATACTTTTGTCCGGCCCATTTTTGGAGTTTTGTGTAAAATTATCATTGATTCAATGATTTGACTTTTTTTCATTCTCTTTTGTGTTTTTAAATTGCAAGCAAAATAAATGAAGATATTAATACCAAAGAGTTTGTGCTTGCAATCATTTTCTGAAAGAAACTGAGTATTATCTGACAGAATTGCAGGGGTGCCAATACTTTTGGCCAACACTGTACGTATAATAGGGGCACAGAGAAATGAGGCAAAAATGCAATGAGAATGCTTTTGAAATGTTTTTTTGCTGAGTTTTGATATTTTGGGCCTTAGTCTAAAAGTACCATGACAAAAAAAATGCTAGGGTGCTCGAGTGCCAGAACTCTGACAATCCTACAATTTTCCCATTAGTCTGAACGTCTACTGTAATGTTTGTACAATTTATATCCCTGTTCCACTACTGTTTTCAGGTTCAACACTGTGTTAAAATGTAAAAAATCTTGCTATCATGTGAGCTCAGATCCCACCATCGTCTTCCTAAGAGCAGTGAATACGACATCAGTCATTGAAAATCACATCTTCACGTCTGTTAGGTTAGCTAATTTATTCCTATTAATGATATATAAGAGGGTTATAAGACCTTGCCCATATTCACTTTTTGGGTATACGGAGTTAATAGAAAACACTCTCCACTAAGGACTAGTCTTAATCTTCAGAACTGAGATCAGAAAGACCAGCTCTTCCCCAGCACAGTCCTGTTACACAAGGTTGTTGATTCATTTTAATAGGTGCAATGTAAAGACTACATTCCCCCCCCCCCCCAACGTGAAATGCGTGGCCACAAGCAGCTTCCTTTTGAAAGGGATCATTCAGACGGCTCAGCTTAAACATAAGCTGAGCCGTCATAACACACCACAAATTGTTTATGATTGGGGAACACGCTATTTGAGGTGTATTGATATCATTTGTAAACATTACATTTTTGGATGCGAGATTGATAAACTTAAATCTAATTCTGGCAACTTAGTGAACGTTTATTCTTAACTTTTTTTTCTGTTCATTTTTTTCATTTACTCACTACTTTTTAAAAATAAATGTATAGCATACATGTGTGTACAATACAATAGATATGTTTGTATATTTCACATGTGAGTTGAGGACACAAAAGGGCGAACATCATGAGATTCTTTTTGACAAATAAGGTTCATTTCAAGCTGAAACTCAACCCAAAAGTATAATAAATAGAAAACAAGGAAGTGAGTTATAATAACAAGATAGGCATCTTTGCAATGTCTGGAGGTTCAGCGGCCTTGTCTTTAAGCCACTTCTAGCCTTTGGCTGAGTTACATGTCCTGAGGCCTGTGATTGGGTCTCAGTGGTCACATGGGGGCGCCAATGTCAGACAGAGGAAAGACGAGGCCCGAAAGGGCCAGATGGATTCCCAGGAGAGGTGAGCCAAGGCGAGTATAACTAAGTAGTTACTTAATCTGGGATCTGAGGAGACCCCACATAGAAGTGTCAAAACACATATAGAATAGGCTCAATACCCAGCTCAAAAATAAAACCACTTATACACCCTCAGACTGGCCTTATAGGGGCTTATGATTATTTCCCCAACGGTAACTCCAAAAATCAGACCCACTGACTGGGTACTGGGTCCGTCAGGCTGTGAAAACAGCCAAAAATAGGACATGTCCAATTTTTTGCTGGATATTATTCATAGTCAGAAAAATATATGTGTGAAGCAGCCATAAACTTTTATTGTTTTCAAAGTAGTTGTTTGGCTGGCCATCACACAGATGCAAATCAGTTTTGATGGACATTAAAAATGGACCCATTGGGGGTTATTTATTATCATTGTCAGTTGCCCCATTTCTTAGACTAGTTTTACTAAGGTGCTTATTTTTTTATGTAGATTGTGAGCCGCATATAAGGATCACAATGTACACTTTTGCCTATCAGTATGCCTTTGTAGTATGGGAGGAAATCCCCACAAACACGGGGAAAACACACAAACACCTTGCAGATATTTTGTCCTTGGCAGGATTTGAAATCAGGACTCCAGTGCTGCAAGGCTGCAGTGATAACCACTGAGCCACCATGTTGCCCTGCTAAGGTGCTTATTTATGATGTTGGTACGCCACCTTGTTAAATGTGTTAGTGAATGTGTTAGTTTAGATGCACCTTTATAAGCTGTATGCACTTTAGCTCTTTTTGGTTTCAAAAAGTTCATAAGTTTTTGTTCTTAAATACAGTGTGAGGGTCCATTCACACGGAGTAACGTGCCACGTGACCTGGCACGTATACGGCGTGTGAGATTTTGAGCGCCGTAAAAGCTCCCATTGATTTCAATGGGAGCCTGGATTGTATACGCCGCGTTATTTTGCGGCCGTGATTTTGCGATCCAGGCTCCCATTGAAATCAATGGGAGCTTTTACGGCGCTCAAAATCTCACACACCGTATTCATGCCAGGTCACACGGCACGTTACTCCATGTGAATGGACCCTGAGGCTGAAGAGGAAGAAAAGGGGGCATTTTACAGTCCCTGCAAAGTGGATAGACTTTTTCCACTTGAAAAAAATGCAATTCATAGGACTGAAATTGGACAGAAACCTGGTGGACCCCATTATAGACTACGGAGTCTGCCAGAATTTGCTTTTTAAGCATATTGGGTTTCCGTTTTTCAGGTCCCAATTGGACCCAAAGAACAGAAACATCAAAGCAGGTGTGTCCTAGTGCAACATGAGCTCAACATTTATCTTGGAACTGTACCTACTACTGAAAAAGCTGAGAAAAAAAGCTGCAACTGCAAAAATTTTTTTTAT
This sequence comes from Leptodactylus fuscus, assembly GCF_031893055.1. Classification (NCBI taxonomy): domain Eukaryota; kingdom Metazoa; phylum Chordata; class Amphibia; order Anura; family Leptodactylidae; genus Leptodactylus; species Leptodactylus fuscus. The sequence goes on along the minus strand of NC_134269.1, from coordinate 165,059,135 downwards.
AAAAATGGCACAGCTAATAAATAACCCCTATAGTCTTTTATTGTTCTGCTTCTTTATACATTTTTTTCTAATGTGTTTTAATTAGAGATGAGTGAGTAGTATTCAATCGAGTAGGTATTCGATAGAATACTACGGTATTCGAAATACTCGTACTCGTTCGCAGTAAAGATTCGATTCAGAACCAGCGTTGATTGGCCGAATGCTATACAGTGTACAGCATTTGGCCAATCAACGCTGGTTCTGCCAGAGGCTCGTCTGTGAGGAGGCGGAGTCTAAGATCGGACCACAATGGAGACTGCTGTGGTCCGATCGTAGACTCCGCCTCCTCACAGACGAGCCTCCGGCAGAACCAGCGTTGATTGGCTGAATGCTGTACACTGTATAGCATTCGGCCAATAAACGCTGGTCAATGCTTTCCTATGAGAAAAATTCAGCTCCCGCATAAACGCAAGCTGCCAGCTCTCCCGACTAGCTAGGACGAGCCTGCTGCAGAACCGGCTTTGATTTGCTGAATGATATACAGTGTATAGCATTCAGCCAATCAAAGATGGTTCTGCAGGACGAGTAAGGGCTGGTTCACATTAGCACTTGCCTCCTGTCCGGATGGAGTCCGCAGGAGGACCCCCTGAATGAAATATCAGCGCAACTGCAAGCGCTGTACAGTTAAAGCGCACGGACCTCATAGACTATAATGGGGTCCATGCGATTTAACTGGACAGCGCTCCACCTAAACACTCTTCTCCTGCTACTCGTGGACTTAGTGACTCTCCTTTACTCGAATAGTGGTTTCTCCTGAAACAAGCATTTTTTCCCATAGACTATAATGGGATTCAATATTCGATTGTGTAGTCGAATATTGAGGCTCTACTTGAAACGAATATCAAATCTCGAATATTTCATTACTCACTCATCTATAGTTTTAATACATTTAAGAAACACCAACAAAAAAACACACTAAGGCTGGGGCCCCACGGGCCGTAAACACAGTGATAAAGCGCTGCGGGAAGAACCGCTGCATGACCGCATTGTGGTTCTTTCCGCAGCGCTTTGAAGAGAAAGTTCACGGAGTTTCCTTCTGCGGACTTTCTCTTCCCATTATATCTATGGGAAAGCCGATGGCGTTTCCGTAGATATAATTGACATGCTGCCATTTGCAAAGCCGCAACGGCTTTGCAAATTGCAGTGTGTCCACACTGAGTTTTTTTCTGCAAAGTGGGCATGGGATTCACATGAATCCCATCCCCTTTACTTGCACTGTAAAAAGCCGTGATTTTTCCCGCAGCGTCTCCGTGGGTCCCCGGTCTAAGAAAACAAATTATCTAATACTTTCCCGTTTAAAAATTGGCTGTGTTGAGAAAGAGAAACATAGTACTTTGCAATGAGTAACTAAAGTAGTACTGACCATATCACTCCCCAGATATAGAAATGTACACAAAACCTTGGCTTCGTATTTATATTTTGAAGTTATTGCATCATTTTAGTGTTTTTTTTTCTTTTCTTTTTTGCTGACATACAGTAGTAACCTGCCACAATGTACAATAGCAGAATGAATACACAATAAAAAATTATCGCATCTGTAATCAAAGCAAAACATTTGGTCACTCTTGGAGCAAAATGAGATTGATTTATGTATTGTTTGTGCAGTACCTTTTGTATTAACCTATTCACACCTAAGTAATTCTACTGATATACCACTCCCTGCATACAGCTAACCTGGAGTACAGCGCAACTACCATCCCAGACAGCTATTAGACCAGACCTATCCTACACAAAAGTCAGGCTGTCAAAACTAAAATATAAATTGTATATTGAAAGATTATGATGGTAGATTATAATACCAGCACTGATAGTGTTAACAATTAATATGATTAATTATATAATGATTTTAAAGTCTAGTTCAGCGCTGTATTTATTCTGCATGAATAATCTTATTATGTGTTACAGTTTTTCCCTATTTTTATACTGTATGACATGAAAGGGTGCCAAGGAAACTTTTAAGAGGTCTCACATTTAGATCGGACATATGTTCTGTTGGACATGAGATCAAGCTGTACTATTCAAGATTTCACTCAATGTCTACAGCTCACTTTAGGATAATGTCAGTGGCGTAACTAGGAATGGCAGGGCCCCGTGGCGAACTTTTGACATGGGGAACCCCCATCGACACCGACGACCTTGACCGACCCCTCCTACGCATTCCTGCGTGCTCTATTATGCCCCATAGTGGCCCCTGCACACAGTATTATATCCTATAGTGGCCCCTGCACACAGTATTATGTCCCTTAGTGGCCCCTGCACACAGTATTATGTCGCTCAGTGGCCCCTGCACACAGTATTATCCCCCATAGTGGCCCCTCCACACAGTATTATCCCCCATAGTGGCCCCTTCACACAGTATTATCCCCCATAGTGGCCCCTCCACATGGTATTATCCCCCATAGTGGCCCCTCCACACAGTATTATCCCCCATAGTGGCCCCTGCACACAGTATTATCCCCAATAGTGGTCCCTGCACACAGTATTATGTCCCTCAGTGTCCCCTCCACACAGTATTATGCCCCCTAGTGGCCCCTCCACACAGTATTATCCCCCATAGTGGCCTCTCCACACAGTATCATGCCCCAAAGTGGCCCCTGCACACAGTATTATCCCCCATAGTGGCCCCTCCACACAGTATTATTCCCCATAGTGGCCCCTCCACACAGTATTGTACCCCATAGTGGCCCCTCCACACAGTATTATCCCCCATAGTGGCCCCTCCAAACAGTATTGTACCCCATAGTGGCCCCTCCACACAGTATTATGCCCCATAATGAACACCCATAAACAATTATTATACTCTGGGGTCTTTTCAGACCCCAGAGTATAATAATCAGAGACCCAAGGGGAGAAAAACATGAAAAAACCTCACCTATCTCCCGGCTCTTACGCTGTCGGCCTCCGAAGTAGTCCATCTTCAATGACGTCAGACGTCACATGACCCAGGACGCAGGCCGGGGTCATGAGATGTCAGACGACTAGGCTGAAGCCTGCCCGGATCGTGGAGAGGTAAGAAACAGTGTTTGTTATATTTCTTACCTCTCCTGGGCCGCCGATCATTATACTCGGGGGCCCGAAAAGACCCCCCGAGTATAATGATAGCAGCAGTAGCGGCTGTCACCGGGCCCCTAATGTCCCGGGCCCTGTGGCAGCTGCCTCTGCTGCTACGGCGGTAGTTCCGCCACTGGATAATGTCCCACTTTACATAATTGCTGCTTCTTTTGTTGCACATTTTGCTGCAGTGTTTTCAGGCTCAATTCACGTTCGCTTGGCAACCTGAGAAACGGAAACCTAATCCGCTTAAAAAGCAGTTACCCATGGAAACCTGCGGACTATAATGGGGTCCACCGGGTTTCAGCTCAATTTCTGCCCTCTCTCAGAAAGTACAAGACCAAAATAGGCAAAATGACTCAGCAGTGGCAGTAACATAATATAGTATTACAGTGTAAATATACGAGTCATCAGCGATAGTGAACTGTACACACAACGCAGTACTTTATTCTTACAACACAGAGAGTAAATGCATGCAATGAATACTACAAATCTATCCAGAGTGGGGACCCCTTTACGTCTTGCAATTAAGTCACAACTGTGGATGGGACTGACTTCTACCACATTACATGTACAAGCACTGGCACAAATGGGCTACTCTTCGTTTGCTTTTCATTAAATTTTGTATTTTAACTTTTTTTGTTTACAAATGATATATCAAATCCTCTAAAGATTGCTAAGCCTATAGTACTTCTCATTGAGACAAGCCTAAGTAACAGTACATACAGGCATAAGTGGCTTTTCATAGCGTTGATCATGGTTTACCTGTGTGCCCATATTATTTTACCATTGAATGCTGTGGCTTATGATCACAACAAGGTCAAGGACTAGAGAGACAAGTTCGTTTGCTTAAATTGATACCCTTGCTTGACCTCCGTACAGATCCCTGTTAACCAGTTCAAGTTCATCTGAGTTTGTTGAACTACTGCTTGAGTTTACTGCAAGAGGCATGAACTAATAGTATTCAATTCACTTGTTTCATACCCTCAAATATTCAGAAATCACACATAAGTACAGTACAATGCCACCTCCTATCCTGTAGTTGGACATACTCAAATTTTTTAACGCGCCCCTCTGAAATGACCAGTCATGGATTCCCACTTAAGGCCGGCAAAAGATCCCGCAGCATCTATGTACCAAATCACGAGCCAAAATACTCCGTGTGAACCCGGTCTAAAAGTGTGCTATTCTAGCACACACTTTCATTCAGAGGCTTTTTCCTTAAAAACTTACTTTTTACTTAAAATGTCAGTTATCTGAAAAAATACAAAATTAAAGTATTGTATACATTCACCACTCTGTCTTATAACTACATAATTTCCATAGGTGCTGGAATAAATAGGGGTGTGCAACCATTTAGAAAATTTTCCACTGCTATGCTGATTCCCATAGTAGCAAGGTAGTAGGTAGATCTGTAAGGTGCACCATATTCTCAATACACAAGTAGTACTATTATAAATGTGCACCATGGCATTTAGAAAACTATTACAAATTCTCTGAAAAGGTCCTTCTGTGCCATTTTTACTGATACCAATATCACGTTGTGACACAGAAGTCTATGCGCGCCCTAGGACACCAGGGCCTATGTGTGACTGCAGCCTTTAAACCCATTCAGGCACCCCTGAGTGGGAATATTTACTGATCCTGTGCTCATATCTGCATTGGAGAGTTAGTCAAACAAGGGGCAAACAAAAAAAAAAAAGCACAGGCTGCTGCATGGACACTAAGTGATGAACACTATGGCGCAAACCAGTAGACCAAATCATAGGCAATGCGGTCTGTAGGGGTCTGATGGCGTTCATCATGTAATGGATCTGCCACTGCTTATTCTTTCATTGTTTTGCTTCTATGACAGATGTAAAAAGAGCCACAGACAGTTTCTTTCAGAACAATGTACGTCTACTTTCATGCTGCCTTTTTCCCTACTGTTAAAAGTATGGGATGATGAGTTGAATCATGAACATACCTCCCGCTGACCGGGACCGCGGGACACAACCCAGACTCCGGGACGGTTGGGAGATATGCATAACTATGGTCAGTATATCACATGACCATGGACTGTATATCACATCACCATGGACTGCATATAACATGACCATGGACTGTATATCACGACCATGGACTGTATATCACGACCATGGACTGTATATAACATGACCATGGACTGTACATCACATGACCATGGTCAGTATATCACATGACCATGTACTGTATATCACATGACCATGGACTGTATATCACATGACCATGGACTGTATATCACATGACCATGGTCAGTAGATCACATGACCATGGACTGTAGATCACATGACCATGGACTGTAGATCACATGACCATGGACTGTATATCACATGACCATGGACTGTAGATCACATGACCATGAACTGTAGATCACATGACCATGGACTGTAGATCACATGACCATGGACTGTATATCACATGACCATGGACTGTAGATCACATGACCATGGACTGTATACCACATGACCATGGTCAGTATATCACATGACCATGGTCAGTATATCACATGACCATGGACTGTATATCACATGACCATGGTCAGTATATCACATGACCATGGACTGTATATCACATGACCATGGACTGAAGATCACGTGACCATGGACTGTATATCACATGACCATGGACTGTAGATCACATGACCATGGACTGATTTTTATGGATTGGAAGGAAATAGAATAATTGACAGCAAGCAGAGATCTAGAAAACCATGAGGGATTGATACAGAATGTATTTTTCTTTATATAAACAATAATATTTGTCTCTTAATATTGGTCTGAAGCTGGACAACCCCTTTAAGTAACTTTGTGTGCCTCCATGTTAAAATTAGACCAAGAGAGAAAGCTAGGTAAATGATGTATGGCTAGGGGCTCCATATTTAGGATTCCAAATAAGGTCACCATGTGAATGGTGTTATACAGTGGCCCAGAAGTCTATATGCCTATATACACCTATAGGTTAAGGGTCTCATGATCTTGTTATGTATTTTTCTGGATTAGACATGTAAATATTGTATAATTCTGAGGTAAACACATGTCCAGTATGTATGTAGCCATCCTTCCTATAGACACAGTCTTCACCACCCTTTCTTCTTAGCATTCACGATGCTGTCTTGGTTCCTGCCTCATCCATTTGGCCTTCACTATAAGTAAGAAGCTGCCATCCTCCCTCACAGCAGCCCTTGTGGTGCTCAGGTCCAGTAAGAGCTGAATTGGCTCCATTGTACACGAGGCTGACAGAGACCCTGTAGTGGCTGCACTTGGCAGGGCTCTAGCACACAGCACGTCCTGCCACAGACCACACTGTCTGCCTTCTCCTCCCAATATGGGTGTAGTTACACCTCACTTGTTGAGGAAGCTTCCCGCCCCTTGTGTACAGGACTGCCCCATGACAGCTGCTGCCTCCTTAGCAGGGCCATAGCAGCCCGCTCATGTCACTGTGCAGACAGCAGGGAGCCCGGTGAGTACCAGCACTGAGCATAGCAATGGGGAGCAGTGTGACAGCAGGCACATGACAGCAGGGGGATGACTGGCCCTGCAGCTCTCTGCTGCCTGTCTATGAGCTGTGGATTGTGCAAGAACTTGGAGAAGTTTCTCAGTTCTAGTCTGTGGGCAGGAGAGGGGTGGAAGTATACGTCCTGCTCCTCTGCACCCTATACTTACTGCATGGACTGTAAGAAGTTCTGCTATACTATATATAACATGTACTAGGTTATCTTTACCCCGGGCAGAGCTGGAGCTGGCAGACAGGGGGCGGGACTGAACACTTGTGAATGACAGCAGCTCAGAATGAGGGCAGTGTGCCCCAGCCTAGGCTGCCAGCACACAGGTACCAGGCTCAGGAAGCATGGGTGTGCTGCCAAGTGTTACTACGCCTGTATACTAGACATACCAGATCTAGAGATATCTAATAGATATTACATGTACAAACCATTATGGCTGTGCTAAACTACTGTCACAACATAGGTTATACATGTACTTATTATTGAGGCTAGTTCACACTGACACTGTGGGTTTCTGCTGACAGTCCCATCACTTTTGACACTACGTACAGAGTAGCATGTCCTGACATACCTACTGTCAAAATTCTGGAAACCTCAATAGATAGGCTAGCGGACCAGTCATAAGTTATAAAAGAAATGATAAAGATTTCATTCATGTCATTGATCGTCTTTCCTGACTCTTATTATTCAGATGTATTATTAGTACAATAGCATCTGTGCTTGAAATCCAGGTGTAAATTATATGTAATACTAGAAAACCCCATCTCATGGTCAGAACGGTTCAGGTAGTCAATCGGCGGTATTACATATTAATATATATATTTCAGTGTAGTGGTTTTACTTATGACTGTGACAAAAACTACTGATTTGGGGTTAATACTGAAATTTAGCCTAGAGTTGTACCATACCATCTAAACATCATGGATCTAGCAGGATATTCCTGGATTTCAGGAAGCCGACTGGACCCCAATGCAACATCTACAATGTGCCATTTAGAATGCTATTATATTTTAATTATATGGGTCCCCCTTAGGGGTCAGGGTATGTTAGCGACTGCTACCTCTGCACCCCATACAACTTTGCCCCTTTTCATTTCCATCTGCGTACTCAGGATGCCAATAAAGTTAGAGTATAATGGTTGAACAAGCAACTATCAGCTCCCTGCTCCACCATTCACTATGTAAGTCCTGCTATTGACAGGCTGTGCAATAACGTCACTGCATGGTGCCTGCCTGGAGCCGGGTCCCATTCAGATATCTTATAAGCTGTAGGCCTAAATTGTCTGGATGGTAACAAGATATTAGGACTTGATGTCAGTTTAGGAAAGAGGCCTGCAGACTAATCATAGCCATTCCCTGTAGGATGAAATTAGGTGAGCTTTAAAGGGGTCACTAAGGTCCTGATGCCGACACCCACCACCAAACAGTTACTCACTGCGCCTGCTGGTTGTGCAATGACCATACAGAACAAAGTTGGAAACAGTGTAGGATGGGTGGTTAAAAAGCAAAGAGTTGAAGACATCAGGACAGTAGATTCTGCAGAGAAGAGTAGTAGCTGTAAGAAGTCGTCATGGCAGTTTGGGTTAGATAGAGAAGAAAATGGAAAATGAACGACTCAAAGAGAAGACTTTGCTTGTTAGTCACTGGATTTAGTTGTACTGTAGTCACTGTATTCTCAGCATAGCCAATGTAGAAACATATACAGTATAATAGAATGACTAAGGGTTCACATCTGCATCAGAGTCTCCTTTCGGATACCCTATCGCAGTGTCCTGAAAGCCCAACTTTTTCGTCTGGTAATTTCAGTTACAAAAAAAATATGGACACCTGACAAACTGCATTCTAGTCAATGGGTCCTTCGGTCTCCATTCATGTCCGTCATAGAACGGATCTGATGATGTCTGTTTTGACATATACAGGTATGAACCTAGCCAAGCTGTCCCTGTTTAGTTCAGAGTGGTTCTGCTACTGACAGAGGTGTAACTTGAAGCTCCTGGGCCTTAACACAAAATATGTTATGGGACACTTACTTAACATGTGGTTGATAATACTAAGGTTCCAGGTCCTTCTAGGGATTGCACCAATCCACTAAAGCAGGAGTTACACTTTGCAGCAGTTCTCTGCTCACATCCATATTCCTTATCAGGTCATTAGGAAAGGCATTGTCTAGCGAGGGCATCACTTTAAGGATTAGCACTAAATATTCCTGTGATCTAGGATAAGAATGGTGGTTAATATATTATATCCCTGATAGTAGTTCAGTGCTAAATTATAGTATTTCTGATATACATTATTGCATTTCATTGTCACCATCATAAAATATTATTTTTAATAATAGAGTAGTTGAGGCTTGGGACAAACCTCCAGAAGAAGTAGCTAGAAAATCTAAAGCAAATGAATGTAAGTGTATTTGGGGTGACTAATGGTGTATCCTAAGATAAGAGAAATAATAGAAGGACAGACTAGATGGACCATGTGGTCTTTTTCTGCCATCAATCTTCTACGTCTATGCATATTGTTACCCACATTAAAGAGGTATTCCCATGACGCTTGTTCACTAACCTGCAGGCTGTTGTGCTCTCTTCACTTCCTGCTTTTCTCGGCACATTGGTGGGCGGGGTTTCACTTGCATGGGATTGGTTGTAAATGAATTACCACAGTGTGAAGCTGATGTAGCAGAGCTGGATTTGAGTCAGCTTGCATTACATACAGAGGTAATGGACTCCCTAGCTCAGCTCTTATCAGCCAAATTCAATTAAACCGACTGATAAGAGCTCAGAAATCCCGGAGCTTTCACCTCCCCTATCTGAGAAGCTCCGCTACTTAAAAGACACAAACAGCTCAGAGCCGCTCCCAGCCTCTCCCTCCCTCTCTGAGAGCAGGCAGCTACATCACTTGACAAATGAGCAGATAATCCGAAGTGAATAAATTAAGATAGCGGCCAAACAAAGCAGTTTTGGTAAAGCAATGCATTTAGGAAAAGTCTTAAATCCACATAAACTAGCAGTATAGATAGGATCCTTGTGATGGGACAACCCCTTTAACACTTCCCAATGAACGTCTGAGGTCAAGCTTGGCAGCTGTGAAAAAATATTATCGCACCCAAACAGACCTTGAATTTTGACAACAAAGCAATATTCCCATAAGTCCCTGAGACCCTGCCACTTGTATCTGATAGCTGGTGAGAATTGCAGGTTGTATCTACACAGCAGCTTACTACTTATACATTTCAAACTTGTCAAATGAATTGACAGGCTTGCTATGTAATAATAAATCCTATTTATACCTGACAAACAAAACCTATTTATTCTCCAATTATGTTAAAAGCTGAATCAGAATTCTGTGAATTTTCTCTAACCAGAGTAAAATTCATTGCAGGAGTTCAGGGGACAGCTACACAGTTAGGTATCATGTGCCTGATAATGTTCTGTGTACAGACCTGCATGGTGGAACGCAGTGTAAATGTGCATCTCTGTATGGTGCCATTGCGGCTCAAATCCTATTCACTTGAATGGGAACTAAGCTACAGTAGTGTGGCACAGTCATTGCATAGTGTTGCAGAGGCACCTACTTCCATCTCTGTGATCCAGCACAGTTTAAGGCCTGGTTCACATCTGCATTCGGTTTTCCGTTAGGGGAGTCCGCTTGGGGACTCCCCGAATGGAAACCTGTCAACATAAAAAGCAGTTGCCTAAGGAAATACACAGACCCCAATGGGGTCCGTGTGGTTTCTGCTCGGTTTCTGCACAAAATGTGTGGAGAGAAAAGTGCTGCTTACAGGACTTTTCTCTCTGCATATTTCATGCGGATAAGTGAACAGAATGGCCTGAACGCAAATGTGAACCGGGCCTAAGAGTGGGGCTCTGCACATCGGATCCCCACTGATATAATAATAATGACCTATGCTAACAATTGGCCGCCTTCAAAATTAACTCTTAGCAACCCCTTTAATCTTTGAGATATTTTAATGTCTTTCTATGTCTATGTTTTAAGCATTCTTGTAGCAATCTGTTAGGCTGCCATTAGTTAGTTATCTAACATGTCCTCATGTTTTGGTTTCATTAGTCAGTGGATTGTGAAATTATTTTCTATTTGTACATGCATTTCCACCCATTCAGTCCTGACGTATTACATGTCCTTTGTAAATAATAGTGCATTAATTAGTGTGTTAATATCTTTATTAACCTGTCATCATTTCTCTCCGCCAGCTTGGAGCCTGGTGTGAATTTGTTTCATGTGACATGACAGTCAGAGATTAATGTATTTTACCAGTAAGAATCACACGATCAGTCTTGAGAATTCTGACAAGACTTCCTCTTCTGACCACACATATTGTTGTAAAGCTGTGTACTTGGTTGTATTTTATTGTTTGTAGATAAAGCTCAGGTACACCACTCTTTTTGTTAATGTACTGGTGATGTAAAACTATTTAGGGCGGGTTCACACCTGCACCCAGTCTCCACTTTGCAGTTTTCCGTCTTCTGCCTGAGAAACTGGACAGGAGACGGAAACCGGCAGTCAGTTTTCAAACCCTTTCATTTGAATGGGTTTGCAAAGTGTCCGCCTGTGAGCATCTTCTGGTCTCTGCGGTGAAACCAGTTTTTTTAACTGGACACAAAGTCGGACATGTAACACTTTGTGTCCAGTTAAAAAAAACAAAAAAACGTTTCGCCGCAGAGACCAGAAGATGCTCTCAGGCGCTTATGGGGGAGATCAGGCGCAGGTGTGAACCTGCCCTTAGCTACTGTGTGTAGAAGTTATTTCTTTGTGTGGTATCAGTACTTGGCTGTATGAACTGGATGGAGAAGGTAGCAAATAACTATGGGCAGATTTACTAATATCGTCTTTAAATTAGACAGAGCAAATTCAGACAGTCTTAAACCTGCGTCAGATTAAAGGGGTTAGAAAAGTGTCTGATGCTGTGTGATAAGCTGTTGTATTCCCAGGCTGTCTGGTCTAACATTACACCTCTAACTAGTCATGTTTAAAAACAAAAAGTTTACTGAATGTGTTATTGGTGCACGACACATTCCTGCTTTCTGCACCAGCGGGACAGTGAGCAATATGGCACGGTCATGCTTTCTGCATCAGTGCTACAATGTGCAATATGGTCATGGTCCTGCTTTCTGCACTAGTGCTACAATGTGTTCACCTGGCCACGTCCGACGCTGTGCAGTCCTCAGTTACCAACGTGTTGCCTGTCTGGATGGCCTTTATGGACAACTTAGCCACACTGCCCCTCTCTTGGAAACTGGCGACACCAGGGCCTTAGCTGTAGGCTACAGATTGATCGATGTAGGTATAGTAGAACAGCAACACTTCATGACGCATGTAATGAGTGGTTCTCTGGAGCTCCAGCAAGAGGCACCATGCTTCCAATACCATGTGGATGTGACAATTGACTTCTAGAACATGTGTGACTGCTGAGCAGGATTGGGCTAGTGCCCTGTTTCCAGGTACTAACTACAAGTGCGCTCTTGTGTACTCAAAAGCATTATACTGCGTGGGAACATTATAACACGTGAAGGCCACTAAAGATGCTCTTCACACAGTATAAAGATCCCATATAGTATAATATGCTCCTCGGAGCCTCCTATTTAGCCTCCTATTTAGTGACATTGCGACCTCTACTCTATATGAATAATTTTTTCCAAATTTTTGTTGCCGAAAACTAGGGTATATCTTATAGTCAGATGTGCCAAAAATGTAAATACTGGATATGCTCAGATACTTTTCAGCCTGGACCGTCACCTCACTCTGGGCCCTGGTCAGTGGACCGTTACCAAAAATACTTGAATTACCCCTGGGGTAGTGCAAACCAAGCTATGTCACACTGTCCATGCATCAGCCTAGATGCACATGAAAGTGGTGCAAAATGGCCATGAAAAACATCAATTTTTCACGGCCATCATGCACCCGAGGGGGAACCGTTTTTACAGACCCTCATACTTTTCATTGTATGGGGGAATCTGTTAAAACAGATGAAAATAGGATATGACCTATATTTCAGTGATCCGTGAGAACGGATCATCAGAATAACGGTCATGAGATTAGATCTACCGTATATACTTGAGTATAAGCCGAATTTTTCAGCCGAGTTTTTGTGCTGAAAAAGCCCCCCTCGGCTTATACTCGAGTCAGCAAAAAAAAAAAATTTTTTTTTTTTTTTAGGAGGGAGGGTCTATGATCAGCCACAATATTAATGTATAGAATCTCCCATAAAATAGTGCAAAAGATAAAAAAAAAATTTTTTTTAAAACATAAAAGTTCTAAAACACTCCTTTTCCTAGAATACATACAAAAGTAGAAAATGACTGTGAAACACATACACATTAGGTATCCCTGTGTCTGAAAGTGCCCGGTCTACTGAATATAGGGGATCTGCAGTGCTCCTGTTCCGTCGGGAAGGGGTTAATAGAAGCACTGCAGATACCCTATATTCAGCCAGACTGAATTCCAAGTGGGGGGGAGAAAAAACCCAGTCCTCAAGCTCAGGGAAGGGGCAGACAGACAACCAAAACACCCCCTCCCCTTTCCCAGCAACTACTGCACCCAAAAACTCTGACCATTTTAATTTTTGAAATTTTCCAGTAGCTGCTGCATTTCCCCCCCTAGGCTTATACTCGAGTCAATAAGTTTTCACAGTTTTTTGTGGTAAAATTAGGGGGGTCGGCTTATATTCGGGTCGGCTTATACTCGAGTATATACGGTAATTCACTGACAGTGAAATTAATGCTGCCATGTGACATCCATAAAAAAATTAAAAAATGGACATCACACGGCCCGTTTTCAGTGTGAATGTAGCCTCAGTCAAATCACATGTGCAGTGTGAACAGTGGCTGATTCCCTTCCTTGCCTATCTACATTACTGTTTGTGTAGAACAGGAGGAGAACAGCCTGATATATAAGGTGTGTGTCGGCACCATCTTTCCTCAGTGTTTCAGCTAATTTTTACTATATGTTGTAGCCATATCCATGGAATGAGAATGGTATGGCTTCACATGGTTCATCTTTCCTTACAGAATTCAGTAGCTTTAGTGTCATTGATATATTGGGATAATTTATCCACATTATGTTTCTTTAACAAACGATCTTATCAGCTGGTTGTGGGACTGTGTCATAATGGGACATTCATTGTATGAGGAAGCAAGAACAATGGACAATTCATTTGATGCTTATATACATAAAGAAGGAGCCATTTTTTACATATGCTTGTTAAACATTAACAGTTAGACAATTCTTTGTAAGAATATACTATATACAGTATACTGGGAACTTACATCTTTACTATCATACTAGGACATAATCACAATATTACGCAAGGATGGGGCATGATCAAAATTTTATTCCCCACATTTGAGCAGTCCATATCTGTGTATAGTGATCGTGCCATGAAGGCCTAGTTTTATTTCACCACGTACAGGGTGATATAGTTTATCAGTAGTCACCTAGGTCAGTAATATCCGTCTTATGTGTACAATGTGGATATAAATCACCCATTCACTATTACAGAAGCCAATAAATGTTTATTATGCAGCTCAAGCTACAATAGTGGGATTAGTATTACATATAACTGTTATCGGAAACAGTCAGGGGGTGATGTTACTTATTTCAACTAGTCTGTCCAAACAGTATTGAACGCACTCCTACCAACAATAGTATATATTTCTTATGTAGCGTTCATGTCAGCAATGTATAGATGGGTGTTATGACTCTTATGCTGCCATAAATACATGCATTGCCCGTCCTGCAACAATATATTACATATTATTGATACAGTGATTTTGCTAATGAAAGTATTCACTGTTGCCCAGTGTTCGGCAAACAATGATATATTTAGCAATCACAGGTAAATAGATATTGCCTTACGTCTTAAGCTAACACGTTTCCAGCTGTATAATAAACATTTATAGGCGCCTTAGCTGTTTTATTGGCTGAAGTAATGATGAATGGGTGATTTAGATCCACATTGTAGAAATAAGGCTGATGCTGTTGAAGGGGTGACTACTCGTAGCCCATGTGGGTGCCAAATAACCTGTGATAAACAGTATTACACTGTATGTGTTGAAATAGAATTAGTCCTTCAAGGCATGATCACTATACACAGATATGGACTGCTCAAATGTGGAGGAATCAAATTCCGATCGTGCTCATCCTTGAGTAATATAGTGATTATTATGCTGTGTGCAGGTATCCTGTAATAGTCACCTTTGGACTGTGAGTCGTGACTGATTTAGCTTGATTTTTTTTTTTTAACTGGGATTAATAAAGTTTACATTTTAAACTGGTTATATATTTTTTGTTTGTATTTTCTAGACAACTAGTATACTGTTCACTTATAGTTGGTTCCATACACTACTCAACCAAAAGTAAGTGAAAACAACAAGTATATAAAACTCCCAAGTTCAAGGGGTAATTCATGCTGTGGAGACAGTCGCACTGATACTCCACTACTGTTCCTTCATCATTGTCCAGCAAACTGTCCGTTAAAGGTAATGGAAGCTAAGCCCCACAGCTATTATTAATACAAAGATACCAGTCAGTATTTTAACTTGGCTCCCTCAAATAAGCTGGGCAGGTGTAGCGTTGTTTCTGGAATAAAGCAGCCATGTTTTCTAATCCTGGATAGTTTCTTTGAATTATAGCAGTAGACTTAAAGTGTGTTGTACATATTACAGAGGTGCTGGAGCTTTGACAGCTTTGACCTAATATTCTGTTTGAGAAAACATAATGTCACCTCATTGTTAAAAGTGTGGGGAGGGTCACTGCTTATAAGTAATAAATACGAGTAATATTCTATTTCTGTTATTGTTCTTAAATAATGATGTCAGACTGCATTCCAAGAGTTCCACCTCTTATTGAGTAAACAAATGTCACCAAGTCTATAGGCTAGATATTGGCTCATCCCTTCGTACATCCGTGTCGTGTAAACCCCCTCCCACTGAAGGTTCTTTACTTGGCTATTTCCAATTGCCTTTTTTTTGTCCCTAACAGACCTGAACTATAATAATAATAATAATAATAATAATAATAATAATAATAATAATTTATTTATATAGCACCATTGATTCCATGGCGCTTTACATTTACAATTCACTTTATTTTCAGTAATTATTGTATCAATTATGTGAATTGTCCCATCTGTACATATTTTACTTATTTGTATTTGAAGCTGTGTTCAACTAGTGTTTGGCTTTCCGTTCTTCTGACTATAGACTATAATGGGGTCCGCCAGGTTTCTGCCAAAAAAATGCGAAGAGAATCTTGCTTGCAGGACTTTTCTCTCCGCATTTTTTAATCGGATTCGGGGACGGATTCAGGCGCAGGTGTGAACCAAATCTTACTGGTTCTACCTAATAGAGCTTTATTGACAGTGATTCTACCACTTACGCCAAGTATATTCAACTGTCACTGCCATCTTACACATTACAGTTATAAACGGCATACTCGTGTACATCATTTTGGTAGATTTGTAGAAAAACAACCCCTCTTTTTGGGAGCCACCCAGATGTGATGGCAGAGTTGATAAATATGCTTTAAAATAATATGCATTATAAATAATGTTGAAATCATCCAGAAACTGCGCAACACTAGTATTCAGCTCATGTTATCTGGAGAGTCATACTTGGGAGGGGTGGTCATTTTGCAGAAGATAACGAAGATGTCATTTTTTTTTTCTCTAAAACTTTTAACCTTGTGGATAGGTCATCAGTATAAAAAAAATCTATTTGGTGCCAGACAACACCTTTAATAATTCTAACATTGATTCTGGATTTTTCAAATAATAAAGCAAGTAAATCAGTAATCTGATCCGTATCTGCAAATGAGGCTTTAAAGGGGCTCTATCATTGGGAAAAGTCATTTTTAAATAATCACATACTTGCATAGGCTTTAGAAAGGCTATTCCACACATACCTTTTGTATGTAAATTGCCTCAGTGGTTTCTGAATGAGCCCATTTTTATTCATATGCTAATGAGCTTCCAGCAAGCACAGGAAGTTCCCAGCAGCACTCATCCCTGCTATTATCTTCTATGTGTGTGTGCAAACAGGAAGCAGGAAGTCATCATCATCATCAGCAGCCTGTGCTGTATACACCCATAGGAAAGAATAGGCAGAGGGTGCACGATCAGACTTCCGGGGTGCACCAGGAGGCTAATTAGCATATGAATAAAAATGGGCTCATTCAAAAACTACTGAGGCAATCTACATACTAAAGGTAGGTGTGGAATAGCCTTTCTAAAGGCTATGCATGGATGTGCTTAGTCAAAAATGACTTTTCCCAGTGCTGTATTTTTCTTAATAGCAGTCTTCCATTGGCATTTCTGCCTGGCCACCTGTGCTGGCTGTCTATCAACTTTGTAGTAGTAGTATATATATATAATTTTTTTTTATTTTGTTAAAAGTTCACCATAAGATTAAGTAAGGACATGAGTGTGGAATGACTTTAAATTATTAAAACTGTCTAATCGTGCTATGTATATGGCTACTGTATAAGTATATAAAATCTTACGATATAATCTAGTAGGTCTGTATTATTCATGCACAGTAGATTTCCCACAAGTTACACAGGCATGTCAATGTGAGTGAGGGAAAGATGATACAGATACCTACGTTACATCTTTTAGAGAAGGGAGATGCCCACTGAGATCTGAATTTGCAGCTCTACAAGCAGACATGTGAAGGAAAGAATGTTTCAGAAATAGAATAAACAATAAAGAAATTAACATAGTACAATCCGAACATCTTGAGTAACCAGATTTAGGCTTGGTTCACATTTGCGTTTAGATTTCCGTTCGTGGGGGGGGGGTTGTCCCCAAGTGGGGGTCCATGTGGTTTCCGCACAAAACATGCATAGAGAAAAGTGCTGCTTGTAGGACTTTTCTCTCTGCATGTTTTGTGCGGAAACTGAGTGTAAACAACACACACCCCATTATAGTCTATGGGGTCTGCGGGTTTCCTGAAGGTAACTGCTTTTTAATGCATATAGGTTTTCATTCGGGAGGTCACCAAGCGGACTTCCCGAACAGAAACCTGAACGCAGATGTGAACTGGGCCATACAGCTAAACACCATTTTGTAAGGTCATCATTACCAGATCAGTGAAAGTAAGGTACCAGATACCCCTGCTGTTCAGCTTTTTGAAGAGGGTGTACCCTGTACCCTTCTTCTGAGATCAATGATGCTAAATAGTTCGGTTCAGTCCCAAACAAATGAATGCAATTGATCTGCAATACTAAGCAAAGCTACTATATAATATACAGTGCTGTGCTTGGTTTGCAGTGATGAGGTCACAGTACAGTCAGGCAGTCACCCAGCTTTATTAAACAGCAGATCGGTAAAGGAGTCAGATACCCACCAATCAGATGCTGATGAGCTATCCTTAGTCAGTAATATTATAGTCTTGGAAAATTCTTTTAGACCTCAAGATGGATGGGATTCTAGCTAAATCCCATTCACACCTTGCAGAAAAATACAGGCAGCAGACGCTGCGATTTCCAAAACCGTTGTGGTTTAAGAAATTGTAGCATGCCACTTATACCTACGTAAACTCTGGTTGTTTCCCTATAGGTTTAATGGAAGCAGAAAGTCCACAGAGGAAACATATGCTGACTTTCTGTGAAAAGCGCTGTGAGGAAAAACAATACGTTGCTGGCACGGTTTTTCCCACAGTGCTTTATTGCTGTTGCTCAATAAGTCCAGCTCTTTACATCAAGTAATACGTGCTGTTCCACTGACTCTAACATATTTTAATTTTTTTTCTCTAGCCCCCACCATTCCCAAGCAATCAATGCTGTTAGTTTTGGTGTCTGATATGCTATTTAGACTCTGTACTGTCAGGTGGGTGGTGTCAGGCAGGAGCAGACAAGGGGGACGATTCTGAGCTCTGACACTGCCTGCCTCTGATTGGAGCTCTGAATCACACCCCCTGCCTGACACCACCCTTCTGACATTACAGAGCTGAAATAGCATATCAAGCACCCAAACTGACAGTACTTTAACATCTACTAAACCTTACTATCAATATCTAGCACATTTGTTATTGACAGAATGTTTTATAGGTGAATACTTTTTAATGAAGATGTTCAATTTGTACTATAGCAGTAAATAGCATACAATATGAAACCCATGAGTGCCATGTTACCTATGTTTGTACATTCTATATGGGACATACTGTAGCTAGAAGGGGCATATGCACATTGTACTTGTTAGGACCCTGTTACACATTTGAGATCAGGAATGGATAACTATTACTAGATAAAACCTCTCCAGTGTTCCTAGTATAAGTAAGAAATGATAGATAGATAGATAGACAGATAGATGATAGATGGATAGTCAGATAGATAGATAGATAGATAGATAGACAGACAGATAGATAGATACATGATAGATGGATAGTCAGATAGATAGTTAGATAGATAGATAGATAGATAGTTGGATAGATAGATAGATAGATAGATAGATAGATAGATCTTTATACTTGTTACTCTAAAGTTAGCAATAACTTCTTTAGTGCCATATCTGTCATTTCTGTGAAATGGTACATGTATTATCCTGAAAGCCCATTTTCAATAGACATGCAATGCTTCGTCTCCTAAATGTTTAATAAGGGATTAAATATTTGCTATCGGGTTTACTTGTAGATTGCAAAACACATTTGTGCATAAAAACATCTGCCAAAAGTGAAAGACTATCTGGAGTATTTTTTTGTAAGGGGGCGTTCACACTACCGTTGGTGTCCGACAGGTAGTGTCCGCTCCTAGTGTCCGCTCAAAATCTGGCACAGACATTAGGAGAGGACACTAGCTGTGTCCGTGACACTTGTCATTCACTTAAATGGGCATCGGGTTCGTTCTTTTGCACTCCGTGCCTGTCCTTCCCTGTCCGCAAGTGAAGATGTCCGACTTCTCAAGCGGACGGAAGAACCCTACATGTCGGGTTTTTCTGTCCGCTTGAGAAGTCGGACATCTTCACTTGCGGACAGGGAAGGAAGGGCACGGAGGGCAAAAGAACGAACCCGATGTCCATTTAAGTGAATGACAGGTGTCACGGACACAGCTAGTGTCTGCTCCTAATGTCTGTGCCAGATTGTGAGCGGACACTACCTGTCGGACACCAACGGTAGTGTGAATGCTCCCTTAGTGTTTGCTTTAATCTACAATGAAAAAAATTCCAGTTGCAGCAAATAACTCTAAATACTTGTCTGCTTCATTTAGTTGGGATACAAGGTGGATAACATGAAAAAATTACTGCTTGTTTGTAAACCACGTACTTTGTTATATACTGTACACTATGTACTAATATCCTAACCTACCTATTATGTAAGTTTACAGCTAATCCTTTGGTTCAGAATCAGGTATAAATTCACTCTGTGCATATACCATCCGTATACAGGAGAGGGCCCTAAATCTGCACAGGGTGAGTAGCATCTTACATGCCAGAACATAAATGGTTAAACTTCTGTAATAAAGAAATAATCCCAGTGTGACTGCATTGATGATATTAACTAATATGTGGAATCAGGAAGGAAAAGGATTAAAATTCATTGCAGATGAGTATTGCAGTAATTTGTTTTTAATGAATATAGAGCGTAAAAAATATTCATTAGTACCTGCTTCCTGCTGTTATAGATATGTATGTTCTGTATGTGTTCCTAATCCTAAAACTGACTGTCACTAACTCAGCTACAAATTACAATGCAAAGTACATTAATTATTGGAGAGAATAATGCTCCATTCAAATTAGCGTTGGGCTTCCGTCTGGAAGGAGTCCGCATGAGGACCCCCCCGAACGGAATACCAACGGAACTGCAAGCAGTTAAGCACACGGACCCCATAGACTATAATGGGGTCTGTGTGTTTCGCGTGCAGTGTTCGCACTAGTTATGCGGAGAGGAAAGTAGTTCATGAAGTATGTTTCTCTCCGCATGTTCCATGCAGACAGCACGCGCAATACACACAGATCAAATTATAGTCTATGGGGTCCGTGTGCTGTCATAAGCTCACTGCTTGTCAATGCATTCGGTATCCCATTCGGGGGATCCCCAAGCAAATTTACCGAACAGAATACTGAGCGCAGATGTGAACCAAGCCTTATATATCAGGCATTTTAAAGAGTACTTAACTGCAGAGTCTTGTAGTCTATTCTATGACAGTATAAGTCTACAAACATGGTGTCTTATCAGTTTTTCTGCTGCTAATATCTCCATTATGGCTGCAGCACATTTTGCATTTGTCTCCGAGGCAGGGGGCGTATACAATATTAGTTTGAAGGTTTAGTTACACTTTTAACCCCAGATACAGACAATCGAGATTTTTTTTTACCTTCTGAAAACTTACATTGGAGGAAGAATTGGATAGTAGTGCTATTATATGGTTACTATATTACAATTTATAATTTAATATTTGAGATGAGTGAACACTGTTCGGATCAGCCGTTCCGAACAGCACGCTCCCATAGAAATGAATGGAAGCACCTGGCACGGTGACCGGCCGCCGGCAAAGTGTACATGCCAGGCTGATGTACACAGGCTGATCCGAACAGTGTTCGCTCATCTCTATTTAATATTAGGCATCAAGTTAGTTTTTAATGCACTTCATGTTGACCAAATCACTCAAATTTTAATATAAATGTAAAAATATGTTTTTAAAATAATTTTTAGGCAACAGATGGATCTCTATCGGGTATATACTCTTTTCGTATTTTGTGGGATACTCTGAATTATCCTCTTCCAAGGCTGCTCCTTTCCCCTTGATATTCTATTTTTGTGCTGATTCAGACACTCAGATTATCTGTATTGTCTTCTGTTTGATGCAGAAAATATATTGTGAACCACAAAGAATTCTAACTTCTTGCTTTGCTTTTACTTTTTCATCCAGTGCTTATGTATGGATGTTCTTCTTGAGTAAAGATTATCCTAATATTTTTAGGACTAAGTGTTACTTAGTCAGTAAAAGACCTTACTGTTTTACTGTTTATACGCCAGAGAAATAGACCTTTCATTTCATGTAGAACTATATTACTAAACTAAACTGGCATAAAATGCAGCAAGTACAGAATACTAATACTCATAAAAATAGGAAATGATGCCAGGTAAATCAATGCACAAACAAATACAACATTGAGGGGCAGATTTAGGAAAACTGCCTTAAAGGGATCCTATCATTAAAACTCAATTTTTTTCTGCCTACCACGAAGGAATAGCTAGAAAGGCTATTCTTCTCCTACCTTTAGATGTCTTCTCTGCGCTGCTGTTCAGTATATAATCCGGTTTTCGTCGGTATGCAAATGAGTTCTCTTGCAGCACTGGAACTCTCCAGCGCCGCCTCCATCTTCTTCAGGAATGGGTCTTCTTCGCTTCTTCTTCCGGCGGTGGCTGCAAAATTCTAGGCCTCTGGCAGCTGACTGCACATGCCTGCCGGCCACAAGAAAGTGGCTGCTTACAATACTGTATAAGCGGCTTTTTTCTTGTGGCCGGTGGGCATGCACAATCAGCTTTGCCCTAGGCCCAAGGCCTACAGGTTTAACAGGTCACAAATTAGTTTAGGCTTAGTGGGAAGAGTTGGAATTGCAAGATTTTTTACATATAGATAATAACATAGATAAACAACTGTTTAAAGAATACTGGAGCAAGAGGCATAAGTAATCTTAAACTATAAGTACTCCAGTTTGTGAGGAATACCTGGCATTAGTCTATTCTACCCGCGAAATCAATATGGTACATTCCTATTCACTTTATCACTCACCTATAATATGATGCAACTATTCTGATCACACAGTGCTACAGATATGAGTATATTCCTGGGAAAACACACAAAATAAACCCGATTTGTTGGTAAGTTATGTATTATCAGCATCATTCTAATGGCTGTCCATTTATTGTAGATAAATGAAACAGAAATCGAGATGACAATGGAGGATAATGGCAACATCAAAGCTGTTCATCGAAGCCCTCGTCCACCAGGGACCATACATTTGGAAGAAAAAGAGAAGAAAACAATCCCTTTAAAAACCCGATTAACTGAAAAGATAAGGAAAACCTGCAGCTGTTCCCCAAATAAAGCCAAAGATACATTACTCAGCTTCCTGCCTGTGCTGCAATGGCTGCCTAAATACAAACTGAAAGAATACTTGCTGGGTGACGCTATGTCTGGCCTTATAGTGGGGATCCTGCTAGTTCCACAGTCAATTGCTTACTCACTTTTGGCTGGACAGGAACCCATCTATGGCCTTTACACCTCATTTTTTGCATGCATTATATATTTTTTCATGGGAACCTCTAAACACATTCATGTTGGAATATTTGGGGTACTCTGCTTGATGGTGGGTGAAGTAGTGGACCGAGAACTGCAAGCTGCAGGTTACGACAAACTGGGCGACCAAGAAAATAAGCTGGCATCCTTGGCTGGTTTAGTGACCAATGAAACACTTGATGCGAACCAGACTTCGAGAATGACTTGTGACAGAAGCTGCTATGCAATTACAATAGGAGCCACCGTAACCTTTATGGCTGGAGTGTATCAGGTAAGTTGTAGGAAGCAAAAAAAAAAATGGAGATTTACCAAAAGTTGTGCAAAGTAAATGCTGAGTAGATGTTTATAGTAACCCTTTAGATTCCAAATCTCCAATTTTTCAGAGGCTCTTATGAATGAGTTGCTGTGGACAACTACTCCTCTTTCCTGTCCTGTCCATCAGAGATGATAAATCTCCCTGAATATCTTTAATATGAATTATGAGAGTAACAAATGACTTATCTTTACAGAATATGTATACTGAATGTTGACCATATACACCTATTAATAATGCTGCTCCAAGACGTGATGTCTCCGATTAGATGTCACAATCTAACAGCTGAGAATCACATGACGCTAGAAAGGGAAATACAGTATATATGAATTTTCAATAGTCTTATGAGTCAAGTCAGTCATTAAGCATAGACTAAACGATTCATTTCTTTTGAAGGCCCAATTTTCAAGGAAGAAGTACCCAGATCAATGAGGTAAAATGTCCTATGCTTCCTGCTAAAAAAAGGTGCTGTAGAAAGTAGAAGAATAAGTAAAAGTGGAACAGCATAATGTATTGACAAGATGTATGGGAAATGGGAACACACATTTTCACTGGCATTGTAGTGATTGTTGCATTACATACTACATTGTACCAGAGCTACCATAAAATTAAAGGAGTTGGACTTTACAAATAACGTATGTTATCCGAGATTGCCGGGGCAGTCATGTGACCACCACAGGCATATTTTCCAGTGACGTGCCATTTCTGGGAACAAAATGTCACCAATACTTAACCCCCATCCACCCCCACACCATCATATTTACCTGTCTTCATGTCCAGATCTTCTGGGCATGGAACATCACTTCCATCTGGGAGGCCAGCTCCTCCTGTTCTTGACGTCTGCCAGCCTGTACAATAGAGCCGATATGAAGATCCGGACAGCAAGACAGGTAAGTATGATGTCGGGGGAGGGGGGTTGAGTTAGTTAGTTAGTTGGGAAGTAGTAGTTGGGTAGTTAGTAGTGGGTGGGCTTGCTAGGGAAACTGGGAGGGGATGTGAGAGAGGGGGAGCTAGTGTGAGTCAGCTCTTCATGAAGTGCAGTGCATCATGATAGTTGTAGGAAAACAAAGGCAGAGGATGCCAGGAGCTCCCAGAGAAACCCAGAAATCACTCAAAAAACTACAGGTATTTAGGAGCACTTATTAACCTATTAATAGCACTAAGTGACTTTTTATAAAAGGGTTTGTCCCCCCCCGTTTTAAAATAATACCCTAAAAAAGAATATGATAATCTTATCTATCGTGCACGCTGGGCGGGCATGCACGGTCCCACGTCATCTTTAGCCACACCTACATCTTCTTTCTTCTTGCAGCGATGTCCTCGGGTCCCGTCTTCCTCGTCTTCTTCTTGTAGCGGCAATTTTCTCGTGGCCTGTGGGCATGAGCAGTCTGCTCTGCCCGAGGCCTAGAAGTCTGAGACCTGCACCGGAAGAAGAAGATGTTCCTGACGAAGATGGAGGCGGCGCTGGAGAGAGTTCTCTGGCAGCATTGGGGATGCCCCCAGTGCTGTTTGAATGCTGGGTCCCGCCCCCAGTGCTGCAAGAGAAATCATTTGCATACCGACATGAACCGGGATTCCTACGGAACGGCGGCGCGGAGAAGACAACAAAGGTAGATGACGAATAGCTTTTCTTAAGGCTATTCCGACGTGTTACTAAGAAAAAAATATGTGTGTGTGATAGGATCCCTTTAATCTGTTACAATCCATTCTAAATATGGGACTAGATGTGAGTGAAAGCAGCATGTTTTACACATGTCTGACTCCTCTTCCACCATGGTTACCTTGGAAATATCTGACCTGGAAGACGCATCAGGTAGAATCAAAACGGCTGTTGCCACTTTTACTCGAACCTAACCCCATAGTTGTGATGGATTGGAATGCAAGATAAAGTGCAAATAAAATGGGCTTTTTATTCACCCCCTCCCTCAAAAAAAAAATAAAAATGCAATTTAAGTTTTTTAGTATATTATATGTACTCCAAAATGCAAAAAATGAGCCTTCATATAGTCTACAATAAAAAAAAAGTTATGGTGGTTATGAACTCAAGATATCTCCACATAATTACATAGTAGATGAGGTTGGAAGAAGAGATCAGTCCATCAAGTCCAACCTATAACCCTACAATTCCCTACAGTGATGATCTAGGGGAAGGCGAAAAACCCCCATGAGGCTCATGCCAATTGCCCTATTTCAGGGGAAAAAATTCCTTCCCATCTCCAATCTGACAGTCAGTATAAAAACCCTGGATCAACATTATTTAGCCCAAGATATTTTGCTGGCGTCTCGTGAAGAAGTGTAAAATAAAATGCCACAAAACACCATACCCAGAGCAGGTGGTGTACCTACCATGTAGGTAGAGCAAGCAGCTGCTATGGGAGAAGAGGAGTCAGTGCTCTTCATCTTCTGCTTCACTAATTCAATGCATTTCCCTGCAGCTGCCACTAGAGGGAGCAAATCAAGTTTTATCATTCAGCGCTATATAGAGGATATTTATGTATGTATGTATGTATGTATGTATGTACATCCATTGTCTGGGGTAAATATGCCACTTTTATTAAAAGTGGGTAGGGGCTCTGCACCATAACAATTTTTTTGCCATAAGTAATGGCACAGGTGAAGCCAGCAACATCGCTATGCTTGCATGAAGCCAGCAGCGGCAGAAGCGATGCTGCTATTCCGGGGGGGGGCGGAGGAGCGGAATAACAGCATCGCTTCTGCCGCTGCTGGCTTCATGCAGGGCAGAAGCATAGCAATGTTGCTGGCTTCACCTGTGCCGGCGTCTAACACTCCCCGGCATCCGCTGTAATAGAGAGGCGGATGCTGGGGACTGTTAGACGCCGGCACAGGTGAAGCCAGCAACATCGCTATGCTTGCATGAAGCCAGCAGCGGCAGAAGCGATGCTGCTATTCCGGGGGGGGGGCGGAGGAGCGGAATAACAGCATCGCTTCTGCCGCTGCTGGCTTCATGCAGGGCAGAAGCATAGCAATGTTGCTGGCTTCACCTGTGCCGGTGTCTAACACTCCCCGGCATCCGCTGTAATAGAGAGGCGGATGCTGGGGACTGTTAGACGCCGGCACAGGTGAAGCCAGCAACATCGCTATGCTTCTGCCCTGCATGAAGCAAGCAGCGGCAGAAGCGATGCTGTTATTCCGCTCCGCGGTCACATATGCAAAGCCAAGCGGCAAGATGCCGCCGGCCCTGCGTGCCCGCTCATAGACCAGTCTAGCCTTCACAATGCGAATACAGACCCGACAGGGTGTCGGGTCTGTATTCGCATTGTGAAGGCTAGACTGGTCTATGAGCGGGCACGCAGGGCCGGCGGCATCTCGCCGCTTGGCTTTGCATATGTGACCCTGCCCACCAATGACGCAACAAAGCCGGAAGACAGAAGATTTCACAGAAACGAAGACGGGTGAGTATGCGACGTGGGAATACTCCTTTAAGTCATTGCAAACTAATTGTTTATTGGTGGCTGTGTGGTAACCTGCAAAACCATTCTGCTATTAACTTTGACCATTTGGTACGGCCGCCTGTTTTTAATCTGACCCCTTAAGCATTTATTAGATACCATAATATCAGTAATCTAGTGGGTGCACCCACCAAATCTGACCCCAAATAAAATATAACAACATTTTGTATTTGAGGAATATGATAAGCATGACTGGTCACAATGTAATGCCACGTAAAGTATTAATAAAATCAGACAAATGACTGTACTGTATATAACAGTTCCGACTGTTATGGCTTCTCTCGCTAAATCTGCAGACAAAACTGCCTGCATGTTTTCTGTAGATAATGGGATTGTATACTTGGAGTCTCTGTATACTGCATACCTCCCAACTTTTGAAGAACCGAAAGAGGGACAAAATGTGTGTAGCGCGCTGCGGCAAATTTAGCCCCGCTCACTTTTGTGTTGACTCCGCCAACTCATTAATTTTTCATGTGTCCGCACACAGTATAATCCTCCTACAGTCACCCGTAAATTATATGTCCCCCCTCTATCTCTCCCCCAGTTTCATATACACCCTTCATCTGCCCCCAATTTCATGTCCCCCCTCCATCTCTGCCCCCAGATTCATGTCACCCATCTCTGCCCCCAGATTCTTGTCCCCCATCTCTGCCCCCAGTTTCATGCCCCTCCATCTCTGCCCCCAGATTCATGTCCCCCATCTCTGCCCTCAGTTTCCTGTCCCCCCATCTCTGCCTCCAGTTTCTTGTTCCCCCCCATCTCTGCCTCCAGATTCATGTCCCCTCCATCTCTGCCCCCAGATTCATGTCCCCTCCATCTCTGCCCCCAGATTCATGTCCCCTCCATCTCTTCCCCCGGATTCATGTCCCCTCCATCTCTGCCCCCAGATTCATGTCCCTCCATCTCTGCCCCCGGATTCATGCCCCTCCATCTCTGCCCCCGGATTCATGCCCCTCCATCTCTGCCCCCAGATTCATGTCCCTCCATCTCTGCCCCCAGATTCATGCCCCTCCATCTCTGCCCCCAGATTCATGTCTTCACATCTCTGCCAGTAGGAGGCGTGCAGCGACGAAGCAAGGAGCTGACCTGTGACAGCTCCTTGCTTTAGCCGCGTATGTGTTCAACTCAGATCTGCGTCCTCTGGATGCAGATCTGAGTTGAAATTGGGACATACCTCCCTCCAACCGGGACCGCGGGACACGTCACTGAAATCGTGAATGTCCCGTGGAAATTGGGACGGTTGGGAGGTATGATTTTACTGTATAAAGGGACTTTATGACTGGTCATGGGATAATAACATGTTTTGGCATACAATAAAGAGTTAATTAAAACAGGCACATGGCTGTATCTGAGAACAATTTCCCATTAATGATATTTGGGAAATGCAATTGTTGTGGTTTCCCTGGCTTGATCTGCGGATAGAACTGGTTGAGTATTTTCTGTAGATACCTTGTCTCTGTATGCTGTATGACGGGACTTTATGACTAGGGTATATACATGTTTTGGTACATAGGATAATAACATGTTTTGTAATATAATAAAGAGTTAATGAAAGCTAGCACATGGCTGTTTTTATGAGCAGTTACCTGTTAATGATATTTGGGAAATAGGAGTGTTATGGTTTCATGGGTTAGACCTGCAAAGAGAGCTAGATGGGTGTTTTCTGTAGATCCCACTGACAGATAAGTACCTGGGCTGTATACTGGGTGTCGCTAGCTGTGACTGGCACATGACAGCAGGACCTGGTCATATTCCAGTAATCTCTATGTAGCCCCAGAGTGACCTCCAGTAAACGCTGCCCATGTCCGACCCGGAGCTCCCATACTTACAAACAGATATAAATCCTCAGCTTTTTTTTTTTTATTCCAGTACTACTTTAATCACTATAATCCGCTGCTTACAAATATAGTCTAAAGGAGAGAGACAGAAGGGAATCACTGACACGTCACCAGCCCTGCACACTGCAACTACTTCTAAATGATGTCAGCAGCTTCCATATGAGTACATATACATTCATATATTTATATTAAGGCCGCTTTCAGACAACTGGCCTACCCTGAATTAAAAGCATGGGCTGCACATGGGGAACATGGGGATGTCCCCATATTCCACCTGTGCACGGGCTGTGCTTCCTTTCATTGAATGAATAGGAGCCACAAAATCATAGGCCGTAAAATAGAACAGGAATAGGACCTGTTCTACCTGATGCGACACGGACTGTCGGCCTGCACACGGGACTGTGAAAATCACAGTCATGTGTAAGGGCTTTTCGAAAAGAATGGGTCCGTGTACTATTCGTGAAATACATGGGTATTACACTGACCCACCACACGGTCATCTGCAACTAGCTTTCAACTAGCTTTAGATGGAAGAAAATGCCATAGTCATAACACATTGGAGTAAATATTATTCCTATTTACTGATGTTTGGTAAAGAACATCATTATAGTTAGGGGGCGTTCACACTACCGTCGGTGTCCGACATGTAGTGTCCGCTCCTAGTGTCCGCTCAAAATCTGTCACGGACACTAGGAGCGGACACTAGATGTGTCCGTGACACCTGTCATTCAAATGAATGGGCATCGGGTGCGTTCTTTTGCACTCCGTGCCCGTCCTTCCCTGTCCGCAAGAGAAGATGTCCGACTTCTCAAGCGGACAGAAAAGCCCTGCATGCAGGGTTCCTCTGTCAGGGACCTGACTGCATTATTATGTACAATGTACAGGAAGTTCTAGTGTCCGCTCCTAGTGTCCGTGACAGATTTTGAGCGGACACTAGGAGCGGACACTACGTCGGACACCGACGGTAGTGTGAACGCTCCCTTAGAAACCAAAAGTAAGTACTGACTGTGTAGACCACTGGACACATTGCAAAATTGCACTTCTTAAAGGTCCATGACCTCCCCCAAGCATATCCAGCTGCAAACAGCACGTTAGAGCACATTACAGTGATAAAAAACATACCTTTGTTATGTATGCCACATAAGAGCAGTGCTCCCCAGGCTGAAGACCCGTCCCCATTGCACAAACTGTCTCATTTGCATATGGCTTTAAAGTTGTTCCTCTCCAAATTTACAAAAGTAACGTACATAACAAATATATTGTTTATTACTGTAAAGTGCTCTGTAACATGGCGGAGGAGGAGGTGGTAGACTCCCTTTGAGGTCGGGCCTCATGTGGTGTGCTCCTATCCACACATTGCAGGAAAATACGTACAGCAAACATGGCTTGATTTTAAAAATCGTTGCGGCAATTATACATATGGAAACGCCAGTGGTTTTCCTATAGGTATAATGAAAGGAAACCTCTGCAGACTTTCTGTGAAAAGCACTACAGGAAAACCACATGCGGCCTACTACATGGGGCCTTAGCCTAAATGAGTTGTCTAGGTTGAATAAAATCTCCCTGTGGATTGGGAGTGGGATAAAATTAAAAATAAATGATTCTTACTGCCCCACCAGGGAGCTCTTAAATTATTCCCAGACAACCCCTTTAAGGTGCAAGTCTTGCAGCATCTAGTCATAGGACCAAAACTACAATTCTGCCACCACTAGGGGGACCTGACTGCATTATTATGTACAATGTACAGGAAGTTCTTCGTAGTAGTGGGGGAATTTTTGTCTTTTCATTCTATATCTGTGCAGAAGTTTTAGAGCTCTATAAGGATCCTGCTAACATGACCAATGATGAAGCCATTTATTGGAGAGAACATTTGTAGGGAGCCTTCACACGATTTAACGCTGCACTCATAATGATCGTAAAAACATGTTCAGAATGAGCGCGTAAAAAGCAGCTCCCATTGACTTGAATGGGAGTCGGCATATGTGCACTTCCCATTGAAATCAATGGGAGGCTTTTTTCCCTATGCTTTCAATGTATTACGGCTTTTAGTCACGGCTACCCGGCTTTTGGTCCGGAACCTGAGATGGCCTTCGCCTCAGGTTCTGTACCAAAAAACTCTGTATGAACTTAGCCTTACTCCTTCATGTAGTTTCATTGGCCTGTATATATTGCAATGCACATGACTGCTCATAATTGTGTTATATTGCTCGGTGCTTGTCTTTCTGTGTATTAGCTTATAGGCCTGTAACATAACAATAGCTCCACACTGTGTAAGGACAGTATAAAACCAATCAGTAAATAACCATTATGGACCTATAGGATTTAGGTTAAAGAAGACTAAATGGTTTATACAGAAGGGCTTTCTCTTTAAACTACTGTATATTTCGTGCGTGAGAATCTGCTAGTGCATTCTATTATAAGTTGGTTTTTTTTGCAGTGCTATTTGTCTACTTATTTTAAAATAGTGTCTGCCATCTGTGCCATTGTATTACTTTACTGTATTTTAAAAATAGTTCTGCTCCAAATTTTCATTTGCAGCCTTTTTCACAGAATGACAATTGTATAAATCAAATTTGTGCTAAAAAAAATATAGTAAGCATTCTCCGCTTGAAAGACATGTTTTTTAGGGTATTGACAAACATCCTTACAGCTGCTTGAAAGAACTTATGTGATATATATCCTATACTGATAGGTATAATACACAGAAATACAGGATAATCTACCTGATCAAATGATTTCTTGCCCAAGTTCCACACTGGGTTTAGTAAAATAAAATAAAAAGTGAGATAATAAAGAAAATATGCATGGTTAAAGAGGTTGTCTGACATATTATTTTAATATTTAACAGTGATGATTGGTTTTAAAAACTTTTAAAAAGTTACATGCCACTACACAGTCCTCTGTTTTCAGTGGCTGCAGGTCCAGTCTTCCCTTTACAGGTTCCCAGCTGTTTGTGCCAGGCCACAGCAGTCGCATGCCATTTGTGAAGAGGTCACCTGTAACTGGTTGCAGACTTCACCTAGCACAAATGGGATTTCTTTGCTGTCTGGGGTAGACCTGTAAACTGAAGACTGGACTTTCCACTGTTGGAACCGGAGGACCAGGAAGAGTTGAGTAGTTGTTCATGCTCATTATGTTTGGAAACCACTTCAATGAATGGTGATTCAGACTGAAGGATATTTCTTATATTACAATCTGTTCAAATAACCATGATGTGTCGCAGTAAGAGAACATATAGGAACATTTGTCAAGGTCAAATCATGTAAAATAATAATACTTCATTGTAAGGCTAGATGCACCACTGCGTAGGAGGATCCATATAATGGAACAGAAAAATAGAAATGACAATGTAAGGATATTTGTTATATTCAACAAAACCTCGCCGTAACAGAACAGATAGGAATATTTGTCAGATTGTGGTCAAAATAATGCAGAGCAGTGGTTCTTAACCTTGTTTGAGGTACTGAACCCACCAGTCTCATATGCACATTCACCGATCCCTTCTTTAGTGATAAATCAAATATGATTTTTTTCCAAATTCAAGACATAGGTATATGTTTTTTACTGGTACACAAAATGAACCGTAACATAGGGCCTAGGGTTCGATCGAACCCCAGTTAAGAACCATTGAAGTAGAGTAAGGGCTAGTTCACACGTGGGCAAAGGGGAGGTTTTTGACAGCGGAATTCGCTTCAAAAACCTCTCCTTTAACATGGTGGTCTATGTAGACCACTAGCTTTTTTTTTCCTCCTAGCGTTTTCCGCCTGAAGAAGCGACATGACCTTTCTTCAGGCGGAAAACGCCTGAAGAATTGCATAGAAGTGAATGGGAGGCGAAAACCGCGCGGTAAAAAACCGCGCGGTTTTTTGCACACAAAACCGCGCGGTTTTTTGCAAAAAACCGCGCGGTTTTCGCCTGCAGTTTCTATAGCACATATAGGAAAAAAAAAACCTAGCGAAAACCGATAGCGAAAACCGCGTCAAAAACCTCGTCAAAAACCGCGTGGAATGCAAAAAACAGCGTCAAAAAAACTCCTCGAGGTTTTTTACCTAGCACAAATAAGCTAGGCGGTTTTCACGTGTGAACTGACCCTAATAATTCTGTATTGTTTTTTTGACGCTGTTTTTTGCATTCCACGCGGTTTTTGACGCGGTTTTTGACGCGGTTTTCGCTAGCGGTTTTCGCTAGGGTTTTTTTTTCCTATATGTGCTATAGAAACTGCAGGCGAAAACCGCGCGTTTTTTTGCAAAAAACCGCGCGGTTTTGTGTGCAAAAAACCGCGCGGTTTTTGCCTCCCATTCACTTCTATGCAATTCTTCAAGCGTTTTCCGCCTGAAGAAAGGTCATGTTGCTTCTTCAGGCGGAAAACGCTAGGAGGAAAAAAAAAAGCTAGTGGTCTACATAGACCACCATGTTAAAGGAGCGGTTTTTGAAGCGAATTCCGCTGTCAAAAACCTCCCCTTTGCCCACGTGTGAACTAGCCCTTAGTGTGCAGTTAAGGAGAACCTGTAACATGAAAATTACATTCCAGTCTGTATGTAGAATATTATGGAGCAGGAGCTGAGCATATTGATACATTAGTTTTTGGAATAGATTTAGTGCAATCGTATTAATTTCAATAATCGATTGAAATCTTTGCTCTTTCTGAGTCGAGAAGTCAAGGAGGCGGTCCTGTCAGTGGTCCACAATTTTCTCAGTATACACAATCATAGAGAGGAGAATGTCAGGCATTGATAGGACCTCCTCCTTGACTTCTCGACTTAGAAAGAGCAGATATTTCAATGGATAAATGGCAGATTGATGCATAATTTTGTAGGAAAAAATTCTGTACAATCTGCTGAGTTACTTCTCTTTTATAACGTGCTGCCTGCAGATTGAGCAGTATTTTCCTTGTGACAGGTCCCTTTAACAACATTGTAGGACCAGGTACACTACAATGAAGGAAACCTTGTATGGGTCGGTTCACACCAGCACCTGATCTCCATTTTTCAGGTTTCTGTTTTCTGTTGTCAGAAGACAGAAACCCGGCATTCGGTGTCCATCGGTGAGCGCCCTTGAGCACCTTCTGCTCACCGGAGGGGGGGGGAGCCATTTTTTTTAACCGGACACAAAGTCCTGCATGTCCGACTTTGTGTTCGATTAAAAGAAAACGGTTTCGCGGCGGAGAGCAGAAGATGCTCAGAGGCGGACACTTTGCAAACCCATTCCAAAGAATGGGTTTGAAAACTACCTGCCGGTTTCCGTCTCCTGTCCAGTTTCTCGGGCAGGAAATGGAAACCTGCAAAACGGAGATCGGGCGCTGGTGTGAACCTGCCCTAAGATGGAATAGAAATGCAGGTACAACACCCAATTTCATGTAGCTTTTTAGAGAATGAGTCAATAAAGGTTGGGCTTGTTCCGGTGGAAGTCCGGTGACCACTGAGGCAAGTCAGTGGCCTCATTGGTCACTGGAGAGAGCCCAGGACGACACTCGTATGCGTCACTGGTGACATCCCGTGTCCTCTCCTTTGACTGCTGAGGCCACTGATTGGCCTCAGTGGTCACATGTGGCGAGGACCTCTGCTGGAACAAGTAACAAGCAGGGATGGAGAGAAAATGGAGCACCAGGGACTGATGAATATGTTTTTTTTGTTTTAGTTTCACCTTCCCCAGCCTCCTTCCCCGGTACTAAAATATCCTGGACAACCCCTTTAACGTCCCCAGTGATGGCTCTGTAGGAAAGTTGATCACATATTACTAAGTGTTCCCACAGATAATAGGTAACTGATCGGACAGCTTGTTGTCAGGGAGCACTTACTTTAGTAAATCTCAGATAAAAATGAAAAAAACTTACGTATACAGCTGCTATGTAGACCTATATGACCAATAATACTGACTATAAACCAATCTTAAAGGGGCTCTATCAGCAAAATCATGCTGATAGAGCCCCACATATGCGTGAATAGCCTTTAAAAAGGCTATTCAGGCACCGCTAAAGTTATATTAAACTACCCCCCAGTTTTAAAATAAAACCCTAAAAAAGAATGTTATCTACTTACGGATCATGCACGGTGGGCGGGCATTCAGGGTGCGACGTCTTCTTCATCCACGCCTCTTCTTCCTCCGATGTCCTCCGGTCCCGTCCTCCTCCGGCGCTCTCGAACTGACACTGATAAAAAAAAAAATGGCCTGGGCGCCTGCGCAGTAGCCGTAGTAGAAGCCGCATGCTACTGCGCAGGCGCCCAGGCCATTTTTTTTTATATCCGTGTCAGTTCGCGAGCGCCGGAGGAGGACGGGACCGGAGGACATCGGAGGAAGAAGAGGCGTGGATGAAGAAGAAGACACACCCTGAATGCCCGCCCAGCGTGCACGATGCGTAAGTAGATCACATTCTTTTTTAGGGTTTTATTTTAAAACTGGGGGGTAGTTTAATATAACTTTAGCGGTGCCTGAATAGCCTTTTTAAAGGCTATTCACGCATATGTGGGGCTCTATCAGCATGATTTTGCTGATAGAGCCCCTTTAAGTATCTTCCCTTTCTCTACCCCTTCTACCTTGCAAACCTGCAGACTGAATTTTATTAGTTCTCTCTTTTATAGCTTATCTTGAATCAAACCTAAGTTGTTGAAATCTTTTGACCTGGGAATGTTCCCCTATACAAAGATATATGCTATTAACACAATGCATGGAGAGCATTTAGACAAAGCTGTGTTGTTTTATTGGGGGATGAGGTAAAGAACAAGAGAACGGTCCCTGCTAATACAGTAATCTGGCTAAGTTGCTTTAGTCTTCTATATATAGCACACAAATCATTTAATCAACACTGCCCCTCCGGCCTCAGCACTGGAATAGTCCGTGTGTCTGTCAAGTGCTAGGCCGCAGGGCGCTGTGAAATTGATTTTATGTGAACCCTCCCAATTCTTTGCCGTTTTAATTAAATTTTAATAAAATAAACTTCTCACTTCTTTTGTGTGGAAATAGCAATTTATATAGTATCACGACAACAGCAATTCAGCGTAGGCTTCTGCTATTACCTTGGTAGAGCTGGACGTCTCCACGCTAAGGAGATTATATGGGAATAGCCGCAATGATTGGCGATTGAGTTAATTCATTTAGGAATGCAGTTCTATGGACAGATAATGAGGTTTCTGGGTATGTTCATTAACAGCTCCCTCTTATCACCGCTCTGCAAGCTAGGAAAAGACTTATTTACTCTTCATTATGTTTTAATAGAATAATTATAGACCAAAGAGAATAGCCGACCTCTTCCATTATAATGGATCAAACTATGCTTTAGTAGACGGTTGGGACAGTATAGATACCTACCGAACCATTTCATTATGATTTCCCAATCTAACCGGAATGGATGGGGTTAATGATTCATTTGAATAGGTGTCAAAAATACTCAAAAGCTCACATTTACTAAGACTGGGACAACTTTATTAAAAGGTATAGACTTTAATAAATTTGGTCCACTGTGACAGCCAAAAACTAAATTACCAGAGATTTCCACTTGTAAAAGTACTTTGAAAAAAGCGGAATTCTGTTTTCTATTCATTCCTGTAGTATATTTTCAGCATTCTACCATCTACCATAATTGCCCCTGGGTCTCTGTCTCTACTGATATATATGGGCCCTCAACCACTCTCCCTTACTCTTACCAATCTATTCACCTTGTAGTCTTGGCACTCACTGTATAAAGATGTATTGTATTGTATTGCTTACCTCTGAGTCCCCTTTTCGCAGCAAAATCTAGGGCAACTGATGTCCATTCAACTACCTTATCCATACAAGTTGAGGTCCATGAGTTTTGCCCTCTATATTGAAGTCTTAGGGCCCCTTCACAGGGAGTAAACGCGTGTGTATTTTGGCAAAATACACGTGTAAAAATAAGACTCCCATTGACTTCAATGACATTTTACACGTGTATTTTAACGTGTATTTTGATGTGTATTTTGACGTGATTTTTTTTAGGGTTCTCTCTGACGATTTTTGGCAGTTCTTGCGATGGAGTCTCCAACAGATACTCCAGCACAGATATGTACCAGGCTTTACTCCTTTTTACCCTCCCATCTCCATAGACTTCTTGAGATGGTTGTAACAGAGATTTTTTGAGTTAAATTCAGTTTAATAGAGGGATGGGGAGCTTCAAAACAGCCTAATAAGAGCCATAAATTTTTTTATAATTATTTGTACTATTAATGTATGCAAAAATTGTTGAAAAGTGATCATTTAATACAAATTCAGTAATATTCCAAAATATCTAAGTGTATAAAAAGACACGTTTTTGTATTTAGATGTATTTTCTGTGTTAATTTTGTTTGTCTTTTACTCTCCAGGTATTAATGGGAGTCCTACAAGTCGGCTTTGTTTCTGTCTACCTTTCTGATGCATTACTCAGTGGATTTGCAACAGGTGCCTCTTTCACAATCCTCACATCTCAAGTGAAGTATCTTTTAGGTTTAACTCTACCACGTGCCAATGGGATTGGCTCTTCCATATACACTTGGATATATATCTTCCAGAATATTCACAAGACCAATATTTGTGACCTTATTACCAGTATTCTGTGCCTTGCAGTTCTGGTACCAGCCAAAGAGCTCAATGAGTGCTTCAAATCTAAACTTAAAGCTCCCATTCCTATTGAACTTTTTGTAGTAGTCGGTGCTACTCTTGCTTCTCACTTTGGTCATCTCAAGGAAAAATATGAGTCCAGTATAGCAGGTGAAATACCTACAGGATTTCTAATGCCAAAGCCACCAGAATGGAGCCTAATTCCCAACGTAGCATTGGGGGCATTGTCCATTGCAATTATAGGATTTGCAATCACTGTCTCCCTCTCGGAGATGTTTGCCAAGAAACACGGGTATGAGGTAAAGGCCAATCAAGAAATGTATGCCATTGGATTTTGCAACATCATCCCTTCATTTTTTCATTGCTTTACCACAAGTGCTGCTCTTGCAAAAACACTAGTGAAAGAGTCCACTGGTTGCAGAACTCAAGTTTCAGGAATCATGACCTCGCTGGTCATTCTGTTGGTCTTACTAGTAATTGCTCCTCTCTTTTATTCTCTCCAAAAATGTGTTCTTGGAGTTATCACCATAGTGAACTTGAGAGGTGCTCTCAGAAAATTTTTAGATCTTCCCAAGATGTGGAAAGTCAACAAAGTGGACACATCTATTTGGTTGGTCACCATGTTTTCATCAGCCTTAATTAGTACAGAATTGGGACTGTTAATTGGCATTGCCTTTTCTATGTTGTGTGTCATTGTAAGATCTCAGATGCCAGGGGTGACACTGCTAGGTAGGGTGGAGGCCTCAGATGTATATGAATCTATGGCTGTCTACAAGGACCTGAACACCACACAAGGTATTAAGGTCTTTCGTTTTGAAGCTGCTCTCTACTATGTGAATAAGAATTGCTTTAAGTCAGCCTTGTATAAACATGTTGGTGTGGATCCAGTGGTGGTGGCATCAGCAGAAAAGAAAGCAGCAAAGAAGCAAGAGAAGCTGAAGAAGAAAGAGGGCATTATAGAGACCAGTCTTACCCCTGTCGAAACCATACAGCGGCTTTACCAGGAAAAATTGCCCCTTCACTCTGTGATCATTGACTGTAGTGCCATCCAGTTCATTGATACGGCAGGGCTAAACACCTTGAAAGAAGTCTTGAAAGATTATGGTGACATTGGCATTCGTGTTCTGCTGGCTCAATGCAGCGTTTCTGTAAAGAATTCCCTTAGGAATGGAGACTATTTTAAAAGGGATGAAGAAATGATGGTATTTCACAGCATTCACCAGGCGGTGCAGTTTGCCCTGTATGAGCACGAGCAACAAGATGCTTTCATTAATGGGTCAACAGTATAAAAGATACAGAAGTGAAAGTTGTCCAATGTTACTATGCCATAGGTATCATATTCTGAAATATGTGTGTACCTCAGGAGTGTGCAGTCTGGAATTGCACATAATCCTTATTATTTCGGAACAGTATAAAGGCTCTCATACTTGTAAGAAGTAAGAAAAGTCAGCCAAATCCCCTCATTTTAGCAAGATCCCCTAACTATCTTAGTATTGGGTCTCCTGACTCCCAAAAACAGAATTGTGCATGTTGAATAGCAGTGCCCAATTCTTTAGCACCTATGAGAGATAAGCCACCGCCAGAGGTGTCCACCAGTGGCTTATCCTTTCTCCTAATAGACCACACATACATGTTGAACTCAGTGTGCATGTATATGGGGCGAGTTGGGAGGAACTGCTGTCAGCCAAAGATCATTTGGCCTGAAAGCTATTAAAATTCTATGACTACCTTAAGACAATGCAGTACATTCTCAAGCAATTGGATGATAGAAATATAATCTGTCATACTGACAAATCACAGCACTGACTATGACCAAACACACGAGGTACAGTTACCTGGGATATTATAATATATTTTTTTATTTTAAAATTTTTATTGCAACATAATTCATCCTCTATATAATAGTTTGTGTGTTGATAACTTTAGTTGATCACTCAGGGCAAGAAACTAAAAGATTATTTTTCTTCTGTTTTAAACTTACAGGGAGTGTCAGCAGGAAATATAGACTAATGAGAGCACCTTGTAGGGCAGCCTTTACACTTTCCAAAGATGGCTGATCCTATTCTACATTGTAGCTCCATATTCATGACGATCAGGAGTTTATTCTTATGCAAATTAGCTGGAAAGGGCTTTTATGGCATGTTAATTCCAGCCAGGGCTTCACTCTCTGATGTAGATGACGGCCCTTAACTGCCATCCCACTGCTCTCCCCATTGCTTGATGGACATCACCCACTTTATCTTCAGTTAGGGGGGCTATCTAGAGTAGGAATGATGCCCTGGCCACGCCCCTAAAGCCCTTTTCAGCAAATTTAAATAATAATAATAAAATGGCGATATTAATGAAAATGAATTTGCAATATAGAATAAGAAAGACATCTTTAAAAAGTGTAAAATCTGCCCTATAATGATTTTCCAGCTGATAGATTCCCTTTAAAGTGTACTTGTCGTTTCTAGTGACATTTTAGGATAAGCTCTTATGTGTGTGTGTGTACATGAGGAATAACACTATTTATGATCATTATATAAGTTATAGTTTGCAATAATTTTTTAGCAGTGTCTCCCTCTGCATGCTGTATCTGTAGTTTGCGTGCCTATCTGATCTAGTGGGTGGAGACTAGCTTACACTGTACACAGTAACTAGAGAAGAATCTGCTTTATAACTGTCTCTCTCTCACTCAGAAACAGCCAAGGACCATGCAGGGCATATATAGAGAAGTACTGACTTGTACTGATGTGAGTAAAGCTTTGGTTGTGATAGACAGCCTCATAAGTAGCTACAGCATCATACTAAGCCTCTTATCTCCTGCTTACTCCTACACCCTTTCATCTCAATGAGTGAGTCATCTCAGCCATGTGACCTGAGATGGATAGAGCATATACCCAGCATGAAATTCAGTTTAGCAAAGGGAGGGGACCAGGAAACCAGACACATAAGAGCAGAAAGAGGCATTTCTTTGTAATAAGATATATTGCACAGTTTCTTATAATTGTTGTACTATTCAATTATGCAAAATTTATTGCAACAACAGCGTCTAGTTAAAGGGCATAGCTTTTTCTTACTGATTTGATATGATGAGACTATTTTTCTACAGACAAAGATATTCCATATTAAACATTTTACTTAGCTATGGGAACATTTTGTAATAAATAATATAAAAGACATAAATCAATATATATCAAGGTACTGGGTTTTTATCAATGTCTACAAATATGGATCACAGCTTGTGCCGTGTGTCTGGGATGTCACCATGAAGAACAGCAATGGCAGTGGACAGTAGATGGAGCCATTGGTTTATTTACAGTGCACATACTGTAGATCCTCCTAGTCTTTGTCTCCAACATGTGAGACATATGCAGAATATCATTGGGATACAGCATGATGTTATCAGATATGGTCATACCCACATATTTGTAGCACTAGGAATCAGCAGGCTCATACTTTATTCTGGTTTCCTGCGCTACAGGGAACACAAACACTAAGGAACAGGTAAAACTAGTAGTAACACATATCACATGAAATAGTTATTAATATTGTTATGACTATTTAGTAAAAAAGGTAAAACTGTGATCTTATCAAGCACCTTGTAAATGAATGGGGCATTTACAGAATTTTCTTAAAGAAGTCCACTAGGATATAAAGAGCTTTTTCTATGATTTTTTAGGAAGATGCCTGAAGCCATCTAGTATACCTGGATTAATTGTGAATTATATTTATACAACTGGATACATGTGGTTACATGGATTCTTTATAACAAAACTTTGTTACCATCATTGTTTGTATATAGTACTTGTTATTTGATGGATCTCACACACAAAGTGCCCTTATCCATTAATAATTGTGACTGGTTACTATGGAAGACAACTGTGAGATAGTTGTATTACAGTCCATAGCAATAGTATTTATATAGCTTCAACATATTCTGTAGCACTTCACAAATCAAAGGATATGTGTACAAAGAAAAGCAGACATTACTACGGATGGGTGAACCTCTGAGGATTTGTTTCCTCTGATTCGGTATGAGTTTGTTCAGATAGAACTGGATGTGAAATTATTATTCTCTGGGATATCTTCAGACCCCGGAGTATAATAGGAGTAGGCCTAAGGGAGATGTAAAACAATAAATTATTTATACTTCTATTTCCCACCTCTTTCAGGCCTCCTCGCATTGTCCGGTGACCTGTATATTCCTTCTCCAGGCACAGAAGAGCGCCGGAGCCTACGTCATGCGTCTGGAGTCACCACTGAGACCTGTAATTGGGGCTCAGCAGTGACATGGGCACGCCAAGTGTCATGATATCATGATGATCAATGTACCCATGTCATTGCTAAGGCCCAAACACAGGACTCATCAATGACCCCGAGCACAAGACGTTGTAGAAGAGCCCCAGAGTACCTGGAGGAGGAAGACACAATGGCCAGACATCACGAGGAAGACCAAAAGAGGTGAAGGTGAAAATAAATGTTTAGTCTTTTACAAATTTTTACCCCTCCCATGGGCCTACACCCAAGTCATATCACATCGGCCATTTTAGTTCATCCAAGACAAATCCAAAATTTTTGATTTTGTTAAGTCATTCAACATTAGACATTACATGTAAAAAAAATTTTTAAAGTGGTTGTCCAGTTCATTTTTATTGATGCTCTGTATTCAATAGAAGATTGTGACAAACACCCAGGACCCCACTGATCAGTTGTGTGAAAGAGCCATTGCGCCATACTCGTACAAGCACCATGTCCTATTCATTGTTTACAATGCATGTTGTCTGTTTCATAGCAGCTAGGCCTCATCTCATACACTTCTATAGGAAATGCTGCGGCCCCTTCAAGCAGCTGATCAGCAGGGGTCCAAGGAGTTGGATCTCCAATCACTTCTTGATAATCTATCCTGAAGTCATCAGTAAAAACAAGCTGGACGACCCCGTTAATAGTTCAGACGAGGCATGAAGACCCTGCTCACAACAGCTTACAATCTATGGGGAAATAGAGATGACGTCAGGAATGTGTCATTTCCTGTCAGTGCATATTTTCCTGATTTGAATGTGAATAATAAAAATAAAGATAATTCCTTGTGACATTTTATAAAATAATATATTGTAATAATGTATCCACTTGTGCAGTGGATTTAGTAAAAAAAAAAAAAAACTCGATGAAACTGAACCTACACTTCACAGCTCAGTGATTTAGTGGATTAGTCGATCCCACATAAGAGACAGGGTTAACTATTTGCTTTGCCGTCCTAATTTTTATTGAATATATTTAAGCTATCTACAGTGTTGACTGTATAAGTACAATAATTTATAGGAAAAAACTGGGAAACAAAATATATACAAAAGAAAAACAATTTGGCGTCTTTATGGTTTTCTACATGCAAATTACCTAAATCTTGTTACATAGTAAAGTATAGAAATATAATAATTTAATATATATGATGTTTTTATAAACAGAAAATTGTGCACTATTATAGAATTGTTAGATCTACAATCGCTTATGGAAAATTAAATGTAAATATTTTTTATTCAGAGACCATATCAATTTTATCATCATTTTTTGTAAACAGGGTTGCAGAAAACCTACTTTTTTTGTTGCAGATTTTTTTTTTTTTTTTCGATAAAGCCAAGAGTTTCTATAATAGGAATGGAAAATATATAAGACGCTCTTATACTTATCCTTTCTGCTCAATCCACTCATAGGTTTGGCTAAGAAAAAAACGTAGCAAAACCTACAACAAAAAAAACTGCTTTTCTGCAAGGTTGGGTCTCAACCTTAAAGAACATTATTATATATCTGCTTAATAGATAATAAATGTTAGTTTGTTGGGGGCCTAACCACTGGTAACCCCACAGATCACTAGTAAGGAGGTACTGAATCCACCAGACCTCCTCACCAGCATATGCAAGGGGAGACGGTCAAGCATGTGCAATGCTCCATAGAATTCTATGGGACAGAGCTTGTCTGTTTTCAGTATAGAGCAGCAATGCACATGCTATGATGTTTCTCAATACATATACAATCGCTGCTGAATTGCTCTTTGTATCAGTCCATGAAAACTAATTTTTGCTTATGTTTAATAAACTGAACTATTGTAAGCTTGATGTTACATAATGTACAGAAACTTAGTTACAAAAATATTGCTATGGCAAATGAGGTCAGTAAATCATTCCAAACTGGATAAAATGGCGCGCACTTTATACAGTATATGTTACATGAAGTCATTGCTCTACAACTGCTTTACAGAAACAATAGTGATAGCTATAGTATGTGGTGTCTCTACTTTCACTGGTGCCTTTGAAAAGAATAAAAGTTATTCTTTATAAGATATTTGTAGTCTGATTTCTTGTGTCATTTTTCATGTCTTATGATTCTACATTGCAGATGTTAACTGCATTTTGGGATATACAATAGCGGGTGACCAGATACCATTCAGGAACCTCAGTTATAAAAGTATAGAAACATATGCCTCTAGTTATAGCCTTAATAAAAGCCTTTGTGTCTGCCCAAGCTAGTGATGCAAATCTATTGAATTTTACAAAAAGTGCTAGGATCACAGAATTCCAATTCACTATCTATAGTTATAAACAGTACTAAATCCTACTATTTTTACTCTGGCCACTACGCCTAATAATAGACTGACACTTGAAAGTTATGTAGGGGTTTTCAGCAGTCACTTCAATTACATCACAGACAAGATGCACAAGAATACAATACAATATAACACCTCTGTAAATAACACCATTGACCCATCATTTTTTCCGCTACTGACAATAGACGATGTGACAATTTATGCCCTCCCCCCATTCCTGCACAGAGCAAATGTAGAATGCTTTCCCATAAGCTAGTTTTACAAGAACTGTCTTTCGTGATTCACATTTCTGTGCACTAAGCCATGTATGTATGATACTAGGAATCCCTACCTTTAGTGATTACAATAAGGGACAGTACATTGCAGAGATTCTTAACATTATAGATAACCGTAATGTTTGGAACTTGTCCCCCGACATATTGTACAGGCTGGTAAATCCAACTAACACAGGCTAAGAGTAAAACATAACTTTTATTGTTCGTTTAAAATATCACCCAAGTGCTCTTTGTGAAAAGATAAAACACAAGCCACAGGGTGTTGGATAATATGGGCATAAATTGATACTAAATTTGCCCTCAAATGTATCCAACCCCTCGGTGTCAATTTCCCATAAAACCTGTTGATAGCTCAGGTTCAAAATATTGATGCCTATATATGCTTGATACATACGGGTTAGGTGTAGCTATTTAATGCAATGGGTAGCAGGGTTGCCGTATATAACCAACAATCCCGTAACTTCCGTCATAGGTATGCTTAGATAATATCCCCACTGAAAATGCCACACATAATTCCCATCTCCTATATGTTGGAGATATATAAAAAGTGTATCAGCAAATGTTTAAGCTAGTAAGATCGATTCCTTTGTATCATTTGCTAACTAGCCAGATGAAACAAGGCACAGTGGCCATCTATCCCTGTCGGTCCATATCAGACCGGGGCTCTCCTCAACGCGTTTCACTAACGGCCCTTATTAGTTCATCAGGAGGAAATT
Source organism: Leptodactylus fuscus (assembly GCF_031893055.1). Classification (NCBI taxonomy): domain Eukaryota; kingdom Metazoa; phylum Chordata; class Amphibia; order Anura; family Leptodactylidae; genus Leptodactylus; species Leptodactylus fuscus. The sequence goes on along the minus strand of NC_134269.1, from coordinate 165,014,524 downwards.
ATGGGAAGGTTGTTCTGATAATTTGCAGTGAAAACTGCAGTTAACCGCGTCCTTGATGGTAGGACGCGGTATCGGATATGCTGCCGACGTGCGCGCCGGTCATCTGAGCCTTTATAATTTAACCACGCCCCCAATCCGTCCCACAACTGAGGTGGTGCGCTCCCACTGGTCAATCAATTGGTCACGCCCACCACACGGGCTTCTGATGCATTGTATATGGCGTGTGTAACATCTCTGCCTGTTCAGGCCTCTGCGCCACCCTCTGCTCGCGTGCTGCGGCGCAGGAGGCGTGTGCAGTTTGAGAATCTGCTTAAAGTTTTTAGTTGCACTGTGTGAACACGGCTCTAGTCCTTAATTGGATTTGCACCACACCCGTCTTCTGCCAAGGTTGCCTCTGTCCATTAAGTGGTTAATCTGGCCTTACCCTTTGATTGACAGCTGCCTTTCTGTGAACTCCATGGGCGGGTTCTTCCTCCCTATTTAGCCTTGGTTCCCATTCACACCAGTGCTTGTTATTGCCGTGCGCATACCTGCTCTTACGTTCCCTGTTTGCTTATACTATTATACCTGACCTTTGGCTTTTCTCATTGACTATTCTCTTGACTCCGATTTGGCACTGCATCACTCTCCTGTTACTGAACCCTGGCTAGCTGACCTCCCTTTGTTGTTGTTCGTCTTGTCTGCGTTTTGTGTTTCACGTATTCAGGGAGGGATTGTCTTCGTGGTTGTCGCCTATTACCTAGGATAGGGCCTGGCAATAGGAAGGGAAAGCGGGGGGCTTCAGCTTAGGGCTCACTGTCTCTTGTGCCCCTTCCAGGGTTTAACAGTTCTGGGAATTGCTGTCTTAGCAATTCCCTTACAGAATAACAAGCCCAAAAACCTACATCCATTGCTTCCCTACAGACAGCATGGATCCCATTCAGTGCTTTGCAGCCAAGTTGGAGGGATTGACAGGCCTGGTAGCTGAGCTAGCTAAACAGGTTCAGACCCTAACTGACCCTGCTGCATCATCCCCAGCTGTTTTGGCACCTTACAAGGTCAAGATGTTACTCCCTGATCATTTCTCAGGGGACCGTGAAAAATTTGAGACGTTCAGGGAGTCTTGTCGCTTGTATTTTCGGATTAATCCACATGTGACTCAGGCCCAAATGGTGGGAGTGGTTATATCTCTGCTACAGGGGGATCCACAAGCTTGGGCCCTTAAACTCCCTGCTGAGGCTGATGAGTGGTCTGATGTGGAAAATTTTTTTAAGTCTCTGGCCTCTATCTATGCTGAGCCAGACCACATTGCGCTTGTGGAATCTCAACTCCTCACCATGCGGCAGGGAAAACGCTCTGCAGAGGAGTATTGCGCAGAGTTCCGTAAGTACAGTATAGCTGCAGGTTGGTGTGAGTCAGCTCTAAAGGCTCACTTTAAAAAAGGTTTGTGTGACCGTGTTAAGGAGCTCTGGGTTGGTCACCCAGATCCCCCGACGCTTGAGAAAGCCATGACTTTGGCGGTCCGTATTGACCGCAAGATTAGAGAAAATTTAAAAGAGAGAGTAGGGTCTGTTGCCTCCAAGTTTTCTGTCTCTTCCTCTCTCTCCTCTGAAAAACCTACCTTTCCTCCCGTCACTTCTGGTGAGGAACCCATGCAACTGGGAGCTATGGACGCCAAGACACGACGAGAGCATCGTCTCAGGAATAACCTGTGCCTGTACTGTGGTTCCTCTGGTCATGTCATCCGAAACTGCTCTATCAGACCCTGGTCACCTGCGCAAAAACTTCAGTGCCTGAGTGGTAATCAGAAGAACCACTCAGGCAACCAGGTATTTGGTGGAAATAACAATAAGATGTTGTTATCTGTGTCTTTGTCCTCTGGGGACAGATCTGTTTCTGGCAAGGCCCTAGTTGACTCTGGGTCTGCAGCAAATTTTGTTAAATATTCAGTTGTTGAATCTTTGGGCATTGAGCTTTTGCCACTGGACTCGCCTATGTCTGTTACTGGAGCGGATTCTACTCCACTGGCCAGGGGTAAAGTCAGTTTTAAAACCCCCTTGATCTCTTTGCAAGTGGGTTCTACACATTCAGAGGTCATAAGCCTTTTTGTTATGGAGAATCTCTCTGCTGAGGTTATTTTGGGGTTCCCCTGGCTGAAGCTCCATAACCCTATTTTGGATTGGGGTAAAAAGGAATTGGTAAAGTGGGGAGATCAGTGCTCATCCCACTGTATTGCTTTACATTCTGTAGATTGTGTCACGGAGGAGAAGGTCTCAGCTACTAAAAGTTGGCCTCTGCGCCACCCTCTGCTCGCGTGCTGCGGCGCAGGAGGCATGTGCAGTTTGAGAATCTGCTTAAAGTTTTTAGTTGCACTGTGTGAACACGGCTCTAGTCCTTAATTGGATTTGCACCACACCCGTCTTCTGCCAAGGTTGCCTCTGTCCATTAAGTGGTTAATCTGGCCTTGCCCTTTGATTGACAGCTGCCTTTCTGTGAACTCCATGGGCGGGTTCTTCCTACCTATTTAGCCTTGGTTCCCATTCACACCAGTGCTTGTTATTGCCGTGCGCATACCTGCTCTTACGTTCCCTGTTTGCTTATACTATTATACCTGACCTTTGGCTTTTCTCATTGACTATTCTCTTGACTCCGATTTGGCACTGCATCACTCTCCTGTTACCGAACCCTGGCTAGCTGACCTCCCTTTGTTGTTGTTCGTCTTGTCTGCGTTTTGTGTCTCACATATTCAGGGAGGGATTGTCCTCGTGGTTGTCGCCTATTACCTAGGATAGGGCCTGGCAATAGGAAGGGAAAGCGGGGGGCTTCAGCTTAGGGCTCACTGTCTCTTGTGCCCCTCCCAGGGTTTAACAGTTCTGGGAATTGCTGTCTTAGCAATTCCCTTACATCGTGTACTGAGTTCAAGGAACATAGAGCCTATCAACAACTTCGTCCTACAGCTGAAAGAGCTATATCTACATCAGACATAGACAGTTCAGACAATGAGAAACCAAAACAATACCTTCCAAAAAATCGTAGAGGAAGGGGTGGCTATAGAAATAGGAGCAGACTGGACACACACAGAGAAATTTCCTCAGATCGTGAGACACGAAGGGAGAGATCCACTTCGAGAAAGACTGGTTTTTTGTCAGAGGGCCCTCAGATGACAAATTATTTTTTGAGGGGGCGGAATCAAACCAAAGGAGACACCACATAGAATTTGATAACACGGCTGAGCGGGGTATAGCACACAGGGTTTTGTCTGTCATTACAAATAGGACTGATGAATATGGGAACTCCTCTGCATTACAGATTATGAATTTATCTAAGCGTGCACTTTCTACCTCTGAGAAAGAGGTTCTGGCTAAAGGTCTTTCATTTGTCCCCACACCAAAGTATCAGGAATTTACGTGGGTAAAAGACATCATGCTCTTTACCCGAAAAGTGAGGTGGGCGAAATTTATGAATATCTCTGATAAACAGCGGTGTTTGGAATTAGGGATTAACCAACAAGACCTTCCAGATGTTGCACTACTTCATTCCCTATGGGAGGAGGGTGAGGGAGCTCCCATAGCACATACTAATCTGAAACCTAAAAGTGTGAGAAACCCCCCGTTATTTGACACAAGACATATCGATATCTTTGAACAGCTTGTACTACGGGAATTTTCTGAACTTAGTGCTCGACCCTATCATATTAGAAATAATTTAACAAAAAAACAACTTATGGCCCTCAAAGACTTGGAAACAGATGACACTATCGTTATGAAATTAGCGGACAAAGGAGGGAACATTGTCATCATGGATCTCTCCCAATATAAAAGAATGTGTCTCGATCTTTTGGAATACCCAGGCGCATATCGCATCCTTCAAAGAGACCCCACAAATGAATTTTCCACCGAACTAAGGGACATCCTGGATAGAGCACTAAATGAGGGTATTATTACTAACAATGAATGGGCATTTATGATACCTGATAAACCTGTCATCCCCACTTTCTATTGCCTCCCCAAAATCCACAAAGGGGTAAATCCCCTAAAAGGCAGGCCCATTGTGTCTGGGATTGGGAGTATTACAATGGGAATCAGTATTTATGTTGACAAAATCCTAAGACCGTTTGTCACTGCCCTACCCTCTTATGTACGCGACACCCAGGATGTACTGAGACAATTGGAGGACATAGTCCTTCCGACTGGTACACTCGTTGCCAGTCTCGATGTGGAGGCGCTCTACAGCTCCATACCCCATGATCAGGGGTGTGGGGCTGTGGGGCGCTTCCTTGAGGCAAGGAGTAGTACACATCTATCTCATAACCAATTTGTTATGGATTTACTGTACGTCATTCTCAGACACAATTATTTCATGTTTGACGGCCGCTTCTTCCACCAGTCGATTGGGACCGCGATGGGGAGTCCCGCCGCACCGTGTTTTGCAAATTTGTATCTCGGCTGGTGGGAGGAGCGGCTTGTCTTTGTGGAAGAATGGGAGATTTACATCCAAGATCCATAATTGGATCAGATACATTGACGACATACTGTTATTCTGGTCAGGGACCAAGGAGGAATTTCAAGCCTTTGTCGGGGTATTGAATGACAACAGTATGAATTTAAAATTCACAGCAACTATCAGTGAAAAAGAAATCACATTCCTGGACCTTACTATTAAGATCGATGGACAGGGCAATGTATCTACTAATATCTATAGGAAAGACACAGCTACTAACAGTATACTGTCCTGGCAAAGTTACCATCCTCTCCCATTGCGCAAAGGAATACCTAGAGGGCAGTATCTGCGTATGAGGCGGAACTGTTCCTCGTATTCAGATTTTAAAACAGCAAGCGAGGATCTTACTTCTCGCTTTGCGGATCGGGGCTACCCCTTGGATGTACTTAGGGGAGCCTTCCAATATGCATCGAATCAGAACAGGACAGCACTTCTCAATCCCCGTCCGAAAACTTTGGAAGACAATCCAATCCGTATTATTGGGACTTATGATGATCACAATAGACAGATTAGAACTATTCTGTCTAGGCACTGGAATGTACTAAAACTAGATCCTGATATACAGCACTTATTGTCACCTTCCCCATCAATCACATATCATAGGGGGAGAAACTTACAGGACAGGTTGATACATAGCCACTTGTTACCAAGAATTGAAAAAACCTGGTTGAATAGACATATCCCAGAAGGGAATTATCATTGTGGTCACTGTAAAGCCTGTAAATACATCAAAACAGGCCCCACATTTACGAGTGCCACGACTGGCACCTCCTACGATATTAGGGGATTTATCAATTGTCAAACATCAGGATTGGTGTACATGGCTACTTGTGGATGCCCAAAAAATTATATTGGCAAGACAGGTCGGAAATTTTGTAGGCGGATATTAGATCATATTGGAAATGTTAGACGCAAAGACGATCGCCCGCTGAGTCGCCATATGTGGGAGGTCCACGAGGGCAATCTTGAGAATTTAGTCTTCCAGGGTATTGAAGTGGTGAGGATTAATCCAAGGGGGGTGACCTTGATAAAAGAATTCTTCAAAAGGAGGCTGAATGGACTTTTAGAATGAAAAGCCTGGCTCCAAGGGGTTTAAATGAAAACATTAACTATAGCTGTTTCATTTGAGACGTATGAGCTATGGATGCCCCTGATATGGAAAAGACTGTGTCTTTACAGATGGGTTACTTTGTTGTTCACATTTGTGAATTAAACTAGACACCACAATTTTTATTGTGGGGGGTCTACAAAGTGGTTTATTGACTCTAGACTAGTGTCGTATGATCCATCTGACACTTGATTATATGGATGTGGATAAGGATCTTTATGGATCTTGGTAGCTATCCGTAATATGCGCTTATGTTATCTCCTATGCGCCGTGGATGGATACTTTGTTACATTTTGTACGTGAGTTTGGTATCCGACGGTAGAGATTATTTACTGATAGACTTATGGTTCCCTGTATGATGAAACATACTTACCTTGTCATCGTTAGATATTCATCTTCTATTCCATCTTGGAATTATACATATTCTATATACTTGTAAGATCTAGCTATTTATCGATAGCTTTTCTGGTCATTTAAAGACTGGCTGGGACTTGAGGTTCGCCAGCCAGGATTACGTAGGATCCACTTGAGCGTCTGTTACCAATGTACACGCCATATACAATGCATCAGAAGCCCGTGTGGTGGGCGTGACCAATTGATTGACCAGTGGGAGCGCACCACCTCAGTTGTGGGACGGATTGGGGGCGTGGTTAAATTATAAAGGCTCAGATGACCGGCGCGCACGTCGGCAGCATATCCGATACCGCGTCCTACCATCAAGGACGCGGTTAACTGCAGTTTTCACTGCAAATTATCAGAACAACCTTCCCATAATTTCCTCCTGATGAACTAAGAAGGGCCGTTAGTGAAACGCGTTGAGGAGAGCCCCGGTCTGATATGGACCGACAGGGATAGATGGCCACTGTGCCCTGTTTCATCTGGCTAGTTGGCAAATGATACAAAGGAATCGATCTTACTAGCTTAAACATTTGCTGATACACTTTTTATATATCTCCAACATATAGGAGATGGGAATTATGTGTGGCATTTTCAGTGGGGATATTATCTAAGCATACCTATGACGGAAGTTACGGGATTGTTGGTTATATACGGCAACCCTGCTACCCATTGCATTAAATAGCTACACCTAACCCGTATGTATCAAGCATATATAGGCATCAATATTTTGAACCTGAGCTATCAACAGGTTTTATGGGAAATTGACACCGAGGGGTTGGATACATTTGAGGGCAAATTTAGTATCAATTTATGCCCATATTATCCAACACCCTGTGGCTTGTGTTTTATCTTTTCAGGCAGAAGACGGAAACCTGTCACACCGTGAGCGTCGATGAGCATTTTATACTCTCCGTGGCGAAACCGTTTTTTTTAAACCAGACACAAAGTCCTGCATGTCCGACTTTGTGTCCGGTTAGAAAAAAATGGTTTCACCGCGTAGAGTGCAAATCGCTCACCGGCGCTCACAGCCGGACACTTTTCAAACCGATTCAAATGAATGGGTTTGAAAAATGCCGACAGGTTTCCGTCTCCTGCCCAGTTTCGGGCAGGAAATGGAAACCTGAAAGCGGAAACCGGGTGCAGATGTGAACGAGCCCTTAGTTATATAGTTGATCATAGGTACAATATGACGAGAGTCCTGGACTCTGATTTGGCATGGTGTTTAATAGCCAAATACCCATAGGGACACAGTGTGTGGATGGTTATGTTTTTTTGCATTTTTATGTTTTGTTTTTTTTTGCATTTGTAGATGCACCAAGCCCTGAAATAATGGGGCAGGCAGATTTTCTAATACAGTTCAAAAGTCCAGAGAAAACAAGGAACGGCACTGCTCCAATCCCAACATTAGAAAGGTCCAGCGCAGGAAGGGACTTCTAAACATCAGTGGTTCTCACCCTCATATTCCAACAATAGAATTCAAGAGACTCATAGAGATAAGAGAGGGGGCACCAAGTCTTCAAATAAGTTCACCTTTATTACATATAGGGCATAAAATCAGCAGAAAAGAGAGAAGTATATCCAGTGTATAGGCGACATCCGTTTCGTGCTATGAGTGCTTCCTCTGGCCTTGTCATGGAAACCATCCAATGTGTCAGGCACATGCACAAAGCAGAAAACCCCCTATAACGCCAGAGCTCGGTCTCCACCACGTGCATTTGCCAATGCCATCGCTAGAGGAACAACAGAACACTAACATATGCTAATTCGTTCAATGTCGCCACAAGGAGACACATCCTGTGTCATACTATATAAACAGAGGACCCTTTTTGTCCCAATCAAAGAGCAGCCTGTATGAGCGGTGGGCGCAGGAGAAGCCACTGCAAGCCTACCTAGCACAAATAACAGAATATTTATATATAGAATGATGTTTCAAAAGGTTGCAGCAGATCCATAACTACATCAAGGAGCATATATAAACATCCCGATAATACTGGTGTACCCATAGCAGTCCCATGTACTTGTATGTAACATTTGTCATAAAAAACCAAAAGTATTATTATTAAGTATTAATTTATCATCTCTTTATTATAATATGCATTGGCTAGGGCTCTTTATAACCCTCCATCCATTCCATGGGGAATCCTAGTATAGAGGCTTTCCATGTCTATAGAGGCCATTTTGAGGCCATCCTCCCATGCAATGTTTCCCATAATTCTCAAAATATCATGTGTATCTTTAACATGGAGGATGGGTCTTAACAACCAATCAATGTATTGGGACAATGGTTCCAAAGTGGAGCCAATGCTGGTCACCATCAGACGTCCTGGCAGGGAATTTGAAGTTTTTTGAATTTTAGGAAAAAAATACCACCATGGTTTTAGTGGAAGCTCCACCATTAACTTATATGCCATACATTTAGATATTAAACCCTTCACCACATACTCTCTAAAAAAAGACCATAGCTTAGTCTGTAGGATCTTTATCAAAAACTCTATAACATACCCTAGCTGTGTATTTTCCTCCTTTAGATAATAATCCCTGGACATCACCACTGTATCCCCCTTTATTCGTCTATTTAATTATTAAATGTTCCTATTTCCTAGGTCAGGCATAAGCTTTTTGCTCCCCTATAGTTATATTCGAGCTTTTGTTATTATATATAAGTTACCGCATGTCTGTAATTACCTGTTTATAGAACGTATCCAACCTACCCCCTGGTTGCAAGGGGGGGTTTAAAGGTTGATTTAACACCCCCAGAGAAAAATTTCATAAGGGCTGTAGAGTCTATCTCATTATACTGGGTTCCCACCATGTCCAGCATACACATCTTTCATCATTCACTGCTATCAAAGGTATCATTCACACGTTTGTCTCAATGCCATTTCCTTTGAGGAGTGGCATGGAGACACTTTGATCTCCCTAGAACAATGTCCTGCTCATGGAGCTGTATGAAAAGCATTCATTTACTGCCCTGTGTGGTATGTACATTTACCACATTCCAAGGCCTCGTGTTGCGACAACGCAGCGTTTTACTCACGGCAGAAATGCTGCGGCAAGATACGTTGGCAAGATGACCTGCAAAGTGGATGGGATTCTGGCTAATCCCAACCACACATTGCAAAAAATAATCTGCACAAGGGTGCACAGCTCAGTGGCGGATCCAGGGTTTGCGGTGCCCTGGCAATTGACTTTGGCGGGGCCCTACTTACTGGGGGGTCTCGCACTTCTAACCTGTACTTCCCAACTGTTGAAGACTAGAAAGAGGGAACAAAACGTGCGGCGCGCAAATTAGGCCCTGCCCACTTTTATGTTGACTCCACCCATTCTCATTCAATTTTCATGTGATTCCACACAGTATAATCCTCCTACAGTCACCTGTAAATTATATGTCCCCCCCCTCCATCTCTCCCCCATCTCCCCCATTTTCATATACACCCTTCATCTACCCCTAGTTTCATGTCCCCCCCTCTATCTCTGTCCCCAGTTTCATGCCATTCTCCCCCTTTATCTGCCCACAGTTTCATTTCCCCCCCGTCTCTGCCCCAGTGTCATGCCGTTCTCCCCCCTTCATCTGCCCCAGTGTCATGCCGTTCTCCCCCCTTCATCTGCCCCAATGTCATGCCATTCTCCCCCCCTTCATCTGCCCCAGTGTCATGCCATCCCCCCTTCATCTGCCCCAGTATCATGCCATTCCCCCCCTTCATTTGCCCCAGTATCATGCCATTCTCCCCCCTTCATCTGCCCCAGTGTCATGCCATTCTCCCCCCTTCATCTGCCCCAGTGTCATGCTGTTCTCTCCCCCTTTATTTGCCCCAGTGTCATGCTGTTCTCCCCCCTTCATCTGCCCCAGTGTCATGCCGTTCTCCCCCCTCCATCTGCCGCAGTGTCATGCTGTTCTCTCCCCCTCTATCTGTCCCAGTGCCATGCCGTTCTCCCCCTCCATTTGACCCAGTGTCATGCTGTTCTCTCCCCCCTTCATCTGCCCCAGTGTCATGCTGTTCTCCCCCCCTTCATCTGCCCCAGTGCCATGTCGTTCTCCCCCTTCATTTGCTCCAGTGTCATGCCATTCTCCCCCTCTATCTGCCCCAGTGTCATGCCGTTCTCCCCCCTCCATCTGCCCCAGTGTCATGCTGTTCTCTCCCCCTCTATCTGTCCCAGTGTCATGCCGTTCTCCCCCTCCATCTGCCCCAGTGTCATGCTGTTCTCCCCCCTTCATCTGCCCCAGTGCCATGCCGTTCTCCCCCCTCCATCTGCCCCAGTGTCATGCTGTTCTCTCCCCCTCTATCTGTCCCAGTGCCATGCCGTTCTCCCCCCTCGATCTGCCCCAGTGTCATGCCGTTCTCACTCACACACACTCACACACACACTCACCATTCCTCGTTCCCTCGCAGCTCTCTCCCTCATAACACATATTGTAGGCGCGATGTGACGTCATCACATCACGGCTACAAATGCCGGAGCTCAGCGTCAAAGCAGGAGCTGAGCTGTGACAGCTCCTGCTTTAAACGCCTATGTATTCAGCTCATCGGCGTCCTACTGCCGACGAGCTGAATACATAGGCGTTTAAAGCAGGAGCTGTCAGCTCCTGCTTTAACGCTGAGCTCAGTTGGAATCGGGACATGCCGACTGGATCCGCCCCTGGCACAGCTCATTAGTCACAGCATATATGTGTCCATCACATGACCATGGACTGATTTGTATCCACTGGAAGTAAGCAGAATGAATGACAGCAAGCAGAGAGCTAGAAAATTGATGCAGAAAGTACATAGGAAAATTGTACAACTTTTCATTACACAAACAATAACATGCATTTGCTGAAATTGGACAACCCCTTTAACCATGCGCCTAAGAGCAGAACTTCTAACATGAGGTGAATAGGCCACAACTAAAGAAGTTTGTAATTGGAAGTATGAAGCAAAAAGTCGACAGCTGACAAAGAAAAGTGTACAGCATATAGACAAAGCTAAAAATAGTGACCATCAGTTCTATTTCTATCTTTGTGATACAAGCAGTATTGGGAGGTGTAAGCACTTATTCTTTTTTACAAGAAAGTTCTGCAAATGTTAAATTGTATGTGACATACTAGAAATATAATTACAAGACATCATTTTATTATGTCTTTGGTATAAATGCTACAACTGTGTGGTATTTTGTAGGTCACGCTTGTATCACCAAAATGACCCCTTAAAGCATAGACACCACATGGCTTTGGAAGGTGTCCTTTGCCATCTGGGACCAACACATTAGCACCAGATTCTCTAAAACGTATATTTACCTAGATTTTCCAGTGATGGCATGTCACCTATACTAACCCATCCCACCAACCCTATCATACTGCCTTCCTTCTTCTGGGAATAAGCGGGCCCAATAGCTTGCACTCCAGCTGTAATGTGCTGGCATTAGAAGTGAAGTCCCATGAAGCCCAGAAGTGAAGTATATGTATATTGATGTATATATCTATATGTATAAAATGTATATTTACATAGATTTTCTGGTGACATTCCTTTTCCCTGTTTCCAGAATCGGAACGTCACTTATACTAATCCCCCTTACCCCATCATTGTTACCTGTCTTCTGGGCAGGATTTTAAGGGAAAGGACATCACTTCTTCTGGGCACAGTAGTTGGCAGTCCCATGAAGCCCAGAAGAAGTAAAGTCCCATGCCCAGAAGATCCTGTCTGGAAAATAGTAAAGTATGATAAGGTGGGGTGGGTTTTGAGTTAGTTAAGAAGGGCTCGTAGTGGGCAGCCTAGCTAAGGAAACAGGGAAGGGGTGCGAGTGAGAAAGGGAGGAGAAGGGAATGAGAGAGGTAGGGGAATGGAGTGAGAGAAGAAGGGGAAGGGAGTTAGTGCTGAGGCATTGTGGTAGTGTAGGCAAACAGAACAAGAAGATGGCCATGTAAACAAATGCAAAAGATGCCAGGAGCTCCCAGAGAAAACCTGAAATCACTCAAAACACTGCTAAAGGTATTTGGATGCACTTATTTACCTATTAACCTAACAGACCTTTTCAGAAAAATGCATTCTTGCCCAGTAAACCTCTTTAAGTCTTGAAAGTTGTGAGGTGTGGCGCCATGGATTGGACTTGCTATTATTCCAATTCATCCTACAGATGCCCATTTGGATTGTGATCTGAAGAATAAGGAGGACAAATCAATACTTTGAACACTATCATATTTCTCAAACCATTCCTGAACAATTTTTCCTGTGTGACAGGGCACATCATCATACTAAAAGAGGGCACTGCCATTAGAATACATTGACATAACCAATGTACTTGATCTGCAGCAAACTGGAAATTGCAGCATGTCCATTATACATACAGAGATATCAGCAGTTTCCCTCTAGGTATAATGGAGGCAGAA